>NW_027468650.1:4161975-4274475 GCF_046254945.1 Alosa pseudoharengus | reverse complement strand
CATTTACTCATAAGCTATTCTTCAACCCAGAGTATTCAACATTAGTATGCAGTCTTTAACCCAGAGTATTCAACATTAGTATGCAGTCTTTGGTGCAGAGTATTCAACATTAGTATGCAGTCTTTGGCGCAGAGTATTCAACATTAGTATGCAGTCTTTGGCGCAGAGTATTCAACATTAGTATGCCGTCTTTGGCGCAGAGTATTCAACATTAGTATGCAGTCTTTGGCGCAGAGTATTCAACATTAGTATGCAGTCTTTGGCGCAGAGTATTCAACATTAGTATGCAGTCTTTGGCGCAGAGTATTCAACATTAGTATGCAGTCTTTGGCCCAGAGTATTCAACATTAGTATGCAGTCTTTGGCGGTATGCAGTCTTTGGCGCAGAGTATTCAACATTAGTATGCAGTCTTTGGCGCAGAGTATTCAACATTAGTATGCCGTCTTTGGCGCAGAGTATTCAACATTAGTATGCAGTCTTTGGCGCAGAGTATTCAACATTAGTATGCAGTCTTTGGCGCAGATAATGAAGTTAGTTCTGAGAGCTGCCCGAGTACAGCCAACCATGAGAAAAACATTGTCCAGCCTGTGGCGGCCTGAGAGAGACGGAGAGAGAGAGAGAGACGGAGAGAGAGAGAGACCAAACTCCGTAGCCCCGGAGAGAGAGAGAGAGACGGAGAGAGAGAGAGACCAAACTCCGTAGCCCCGGAGAGAGAGAGAGAGACGGAGAGAGAGAGAGAGACCAAACTCCGTAGCCCCGGAGAGAGAGAGAGAGACGGAGAGAGAGAGACCAAACTCCGTAGCCCCGGAGAGAGAGAGAGAGACGGAGAGAGAGAGAGAGACCAAACTCCGTAGCCCCGGAGAGAGAGAGAGAGACGGAGAGAGAGAGAGACCAAACTCCGTAGCCCCGGAGAGAGAGAGAGAGACGGAGAGAGAGAGAGAGACGGAGAGAGAGAGAGACCAAACTCCGTAGCCCCGGCTTTCAATTTCAGCGGGGCGGACCATCTATTTAGCGCCAGCTCATCTGTGAGAGCGGAGAGAGGGATGATGGGTACGGAGGGAGGGAGAGAGTGATGAGAAGAGAGATGATGGGGAGGGAGGGAGGGAGGGAGGGAGAGAGAAACGATAGAGATGGGGAGAGGTCATCTGTGAGAGTGGGAGCCCCGGCCGTGAGCTCGCAGAGGCAGGAAAGGTCAAATCCCTCTTGAGCGGAAAGCTGTTTGTCCTGCACAGCTGGAGGGAGGCCGAGGTGTGAGAGGGGTGAGCCCTCCACTGCTCACTTTGGCAAGGAGGAGAGAGGGATGATGGGTACAGAGGGAGGGAGAGAGTGATGAGAAGAGAGATGATGGGGAGGGAGGGAGGGAGAGAGAAACAATAGAGAGATGGGGAGAGGGAGAAAGTAAGGAAGAGAGGGGTGACAGGGAGGAAGAGAAGGACAGAGAAACGAGAGAACGATGGGGCAGGGGGAGAGAGGGAGAAAGGGAGAAATGTGCATAGACAAGCCAGTAGGAAGCTAATGAGTGTGAGAGAGAGAGAGAGAGAGAGAGAGAGAGAGAGAGAGAGTAGGGGAGCAGTTGAGGTGGCTGAAGGTGGCGGAGGGATGGAGGGAGGATGGAGGGAGGGAGTGCAGGCAGGCGGGCTGCTGGTGGTGTTTGGGTGGAGAGGTGTTGACGATGGGCCTGCTGTGGCGAGGGAGAGTGAGCGCTTCATCCTATAACGGGGGGAGGGGTGCGGCGGAATACCAATGTGCCCAAGCATGAGATTGGAGTGCTAATAAGCGACATGTGGGCAGTGATCCTTGCAGTTCATTTTCTTTTCTCCTCTCTCTCTCTCTCTCCCTCCAAATACTCCTCAGGAATCTGCAGCAATTATCCCTGTCCCCAGACACACACACACACACACACACACTCCGTCCCCCCTCACAGGACAGTGGAGTTTACAGTACAACCCCTCTATTATACACACACCCCACCCAATTCATTTATTGAAGGTCCCATTTTCCTTTCCCCATCTAAAGTGTGAATGACTTTCAATCATTCATGAGTTGCCTTTTTCATTTCCTATCACGTTGTGCATTACATTAAAACACCAATTACCATCCTCTGTAGTCTTCACTGACATTTACATTAGCAACGTTGCTAACTAGAACTAAATTATGTAACGTTTGACTTGTTTCCTGTTAACTTTTTTCTGTTTTTTTCCCCTCTGCTGAGCGTTTTTGCATGCCGAGGAGCGTGCGTCCAGACTGAGGAGGAATAAAAGACTCTTTGTGCTTAGGCCAGAGAGATCTAGTATTGTTTGATGCACTTGGCACCCTCATTAGTTGCTCCGTGTCAAGCCTTTGGTAGCTCCGCGCTCCTCAAGTAGTTGAAAGCATCATGTTCCCCTTTAGTCTTCTTTTTTCAGACGTCTTCCTTTGAGTCAGAGGCACAGCATACCAATGCACTTAAGCTAATTCAGCCGCTCGCGCAGGAATTATACAGTCCAGGGCCACGGCCTACTGTGTGCTAGACGTGTGGGTAATCATGGCAGGTTTCACATCATGACGTCTGGGGAAGGTGCGGGTGAAAAGTGAAATATGTCATATTGCATTCAGGGGAACAAAAATCCACTTTGCTTTTTGGCGGGGCTTTCGAGGGAAAGTCTCCTCTGATCTTCAGGTTAAAAGGCAGAGGGGGGGGGGGGGGGCTCATGAAAGAGAGATGAACATGAAAAGAGAACCTGGCAGGAAACCGAAATGGCGGAGAAGTTTCTCATTTGTTTCTCCAATTACCGGCACTGTCCAAAAGTTAACATCGTCGTCCTTTGGAGAATCCAACTCCGAGTACATTGGGGTATGCGCACGGTATTAATGATGTCTTCAGCTGTCAGTGGCTGTTAAACTCAGAGGGACTTTTCTCTAAAATAGCAGTGGTACCGTTTAACAAGCACAGCCCGAAACCGCGTCCTCTGGACTGACCCGTGGTGTGTCCGTTTCATGCTGGGGTTAGCGCGCTAATCAGGGGCTGTCTGGGATCAGATCGCACTGGAGAGTACGGCGAGTAAGACAGGGTCTGTGCTGTCATGGATCTTGCTCTGAGGTCCTGTGTGTGTGTGTGTGTGTGTGTGTGTGTGTGTCATGGCCTGTATCTCCGGAATGTCCTTCCTGTGCCCTTCCCCTTCTGGCTTGGCTTATCGTCTTTGAACATCTGCCTCTGTAGCAGGTGGCTGACGGACGAAGGCCTGTCCCTCGGCTCGACCGCTGCTCCTTTCCCACTGCCACCAGGTTCAATTCCAACCGGTCAGCCACTCGGCACTCTTCTGTCCGTCGTCGTTTAACGTGCTGTTGTTCGCTTTTTTCTTTCTTTTTTCTTCTCTCCCACTGGGCAAACAAGGCAAAGTCAAACGTCTGATTTGTCCCCCCCCCCCAATCCCCAGTCCATTTTATCTCTGCTTGCCGAGCTGTTTAAGACAGAATGCGTGTCTCTCTCTAAGATAACATCGCATCATCACAACAGTCTCTTCAGGTTGAATTGAGAACTATTGACTTTTCAATGATATTCCCTGTTTATCAAGTCTGACCGACGCAAAGACTAATGACCAAATAACTGGATCAGATATTGAATTGTTCTGCTGATTCTTCCTGTCCTTATCTCTCCGCCCCCTCGGCCTACACACCTCCCATCCTGATTGGTTGTCATAGTATGGTTGTGTGGCGAACTGTAAATGAACAAAACAAATCGGCCAAAGTTATTTTTTATCAGCACAGATTATTTTTTATTTTATGGCTTTCCTGCTGTAAGCCAGAATGTGCGTCTCCTCTGAGAAAAGTCTATTGGCACGAGTCCTTGAAAGGCTTCTGGTCGAAGGACACTTCACAGCCACTTTTCAAATGGAAGCCCCAGTTTAACAGAACCCTGACTGTAAGCATGACAATGCTATTTTTCAACCATTATGCTATTTATGAGCAGTTGGCTTGGCAAGGTTGACTTTCAGTCATCACTTTCAGGAGTGTGTTGCGGTGCGGAGTGTGTTGCGGTGGATATTTGTCACAGTCCTCGCTGCAGTCACCCACTATTCAAAGAAACATGAGGCACAATGTACTGGCGTTGAAGCCCTGGCGCTAACACTGTGTTCTCATTCTTCCAGGGGCCGGCGGTTGGTCCCCACTCGACAGCGATCATTACCAGTGGCTCCAGGTGGACCTCGGGATCAGAAGACAGGTGACCTCAGTGGCCACCCAGGGCAGGTACAGCAGCTCGGACTGGACCACGCGCTACAGACTCCTCTACAGCGACACAGGCCGCAACTGGAAACCATACCACCAAGATGGAAACATATGGGTCAGTCTCTCTCTCTCTCTCTTTCTCAAATGAAATCATACCACCAAGATGGAAACATATGGGTCAGTCTCTCTCTCTCTCTTTCTTTCTCAAATCAAATCATGCTTCATTGGCATGAATGAATCAAGTAATTTATGCCAGAGCTTGATATGGTAAACTGTTGAATTTATATTCATGTTGTGTAAAGTATTCAGGGACAAATGGGGTGAAAAGAACAATAATAACCTCAGCTCTATATATCTACCTATCTATCTATCTATCTATCTATCTATCTATATATCTATCTATTTATCCTCTCTTTTACAAATAGTGGATATGATGAAAAGATGAGATTGAATTCAAATGACATTGTAATTATTTTCAGCTCACTCAGTTACTGCTTGTTGCCACAAATGTAGTGATTGTGAGCGAATCAGGGGCTGTGATAGAGGTTGTTCTGCAGTGGTGCGTAATCATCTGCTGGGGCAGAATGGTCATTGCCACTTACTAATAAGGTGTGACATTTCGTTTCACCTTTCATTGACTCTGGCTTTCAGCAGCACGTCAGGTTTGAGACGAAAATAAACCATATGCCAGGAGATCCAGAAATGCTTTTCTCAGTTACAAGACCTGTTTTTAAATACAGCAACATTCGGTTGCTGCCAGTATGGTGCAGAAAATTGGTAATATCACAGAAAATTCCCCTGCAGAGACATATAATTATTAGTCAATATGTCAAAAGCTAACAAACCATCCCAAGTATGTGTTGAAAGAAAGGAATACATTTAATGATTCTATATGG
Organism: Alosa pseudoharengus; assembly: GCF_046254945.1. Taxonomy (NCBI): domain Eukaryota; kingdom Metazoa; phylum Chordata; class Actinopteri; order Clupeiformes; family Clupeidae; genus Alosa; species Alosa pseudoharengus. Next base: position 4,269,372 of record NW_027468650.1, on the reverse strand, counting down.
CTTTTGCACTCTTTACATTTCACAAATGAAGTGTGTGGTTTGAGTGAAATGCTCTCATCAGATAAAACTCATTTAGCTTTGCTTCCAGTGTGTGGATCAACACAAACACACTTTTTTTTTTTTTTAAGCTAGGCAAAGCACTCATGCCCCGACGGATCAAAGCGCTGCTGGCCAAATGAGCTATGGAGAGAAAGAAGGCTTTCAAAAGACACTTTCTCTCTCTGGTTCATCTGTGTGTGGAGGGGTTCAAACACACTCTCTCTCTACTGCATCTATGTGTGTGTGGGCTTCCCCACCCACTTGTTTGATTGTCATCAGGGGCCTTATTCAAACCTCCCTTAATGAACCCATGATGATGTGAGTCACAGCACGAACGCACACACACACAAACACATACGCATGCACGCGCACACACACACACACACACACACACACACAAACACAAACACACGCGCACACACACACACACTTTCTTTTCCCCCTCGAGGAGCCTAGGAGGTGGTTATGATGGCGCAGGGTAAATGAGGACTGAAGCTTTCAAGCCTCTGAAGGCAAAACTAATTCAGTTTGTAAAAAACCTCACAGCCCTATTTCAATAAATCACACACATTTAGGTGTGTGCTTCAGCTCCGTGAAAGGAACGGGCAAGAGACCTGCAGAGGGAGGAAGGATGCTGTGGTCCCCTCCGTCCTGCAAGAGACCTGCAGAGGGAGGAAGGATGCTGTGGTCCCCTCAATCCTGCAAGGGCAAGAGACCTGCAGTTGCTCACCCCAGCAGAGGGGCTCCCTGACTGGCCCACGCGTTTCAGATAGTGCAAGCCTGGTTTCAGATAGTGCAAGCCTGGTTTCAGATAGTGCAAGCCTGGTTTCAGGGTCTGGTTTCAGATAGTGCAAGCCTGGTTTCAGCTAGTGCAAGCCTGGTTAAGGCTTGTCTTGCTAAGCCAGCAACTGTGGACGGGAAAGGTTGACGGTGCAATTAACAAAAAGCTGTCGATAGGCAAGAGATTGTCTAAGTGTGTATGCATTTTTTAAAAGGTTGCTGTTATTACTGAAACATGCATTGACATAAAGGCTTACCAAAACATACTGTACACTCATAATAAACATGCAGACATGCACAATTATATCATCTCTCTCTCTCTTTCTCTCTCACACACATACACACATATACATTATATATAGGACTGTATATATATACACACACACACACATATCTTGCATTCCTAGCTGTGTGTTGCTTGCCATAGCTATGTATACTACCCTTTTCTATGGGAGCATCATGCATCTGGAGTCTCTCAGGCAGTTGTAGTCGTCAGTTTGATTTGTCCCGGCTCTGGAATATGGCCATTTAGCCAGCGTCTGTGCAGCCCGTCCTGATCAAACACACACACACACACACACACACACACACACACACACACAGCGTCTGTGCAGCACCTCCTGTCCCCTCTAACCGTTTGCACTGGCTGTTTCCCTCTGAGTGCCGTGTGATATGATAAATGGGGCTGTGTGTGTGTGTGTGTGTGTGTGTGTGTGTGTGTGTGAGACTCATGCCTCCTCACTCACTGCACACTGTGTATTCAGAACAGCGGTCTGCCGGATGTCAGTTTCCTTTCTGTGCTGGCCATGTCAAACTCAATCTGACGGGCACTTTTGTTGTGGCTCTCCCTCCCGTCTGTGTCACTTAAATGAGTCATTTAGCAGATTGTGTGAATTTATGGATTATTTATAAAACACACTTAGTGTTGCTGCAGCTGGACTGGTTAAACAGGTTGCCGAATGCATATCCAGAAGGCATTTCACTACATGTTCAACAGATGAAATTCACCTTCTTAGGGAGTACCTTCAACTCTGGCTGCTATTGCAGTTCTTCTTGAAATTTCAATAGAGAGAGAGAGAGAAGGAGAGGGAGAGAGAGAGAGACAGAGAGAGAGAGAGAAAGGGAGAGAGAGTGAGAGAAGGAGAGAGAGTGAGAGAAGGAGAGAGAGATAGAGGGAGAGAGAGAGAGAGAAAGGGAGAGAGAGTGAGAGAAGGAGAGAGAGTGAGAGAGAAGGGGAGAGAGAGAGAGAGAAAGGGAGAGAGAGTGAGAGAAGGAGAGAGAGTGAGAGAGAAGGGGAGAGAGAGAGAAGGAGAGAGAGAGAGAGAGAGATCATTGCCAGATCACTTGCAGTGTTTGGGGACAGGACCGTTCATCTTGATTATTAGATATAATGCATAATTGAACGTAAGGGAGGAAGGGAACCTGCTGTGATCCTGCTCATAATCAGGTAATGAATTCATCTCACATGTCTCTGATCCCACCAACTTTGAATGCCTTTTTGATAAAGAGGAACTTCCAGACTGTGCTTTCAATATAATACCCATCGTCCAAGATGACCTCAATAAGATCAGCAAAGCCCTGGACTCTGCAGTCCCTGCCAATGAGTCCAGTCCGGGAGACGTGTAATGCGCAGGTCACTATGCGCAATGATAATCCCACAAGCATCTCCATACTGTTTAATTAAAGGGGACATTTTTAACATAGAGCCCTGTTGCTCAGTAGGGAAAAAAAATCTCAATCTCAATCTCAATCTCGATAACTTTAACTATCCTGCTAGTGGCTAGTGCAGCCAGATGGGGGGGTATGATTATTTAAACTGTGTTTGTGCCTCTTAACAGACTCCATCAATAGGACTCTATATGTTGAACATGGCCGGAGTTCCCCTTTAATGGTACACCTTTTATTTCATGCAAACACAGCTTTTTCTGCACAGCATAGTCACACCAAACCACAGGTCTTGACTCTCTATAGTCCACTAAAATTACTTTTTCCACTGGCATCATAGCTACTCTATTCAGAGGTTTCCCACTGGAGTACTCAAGAGGTAGATCAATCTCATCATTGCTTTATGTAAGATGACTGAGGACACAGATGAGACGTGCGCAGATGAGACGTGCACAGATGAGACCTGCACAGAGAGCTGCTATGTACCACACTACGTGCTAAACCTGCACAGATGAGACCTGCACAGATGAGAGCTGCTATGTACCACACTACGTGCTAAACCTGCACAGATGAGACGTGCGCAGATGAGACCTGCACAGATGAGACGTGCGCAGATGAGACGTGCACAGATGAGAGCTGCTATGTACCACACTACGTGCTAAACCTGCACAGATGAGACGTGTACAGATGAGACGTGCACAGATGAGAGCTGCACAGATGAGACCTGCACAGATGAGACCTGCACAGATGAGAGCTGCGCCACACTATGTGCTAAAGCTGCCTTAGGGCTTCAGAGTGGACTACAGCATGTGGCAACAGCAACGTGTTTATCTTCTCCCACTGCTGCCATCTTAAGGGGACATCCCCCCTTTTCTATTGCATTGATGGGGCTGGACACACAAACACACACACACACACACACACACACACACACACACACACACACACACACACATATATATCATTCCTGTATGCTTAGGGAAGGAAAAAGAAAAGAACTGTGGAAAGTGCTCTAAGAAATTGCATTACAAATTTACATTTCCATGAAAAAAAAAAAACATGGAAATTCAGTGTCCCATTTTCAGACATTTTAAACATCATTTAACATGCTACAGGATGAAACATCAGTGTGTTGCTTCTCTATACAGCACTAATTAAATCCCATTGTGGTGTGTTTCCTGGGTTCATTTGGACGAAATGAATATGGAGCATAAAGAGAAACGGCATAATGAAACCGGGGGAAGCTAGACTGATGACAGGTGTCTCCGGCTCGTGACCTGTGTCTGGCGACGTGTCCGTGGGCGGAATACTTATCTGCCGAGTGCAGGGGGAATGTAGAATATTCCCTCGCAAACGTAATATCCTGCACATACTGTATATCCCTGTTTGATTGGAAGGGAGGGGTGCGTACCAACAGCCAGATCCATCTGCCGCGCGTTGCCCCCCACTGTGACTGGGTGAGGGGGTATCGTGACTAATGTAGAATTTATTACTATCAAAATCTCGGGGTTGGAACCCCTAGAGACCTGACATTTCCCTTCAATTCAGATGCTGCCTGCCGACAGTACTTGTGTAAGGTATCATACGCACCACGATTGGAGCCTGTTTCTGTAGTATGTATGTTTAGTCTTCCACAAGCTTTATGCCAGTAGATTTTTTATGATATCGTAAGGAAATATACTTCCCTGTTTTGTTATCACTGAGGCACCTTCACATAATGTGGCTGGAGTTGTTTTGGCAGGGGGAGGTGAAGGAGTTGTTTTGGCAGGGGGAGGTGAAGGAGTTGTTTTGGCAGGGGGAGGTGAAGGAGTTGTTTTGGCAGGGGGAGGTGGGCAACTGGAAGTACCTTTCTTGAAAATGTGATTTCGATGGGCTACTTGCAACCCTCATAGCACGTCCCTTGTCTCTCCCTCATATCTTTGCCATCGGCGAGTGTGTACACACACACACACACACAGACACGCACGCACGCACGCACACACACGCGCGCACGCACGCACGCACGCACGCACGCACGCACACACACACACACACTGGCGAAAAGAGAAAAGAACGCCCTTCTGTGATTAATGCGGGAAAGCATGCAAACACAAAGTGCCACGTTACTCCTCCTGCTGAGAGTTCAGTGGAGACCCTGAGGATATTTTCCTTGTAGCTGGGTCTGTGTGATTCTCTCTCTTATAACCGTCCGGCATCTATTGTCTTTGTTAGTCTGTGTCAATGACAATGTCTTATATGTGAAGCGCTTTGGGTTGCACTCTGTGCATGTTAAATGCGCTATACAAATAAATCTGACTTGACTTGACTTGACATAACAAGGGGGATCAGGTGTGTGTGTGTGTGTGTGTGTGTGTGTGTGTGTGTGTGTGTGTGTGTGTGTTTTACTATGGTCCTTGTAGGCATTTGATGTTCCTGTCTTAGAATTCACATTAAGACCCTCTCTCTAACCCGACGGGAGGGTGTGTTAGCTACAGTATGAAAGTCAGAAGGTGGATCATTCTGAATAATACATGAGTGTTGTTAAAATAATTTCTGTACAACTATTGTAATGAGTTAGACGTCACTTTAGCTCACGGCACGCTGGGTTGACACTAAGATAATGGAACACAAACACTTCTTGATTTTGAAGCGGCCCCTAGCTTGGGCTTTGAAGAAATCAATTTGCACCCCCACAGAACTAGTCTGATTCTGGCTTGGTCTTTTACAGCAGTCCAAGCATTTTTCACACAGACTATCTTAAACACTTTTCATATTCTACCAGACAGCGCACTGATGGAATGTCTGTCACTTCAAGAAAGTGGTTATTACTTATTTTCATTTTAGATAACACCAGTCGTTTCTTTTATTTCTCTATTCCAAGATTCAACTCCTAATTAGATAGCACGCCCATCAAAGGGAAATGAGCAGTTCATGTGTTTATTCCCGCTGGGATGTTTGAGTTCATTTAGAGACACTCAAAAGAGTTCCTACAAAGTTACTGATCAGCTCAACTGCAGTAGACTGTGTTGTGTAAGTTACTGATGAGCTTACAGTAGACTGTGTTGTGTAAGTTACTGATGAGTTTACAGTAGACTGTGTTGTGTAAGTTACTGATCAGTAGACTGTGTTGTGTAAGTTACTGATGAGTTTACAAGACTGTGTTGTGTAAGTTACTGATCAGTAGACTGTGTTGTGTAAGTTACTGATCAGTAGACTGTGTTGAGTAAGTTACAGATGAGTTTGCAGTAGACTGTGTTGTGTAAGTTACTGATCAGTAGACTGTGTTGTGTAAGTTACTGATGAGTTTACAGTAGACTGTGTTGTGTAAGTTACTGATCAGTAGACTGTGTTGTGTAAGTTACTGATGAGCTCAACTACAGTGTTGTGTAAGGTCTGGTCACATGCATTCTCTGCTGGTCCAAATATAGCAGCCATTTGAAATGGCCTCTACCTTTTTCTTTCTGAAAAGCTGTGATTTGAAGTCGCTCTCAGCAAACAGTACAACAGCTCTCTCTCTCCCTCCCTCCCTCTCTCTCTGTCTCTATGAATTTGGTATGCGTGTTGAATAGCCACACCCCTGTGTAGTCCATTGTTAAAAGATGTAACAGCCGCCTCCCAAAACCTCCTCCTGAGTTTATTGGCACCTGAGACGGGTAGCAGAGGAGCCCTATGTCTGTCACACACACACATGTGCAGTCCACACCACGCTGTCTTCCACCACACACACACACGTGCAGTATGCACCATGCTGTCTTCCACCACACACACACACACGTGCAGTCTGCACCACGCTGTCTTCAACCACACACACACACACATGTGCAGTCTGCACCACGCTGTCTTCAACCAGACACACACACATGTGCAGTCCACACCACGCTGTCTTCCAGCACCAATAGACACACACACATGTGCAGTCCGCACCAGACTGTCTTCAACCAGACACACACACATGTGCAGTCCACACCACGCTGTCTTCCACCACACACACACACATGTGCAGTCTGCACCACACTGTCTTCACCACACACACACATGTGCAGTCCACACCATGCTGTCTTCCAGCACCAATAGACACACACACGTGCAGTCCACACCACGCTGTCTTCAACCACACACACACACACATGTGCAGTCTGCACCACACTGTCTTCAACCACACACACACATGTGCAGTCCACACCATGCTGTCTTCAACCACACACACACATGTGCAGTCCGCACCATGCTGTCTTCAACCACACACACACATGTGCAGTCCGCACCACACTGTCGTCCAGCACCAGGCACAAGCCACTCTGGGTGAAGGAGAAGCTGTCTCAGTATCACCCCTAATCAGTGACCCGCAGCAAGGGGAAGGGAAGGCCGGTGCCAGGCTCTGTACCTACAAAGATAACGGCCTCTTAAATAGCTGGGCCAGGCTCTGGCTTTTATACTCTTGGCAGTGTAATATGTCCTCCCAGTCTCCTGCCTACTGTTTTTAAACTCAAGGCCATGAGTGGGCAGAGATGCCATTAAAAAAAAAGCCTGCTGGTGTCATCGCTGGACAGCCTAAAATATATATTGCTTTATGTTCCTCTACTTTACAAATATGCATTCAGAGTTTACCTATGGAGCTGTGTTTCTTCAGCTATGGCGACAGATGAAAGTAATAAAGGCTTGGTCATGAAGATCTTATAAGAAATTACATTTATTCTTTAAACCTTATTGAATTATACAACTGTAGATATAGGCCTCCTTGTTGCATGTTACACATGGTCATTGTCACGGTGGAAATCGTGAAGAAAGATCATAAAGAAAGATTCTGTTTATGCAGAGAAGCATAATTCTGGAGGTTGGACATGAAGCAAATGATGGCATAGTGTCAACTAAATCTGCATTCTGATATGGTTGCTTTCAAAATCTACTGTAGCAGCAGAAATTGTAAATGTGCAAAGCAGCAAATAATCTATGAGATGCAGAAAACATCCGTAGCAGCTTCAGCTGTTCGGAGTAATTTCATGTCAGTGTCCACCAAGGCGATGCAGTCTTCCTTTATGGTTTGCTCACCAATAATCTTCAGTAGATAATAAGATGGCAGCTCATTTCTCCACGACTCAAATCTGTGTGAAGCCAGAAAATACTGAAGACTTATTTTTCACTAGAGTGACGAAGGAGCTGTAGCAGGCGTTTTATTCTCTGGCCGCGCAGACATGGCGGACAGAATCTCAAATCCTCAGGGAGCATTGTCTTGTTTTCGCTTTAACTGAGGAGGAGGAGAAAAAAATGGAAGTCCTTGGCAGACTCTTCCACCGGCCTGCATAATGTAAATCAATAGATGTTATTGTTTATCTGTCATAAGGACTCCCGTGTTGTTAGACCTGGAGAAGGACTGCCTGGAAAGGATTCAGGGTTATTGAAGTCCACATTAATTTGAGCTTTCAAGAGAAAAGATCCTCATTATGTATGAACTTTCAATGACAAATGTCTCACTCTGAGTAGCCCTGATCTCACGTTAGCATTTACAGTCTCTGATGGGCACCATCATTGCTTAATTAGTCATTCTTAGCATTTGGAGATGTCTCTGTTCTCCCTTGACTTTGAACTTTGGAGGTGTTTTGTTTAAGACGGCAATATGGTACACTCACCTTCTAAAGCAGTCAGAATTCCCTGAGGCTTTCCAAAGCTATTAAGCGACTCACAGCAGTCTCCTGAAGCCTTGTCGCAGAAGTGACAATAGCATTAATTAAACCATGGGAAACCAATAAAGGTGGAACGTCCGATAGTTACAGCTGACTTGACACCTGAACTTATACTGAGCTGTTAATGGAAGTGCTGCTATCTCAGTTTAGCTTTTGTGTATAAAATTGTCAAGGTGATTGGTTAAGCAACACGACTAACAGCTAAGCCCTCAGGGTGCGTTCACATTTGGCCAACTAATTACACACTTGCTGACTGTTTAAGGCCTGCTGAGCGACGAGTGAGAGAGAATTGAGTTCCTCCCCACTTCTTAGAATGGAACTCAACTCATATGCAGAGTTGTGATGGGAGAGCAGTTGGTGGAGTGACGTGAGATAACAGCGTTGAAGTACAATGCAGCAATAACTCGGCAAGAACAAGGAATTTCCTTTTAGCTGGGAGGGTATAAGGGGAATAAAATGAGGTTGGTAATACCGTATATATATACTCTTTATGGAACTGTAGTTCCATACAAAACCGGTCACCTGAAACCGTCAGCCTAATGTAGACTTTTTTTCCCTTCTGCTCCTCAAAGGCAACCACTCTAAAAATACATCTATTAAAAGGTCATCATGTCAAAGCAGGGGAAATGGTCTGATGGTCCCAAGCTACTGACCACCGAGGCCCTCGCAGTAAGCTGTTGGGCAAACACTCGGCCCACACAGAGGAGCTCACGCTAGCGATTGTTCCCCTTCAAAAAGCTCCCAGGTTATCGTAGAAGGTGCGACTCCTTCCCCAGTCGTTTGCTTACCGTGGCTGTAATCCGCGTGGTTTTGGTCTCCAAAGCACTGCTTATCTGCCATGCCACACACCACACACCTCCTCGCCTCGCTCCCTCGGCCCCCTCCGCACTGCTGAGTGAAGTGGGAAGAAAGCAACCCCCCCCCCCCCCCCCCCCCCGCGTTTGACGAGTGACCGGCTCGACCCCGTGGGCTAGGGATCGGCGGACTGATCTCAGCATCTGGCCTCTTCTTACGTCCCCCTTTGGTCCGGGTGCCCAGCGGCTTCAGAGGAGCACTGGACTCTACTACACCCCTGCATGTGCCCTACTTGAGCTTCACACACAGAGGGAATCCGAGTGTTGACTTTTGGTGGAAGAGAAGAGGAGAAAGGGAAACAGATAAGGCAGTGATGGGAGCGTGTGTGTGTGTGAGAGTGTGTGTAAGAGAGTGTGTGTGTGTGTGTGTGTGAGAGATAGGAGATTGGGTCTGGCAAAGAAGGGGCTTAGATTTTTGGATTTTTACTTCATGAAGCCGGGCAGGAGTGTAAGTGTGTGTGTGTGTTTAAAGCAGCGTTTCTCAAACTGTGGGTCGCGACCCACTACTGGGTCGCGGAGACATGCCAGGTGGGGCGCGAACTGACGTGAAAAACAGGAGTTTTTTTTTAATTTGTAGCCTAGGCCCAGGTAGCACCCGATGCGCAATGGACGCACTGTGTTATTCATAGGGAAGCGCTCGTGTCATGGTAGCTTAGTTAGTCCCGACCTACATGAGATTTTGAATGTTGTTGTGAGAGTGATGAATTTCATCAAAACCCGGCGCTTAAAAGCGCGTATATTCTCCGCATTTTGCGAAGAGATGGTAGCTGACCAAAAGGCTGTACTGTTTCACAGCGAGGCAAGGTGGCTTTCCCGAGGTAAAGTGCTGTCGCGCGTGTTTGAGCTCCGAGTCGCCTCTTCTAGGAGGAGCGCATGTTTGAATCTGCAATCTTAGCGATATATTTGATATATCTTAGCGATACATGAGTTAAATGTCCAGTTACAAGGCAAAGACAAGCACCTACCTCACCTAGCTAAAATAAGATTACTGCATTCACCAAAAAAACGTATATGGGACAGGCGCCTCGATCGTTCTGAGCGAAATCGCTGAAACGTCTAATGTGTTAAACAGTAGGCCTACATCACATCCCTGCAAAGTTTATTTGAAAAATATTTCCCAACCAGCAGTACTCAGTATGACTGGATTATGGATCCATTTAATGCAGCATGTTGGTATTTCATTGAATATATTGTACAATGCTGTAAAATGGCCTATGCTTCCTAAATATGTTGCTGGAAAACAGTAATATATGTGTTATTATGTATTTATTTATTTATTATTATATCTGCAGCACCAGCTGATTTTAACTCTTTTGAAGGGGATATTTAGAACTTGTCATTATTTCAATAAATTTGACAATTTTAAGCTTGACCTACCACTTTCTTAGAGCGATGAGGGACAGGTGGGGCTCGAGAATGCCCCCTTGATCAAAGTGGGGAATGAAAGAAAACGTTTGAGAACCACTGCTCTAAGGAGTGACTCAGAAAGTCACACAGACAACTGTCTCACTCTCAAGACACTAACTTATAGCTGTCTCACTCCCAGGGTACTAAGCTACACAATAACATAATGGGAATTTGTTGTCTCATTGGTTCCTTATACCTTATATAGGAAAGCTAACAGCTTTCTATAAGGATCTAGTTTGTTAACTACCACAGTCACGAGTTGGGTCGCGATAGTCTGTCATTTTTCAAAAGTGGGTCCCCAGAAAAAAAGTTTGAGAAACACTGGTTTAAAGTAACTGTAAGCAGTGCTAGCTTGCTATGTTCAATCAGGAGCCATCAGAGGAGTTTGTCCCTCCCTTCTCCCTTCAGAGTGCTGGTTGCTGATTACAGAGCCCAAGGGACTCACAGAGACAAGCACTTCTTTTCAGTGACAGCCATCCCGATGTAAACACAATTTGCCTTAAGTATTGTGAAAAATATTGCTTACAATAACTGTATGTTTATGAAAAAGGAAGTACAGTTCAAATTTCAGCAAAGTACTGCCACAAAACTGCAGAAGGGCAGTGATTGGGAGTGACATACTGTATTTTAGTCTCGGAGTTGATCGATATCTGTATATTTTAGACTCGGAGTTGATCGATATCTGTGTATGCGATGAGCAGTAATACGATCACCATTTTCTTTTTCTAGGCATTCACGGGAAACTCCAACACAGAGAGTGTGGTCCGCCATGACCTGCAGCACGCCATTGTGGCTCGCTACGTCCGCTTCGTGCCCCTGGACTGGAGCGTGGAGGGACGCATCGGCCTGCGGATCGAGATCTACGGCTGTGCTTACTGTGAGTAGCCTACGAATCTCCCAGGCAGAGTATATGCCTTTATGTGAGTGACTGACATCTGTTTAAAAATAATCAAGTTTGTGTTTGTGATGGAAGCTCTTTCACACTCATGTGTGTGAAATTGAACGACTGCAATGTTATAATTCTAATTTCTTTGAGCAGATGTGAGACCACAGTTTATCTCAATTCCAAAGCTCAGCTCAGTGCAAATTATCACTAAAATATAGAGGATAGTTCTACTGATATGAAAACTTGTAGGCTTTGTGGAGGCACAAAAAGTGACTTGGTCTCCATGTGAATATAAATGACATTTAGAAGGTTAGCTGTGTGTCAGGGTCACATTTATTTCATTTGAGATTACATCTGGGCTCATATCCGTTCCCAAACATTTCCTCAGAGAGATTAATTAAGATGAAATTGCATACAAGAAGCGACAACACACCCTGCTTTCACTAAGGGAGTGGAACCTTGACAAATCCATCACACTCATCTTATTAAGTGTTGTTAAATCCATTTTGATAACAAATTTCAATTAAATGTAGCATAAATTAGGCATATGAGTGGCATGTGGGATCTTCTCTCCACAGTAATGCAATTTTCCATCGTATAGATTCCCTTCTTATCACAGCCTGACCAATGTGGAAGGCGAGATGTGCTTTCAGATAGCTCGCATGCTATCGCATAGAGTTTTACAAATGTCAGTTTGGTGTTTCCCTGAAGCATCTTTCTGTTTACATCAAAGCAGGCCTGCAATACATTTCTTTTCAGACATGTACCGAAAAGCAATATTGCAGCGGAACACACCACTTCTAGCGTCGACTCTTGAGAAAGCAAGCGGGTGAACAAAACTGACTTGTGACTATTTCCAAATGTTTGCGTTGTATGACAGATATGGATGAAACCTGCGTGCGTGTCTGTGATTCGTATCATTCCTGTCTTCCTGCTCGGGAGAGCCCAGGGATGTGGGCGATAATTTTCTTGTCGTGAGGGAGCGCCTCATCCCTATTCAGAAGGCCGTGGAAAGGCCCTCACAATTCTCCACATACAGCCGATCTGTGACATTGATAAAGATGGACTGCCGTCAACAACTGGATTCAAAAATAGAAAAAAATAAAGCCTCAACTCTCTCTCTCTCTCTCTCTCTCTCTCTCTCTCTCTCTCTCTCTTCTCTGTCTGTCTCATATCTCATCAGTGCAAAAAAATAAGAGGGAAAGAAACTCCATTTTCCTTTCTTTTCAGACTGCATTTTCTTCTCTCTCTGAAAGTCCTTGAGGAGTCCTTGCAGAGGGGGAATAAACAAGTAAATAAATAAATACATAAATATGGTGTGTGTGTGTGTGTGTGTGTGTGTGTGTGTGTGTGTGTGTGTGTGTGTGTGTGTGTGTGTGTGTGTGGAATAAAATAGACACAGTCCTCTTGGTCAGTGAAAGTATGAAAAGGAAGAGAAACACCGGTGAGCGATAAGCGAGCACAAGCAGCAGGGAGACAGGACTGCCTGACCTCGTTGATCGGGGAGGATGGATGATCGCACTTTTGATCCGACTAAAGGAGATACTCGTCACAGCACAGTGTGTGTGTGTGTGTGTGTGTGGCTGGGTGGGGGGTGTATTTGCACAGGGAGCATGTTGCCTGCACCCCCCCCCCCCCCCATGCAGTCCAACATTATCAGAGGAGTCATTTGTCGTTGGGTTGCAGATTGAACCTCCTCGGCAGTTCCACTGCTCTGCTTTTGCTAGTCGTGTTAGATTGAGAAGAAATGAAGGCCTGAACATTGCACTAGCAAAACCTCTCAGTAGTTTGGTCTGTCTGTTCTTTATAGACAGCTATTTGAAATATGTTCCAGAGATGGTATTTAAAACCTAAAGATAGAAGAAATCAAACACAAAACAAGATTTTTTTTTATTATTTACATTTGATATTGCACAGAACTTTTTTTATGAGCTTGGGGTTGACAACAGTCAATGTTGCTGGTTCCTTCTGCTATTTGTGGAAACATATTAATCTTTTCTCCTGAGTAGTATATTGACATTTTGAGTCAGCCCTCTATGGAAAAAAAGAAAACTTTACTTGAATTTGGATTCCCTGGTTTGATTGGCATATGTGATACGATCTAGGAAAACCTTTCCCATGGTGCACTCAGAAATCCTTGATTTTTGCTCCGTTTCAACCCTCTCTGGCGAAATTTCACCAACTTAACATTCTGATACCAACATTCTGGACACTGTCCCCTAACAAAATCCTGTATACCATCCTCCCAAAATCTTGGATGTTGCTAGGATCGTATCAGAATCATAAGTTGGTCAAATTTCACCATGTGAAGGGTTTTGATAATTACCATTATAATTAACTTAGCTTGGCTGCAGAGAATAAATCCCCATGGTAACTTATGTGCCATCTCTTTTGTGAAACCAAGTCAAGGCTAAATTCATCCAGGATAACCAAAAAATCCCAGCTTAATCCCTTATCTAGGTTTTGTGCAATGCCCCTCAGAAAGCCCTAGCCACAACGTCCATGTTTTGTTCTTTCATGGTGTGTGTTGTATACCTAATCACCATTTTCTATTTCTATTAGGCCTTCCACAGCAGCCACTTTATTCTTTGTCATCTAAATCAGAAGATGTGATGAGATGAGATGTATTGTTATATACTAACAGATTCATGATATTTTATTGCTTCAAAACAGCTATAATGTTCAGATTATCCAAATGTGAATTCTGACCTTGAACTTAACAGGACCAACACCATACTGATACCAACACCACAGGACTAAATTGAGGGCCAGGGTATAAAGAGGCTATAAAACTTTTATGTGAACATAAGGCTTAGCCTACACGTATCAATCAGTGCTGAGACAGGGGTCAACATTCGCCTGCCACCCTGTAAGCAAGAGGGCTTTGTCAGCAGGTGGGCATGGGCTGCAATTTCCCCCCCACCACACTGTAGTTTATCAAGGCCCTCCAGCTGCAGTTTATCTGGGAATTGAACCGCACTTTACAGAGAGCAATCTTGCGCCCAGTCACTCAACTCATCATTTACCTAAAATGGGCATGACACCCAATCGCCTGTGAGCCCCACATCAACTGCACCCCACATACCCCCCCCCACCCCCCCCCACCATGGCTCCTCGACCTCTCAGCCCACCGCTGCATCATCTTCTTCCTCTTCTCTCTCTCTCTCTCTCTCTCTCTCTCTCTCTCTCTCTCACTCTCTCTCTCTCTCGCTCGCTCTCTCTCTCATTCCCTGCTGCATCCTCTCTTCCTCAGGGTCGGATGTGATTAACTTTGACGGCCAGGGGGTGATCTCATACCGCTTCAAGATGAAGAAGATGAAGATCCTGAAGGACGTGATCTCCCTGAAGTTCAAGACGTCGGAGAGCGAGGGCGTTATCCTGCACGGCGAGGGGCAGCAGGGAGACTACATCACCCTGGAGCTGCGGAGGGCCAGACTGCTGCTGCAGATAAACCTGGGTCAGCCGGACTCCCTCCAGGGCCATCTACACACGCACACACGCACGTGCACACACGCATGTGCACGCACGCACACACACAAGCACACACACACACACACACACAAGCACACACACACACATACACACATGCTCTCAAATACACATACACACACACACACACACACACACACACACACATACACATACACGCACACACACACACACACACACGCACACACGCACGAGCACGCACGCACACACACAAGCACACACACACACACACACACACACACACACACCATTACTGGCCGTGTCAGGCAGGGCTGTCAGGGAAGGGATGATGGGCTGGCCTGATATGTTCTTCCTGAGTCCCCCGGAGGCTGTCTGGAGTCAGACGCTGGTGTGGCAGTTGGGGGTGTTTGGGGGGGTCACGGTGTGTTGTGGGGTCGGTGTGGCAGTTGGGGGTGTTTGGGGGGGTCATGGTATGTTGTGGGGTCGGTGTGTCGGGTGGTATGAATTTCTCAAGAGATGATAGTGAAGGTTGGGTTGATCATCAGTAACCGCATATAACCTTATTTTCCTGATGAACTACTGTGTGTGTGTGTGTGTGTGTGTGTGTGTGTGTGTGTGTGTGTGTATGTGTGTGTGGATAAACATGAAAGCAAAGCCAGAGTTTCAGAGGGTAATGCTCAGCCTCACCTGAATATATCCTAGTGTGCCAAAGCTACCTTGCCACAAGCAAGTGTCATATCCACTATATATTGTTTTTTAATGATATGAAGGCCGTCTATTTCATTGAGGAAAAATATTAATAGTTTGCCCATTTTCTGGACACATCCGACTTGTACTGCTAAAATATGAATTTCACACTTTTCATTTGTTTTCACTAGGGAGAGCTTGCCCCACATCAACATTACAATTCTCTTTTAGCTCTCTGAGGTGGCGAGGCAATAACTCCTTGTTATTGCACTGTCTGGACAACAGGTAGCAATCAGTATGGCTCGATCCTTGGACACACGTCGGTGACGAGTGGGAGTCTCCTGGACGACCACCACTGGCACTCTGTGGTGATTGAGCGCTACCGGAGGAATGTGAATTTCACGCTGGACCAGCATACGCAACACTTCCGCACCAACGGGGAGTTTGACCACCTCGACCTGGACTACGAGGTAAAAAGTACTCTTGGGAGGTGTCAGGGCCACACTGCTGTCAAACATCACCTCCGGCTAGCTTCGCAAACACACACTCTGACTGACAGAACACTGACCGTGGGCAGAGATCCCATAACACCAAAATAAAAACCCGACTGAGAAAACCAGGAGAAAAACAACCATTTGATGAATACTGACCAAGGGAAGCATAATGTTGCCTTTTCTAATCATGCTATTCTATTTGTATTTGTATTCCTTGCACTACATTTTCCTACATTCCACGTTAGGAAATTAAATACTATTGTGAATAAAATAATATTTCCCAGTTATGCCGTCATTGTAGCATGTCCATATACAGTCACCATATGAACTATATTATCCACCCCTCTTTCAGCTCCAAATGAGGTCGTTAATTAGTTCTCAACTTTTAGAAACAATACAGGGGTCATTGTAAAGTATTAGACTAAGCCTATACAAGTCACGGCTCTATTCTCAGAGCCATTGTTCCCATGCAAGATTTTCTGTCACAATTAACTGTAAAACACTTGGGATTGTGTCCCATGCCCGCATGTGTTGATACCACGGAAATAACATCTCCCTCCTAACACTGTCTAATCCTTTGCAGTAATTTCTTGTGGGACGTTAACATGATCAAGCCGCTGAAATGAATACAAATGGTTTATTTGGACAGGACCCGTAGTAAGAGAGTTGGGCTTTGAAGAGGCTGCAGGACGCGTAGTGAGAGAGTTGGGCTTTGAAGAGGCTGCAGGACCCGTAGTGAGAGAGTTGGGCTTTGAAGAGGCTGCAGGACGCGTAGTGAGAGAGTTGGGCTTTGAAGAGGCTGCAGGACGCGTAGTGAGAGAGTTGGGCTTTGAAGAGGCTGCAGGACCCGTAGTGAGAGAGTTGGGCTTTGAAGAGGCTGCAGGACGCGTAGTGAGAGAGTTGGGCTTTGAAGAGGCTGCAGGACGCGTAGTGAGAGAGTTGGGCTTTGAAGAGGCTGCAGGACGCGTAGTGAGAGAGTTGGGCTTTGAAGAGGCTGCAGGAAGTGGAGTGAAAAGGAGAAGATGTTGATACATCATAAATAAGCTCACCATTAAATACTCTAAGATAGTAATGCACTAATGATGTTGATACATCATAAATAAGCTCACCATTAAATACTCTTAAGATAGTAATGCACTAATGTGGTCAAAGATTAATGGAGCCCAGTTAAACTCCATCTGTTGATCTGATTGGTCTATAAATAGGTCCATCAGAGTTCCACTTTTGAACCACTTATCTGCACTGCCTCTGAACCTGGAACCACTTTAGCCAAACAACAAGCTCATTGACTTTGTTAGATGCATTTTGATAGTTCAAGTGGATGATTAAATACTGGTGTGTCTTTGGATTCATGGTATGTCTGCAGAAACTCAGTCTTCAGTCAGTCTTCTGCATTCTGTGCTGTGGAATTTCAAACCTGATACTTTGAGGCTAGCCTGAGTTCATAACAAGGCTAGACAGACAGACATCTAGGCGCAACATCCAGAGATGCAGACACACACATAGAGATAGACCTAGGGGCTGTTTGAATAATCGTTTCCAAAGGTCACTGAAGGAATATTAAAGCATTGTCCAGTGCATTTGACGAGATGCGGTGCTCCTACAAGATATCTATTCCAGAAGAGTACTGCTAAGAGCCGAAAAGATTATGAAGGAATCTCATCCTAACAATGGATTATTCCTACCGCTGAAATCAAGAAGACGCCTATGTAGTGACAAAGCCAGAACTGAGAGACTCAGGAGAAGTTTTTATCCCCAGGCCATCCGAACTCTGAACTCACACTATACTGACTTTGCAGACATTCACTGCTCAGCACTCTCAAACATTTCCCAACTGACTTTCTCCAACTTTTGCACATCTCTATAGAACTTTTTATTTTATTATTATATTTTATTATTATAAAAATATATATATTTTTATATTTATTATTTTTTCATTCTCATTTAATTCACCGATTGGGTTAAATGCAGACCCCTCACGGGATCAAAAAAGTATATATACTTATACTTATATACACAGTCACTGATCCACCCCCCTCCAGCCCACACACACATCTTCACTGTCATCACTCACATACATCATACATACAGTACTCTGCTTGCAATAGTAAGTCCCTTCACCATACTAGCAGTACACTGCCCCCCCCCTCTCCCCTACATATACAGCACATTATTTCATCAGGAAGCTTCTCCACTGCCCCCCCCCCCCCCCAATACACAGCACATTGTCAACACACACACCAAGACCCCTGGCAGTTGGGTTAGCCCCTTGAGCTGTGGATCTGCCCAAGGTTTCTTCCTTGGTAAGGGAGTTTTTCCTTGCCCCTGTTGCTTTTGGTGTCCCCCCAATCCCAATCCTCCCCACCTTTCTTATGCAGCCCTTGCCACTTAATCTACTAAACCCCTCTTCTACTACACCCCCCCCCCCCCCATAAATGCACAAATAGGCTGACACCAGACATAATTTCACTGCATTTCTTACATCCAGTAACTATATGCATGTGACAATAAACTTCCTTGTATCCTTGTATCCTGTGTTCTCCTGTCTGCAGCTGAGTTTCGGCGGCATGCCCTACTCTGGCAAGCCCATCACTGGCGGTAGGAAGAACTTCAAAGGCTGCATGGAGAGCATCAACTACAACGGCGAAAACATCACCGACCTTGCCAGGAGGAAGAAACTGGACGTGTCCAGCTTTGTGAGTCCAGTTTGTTTCTCCTGCTCTCTTGCTTCTCCATCTCCGTTTCCTCTTCGTTCTTTTTTTAACACATACATCATGCCCCAAATCACATACATCATGCCCCAAATCACATACATCATGCCCCAAATCACATACATCAAATCACATACATCATGCCCCAAATCACATACATCATGCCCCAAATCACATACATCATGCCCCAAATCAATTTACTGCAAACCTCACAAAGAAACACAGTTTCATTGGAATTGTTGAGAAGCAGACATGAATGAAGTAATGAAGCCTGCCAAGACTACGGAACGTATATAGTGGCCCCATTTATCCTTTGCTGAGCTTACTTCTCTCAGGCTGCAGCTGATCACCAAGGACAGATAGCTATAACAAAGCAGTGTCCTTGTCTCCTCGGGGAAAGCAAGGCTGAAGTTTGCACATACTGTACGTTAGAAGGAAATCACCATAAACCAGATGTGTTAGGCCTGTACAGCATATACTGTAGGGAAGCTTTTTCTATACACTTGATTTGAATTGCGTCATTGCATCATTGTAAGCTATGTCAAATGCTCACAGTCCTTAGGTACATATTTCTGTGAGAGGTTTGATATGAAGCTGCTACATATTAAGAGTATATAGAATGTTATATCTCACCATGTCATCAATACATAATCAAACACAAAACGTTTCAATTATCTCTGTTCTTCAGAGTATGTGTTTAATATAGCAAACATTGTGTTGACGAAGTGTTGCCTATAGGTGTTTTTAGTCTGTAAGAAGTGTTAGCATGCCTATAGGTATTTTTAGTCTGTAAGAAGTGTTAGCATGCCTATAGGTGTTTGTAGTCTGTTAGAAGTGTTAGCATGCCTATAGGTGTTTAATATTGAAGTGTTAGCATGCCTATAGGTTTTTTTAGTCTGTGAGAATGTCTCCTTGCTTTCATGGTGTACTCTGTTCTGTTCACTGTTTGATTTCCCAAGAAATTTGGCTTAAAGGGAAGATGAAGCAGATTAGTTTCTGTGTTAAAATACATATTACACATCTTGTCCTGAACATCCGTATAAGTACACATAACGCCATGCAGAAAGGAAATTCTATGCAAGAGCAAAAGTTCTAAAGGAAATTCTATGCATGGGCAAAGGTTCTAAAGGAAAGTCTATGCATGGGCAAAAGTTCTAAAGGAAATTATATGCATGGGCGAAAGTTCTAAAGGAAATTCTATGCATGGGCAAAAGTTCTAAAGGAAATTCTATGCATGGGCAAAGGTTCTAAAAGAAATTCTATGCATGGGCGAAAGTTCTAAAGGAAATTATATGCATGTGCAAAGGTTCTAAAGGAAATTCTATGCATGGGCAAAGGTTTTAAAAGAAATTCTATGCATGGGCAAAAATTCTAAAGGAAATTATATGCACGGGCAAAAGTTCTAAAAGCCTGCTAAACACCAACTCCACAGGACAGCTGAAATAACAGACTGCTTACCTGTCTCAACACTGGTGAAATGACATATTTTCTTCTATGGCCAAATAAAAGTTTACTCTTCTATATTTTCTTCGATGGCCAAGTCAAATATTCCCTGATACTGCAGTGTTGAGAATCAGGAACATTTATGATAAACCTCCTGCTAAACTTATAAAATCATATAATTCTCTATGTATTGTAAATAATGCACTGTAATAAAAAAGGCATTGCATAAAATCATATAATACAATTTCAATTTAATATCACTTATAGAGCTCCAAAACATTGAACATGTCTCATGACGCTTTACAGAGTCTTAAACAATCAGAGAAGGCCCATTAACAGGGGCGAGGAAAAACTCCCTAGAATTGGAGATACGTACTGTATAGGAAGAAACCTTGAGCAGATCCACGACTCAAGGGCCTGATCCATCTGCCTAGGGTCAGTACAGAACAGTAAGGTCTGTTTACATGATAAATGAATAAGTTAGTTAGGTGTAGAGAATAGAGCATGGTGTTTAAAGCCACCTGAGGTGTATGTTACAAAGAGGTGGGATGGTTACATATCCAGTATGATAATGCATGAATCCTATTTAGTGTCAGAAAGTACAAATAGTCCAGTGTAGTAAATTAATTGTCCAGGGGGAATAGGAGTTGTCATCATAGGGCAAGTAGTGGGTCGTTAGGCCGGGCAGGGGGACAGCAATAGGCGATGACAGGGCAGTCGTAGGGATGGGACTTCAGGTGAGATGAGTGAGATGATGACTGGTAATGGTACACCTTGAATATATCTTGAATTTCCCCTTGGGGATCAATAAAGTATCTATCTATCTATCTATCTATCTATCTCTATCTATCTCACAAGTGGAAGATAGAGAGATTGAGTAGAGTGGATAGAGTGTGTTAGTATTAATATAAATCAAAATGGTTAATGTAAGTAAGTATATCATTGGTACTATGGTACCAATTGTGTTATACCATAGTGAGAATAGGCAGAGTGAGTTTTGAGATTCTTGGGATTAGTCCAGTATTCTGTGATTGTAGCGGTCTAGGTGGGTTGCATGGGACTAGGAGATCTTTAATATATTCAGGTGTCTGGCCATTTATGGCTTTGTATGTTAGACAGTGGTGGACGAAGTATACAAATCCTGTACTTGAGTGAAAGTAGAGATACACATGGTCAAATGTTACTCCAGTAAAAGTAAAAGTCCTCCTTTTACATTTCCACTTGAGTGGAAATACAAAAGTACTTGCCTTCAAATGTACTTAAGTATCGAAAGTAAAAAGTCCTGAAATGTATTATGACTAATACATTTGCATTTACTATTGTTGAAATGATTCGGCACAGACATAGGCATTCATTGAGCCTTTCTCCTCCATTTAAGGACAAAATCAGCTAATAATTGTAGAAAGAACTAAAAACAAACTAATGTGATATCGTATCTTAGATACTTCAAAGTAACCACATTTTTCTTTGTTGAATGCTTTACACTTTCGGACTAAATCAAGATGTTCCCTTTTGTGTTTGATAGTGTCAGATTGTCTATCATTGTCTATCATTTGCTCAATGGCGTCAAGAGGCTAGTTATGGTAACATCAATATTGTGAAAAGGGGTCAACAAGGTAGGCCTACAGAAAATAGTGGATATAACAATAACATAGGTTAGGCAACACCATTTTACAGTCTTTTTTCCAAAAGGAACTTCAGCTGTCACAAAATGTAGTGGAGTGAAAAGTAAGATATTTGGCTTCGAAATGTACTGGAGTAAAAGTAAAAAGTTTAACAAAATGGAAATACTCAAGTAAAGTACAGATACATGAAAAAGCGACTTAAGTACAGTAATTGAGTAAATGTATTCAAGTAATGTCCACCACTGATGTTAGAAGTATGTTAGAATATTTTGAAGTCAATGCGACTTTTAACAGGTAGCCAGCGTAAAGATGCTAGGATGGGGGAAATATGTTCATATTTTTTGGTCCTAGTGAGTGTGCGAGCAGCTGCATTTTGTATAAGCTGTAAGCTCTTTAGACAGGTATTATTGCAGCCAGCGTATAGAGCATTGTCTATCCTTGAGGTGACAAAAGCATGGATTAATTTCTCGGCATCTGGTAAGGATAAGGACTTCCTTATCTTTGAAATAGGGCTGTCAATCGATTAAAAAAAATTATCTAATTAATTACATACTCTGTGATTAATTAATCTAAATTAATCGCATATATAATTTTTGCTGTAAAGGTATTTTAAATATTTAAATTCAAATGAATCATGGAATAATCAGCATTAGTGACATTAAAGTTCAAAAACTCTTTTATTATTATTTTCACTGTTCAAATAATTGCCATAATAATCTATGATATGACCTAATATGCTGAGGAAATAAATTCAAAATGTGCTTCGGGAAGAAGTTTTTTTTTTCACATACAAGGCATTTCAGGCCACAGATATAACCTAGGGGACACAATGAAAATTAATTAACACTCCCCTCAATGTCAACACTTATTTCTTTGCATTGATGTGCGACTATAGAGTTGATAAACTCAGTTGATGAACTGATATGCAAATTTCTTGCTGCAGACATTGCAGAGGACTTTATTTTCAACACTTTATTTTAGTATTATCAACACCATCAGGCCATTTTTTAAAAGTAAATGTTCCAATCAATGATCCAGGCAGCACGTTTTCTTCTCTCTCCTTCATTTTACAGTCTAATTTTTACTGACTACAGCGGCTCGGGGTCAAAGGTCATACGGAATCGATTAATCTGCACTAATTTTTTTTAATCAGTTATTTTTTCTCAAATTAATTAATCGAAATTAATCAGTTATTTTGACAGCCCTACTTTGAAATGTTCCTTAAATGGTAAAATTACGTTTTGGTGATCTGTTTTATGTGATTATTTAGTGATATGTCCTGGTCAATTGTAACTAAGGTTTTTAACACTTGTGGATGAGGTCAGTGGAAGATCACTGTATGTGCTCTATGTGTTGTAAATAATACACTGTAATAAACAAGGCATTGTATAGACCCTTTCAAGAGAGTTCCATTATCAGCATCATAGTTGGCCCCACAAGGCTTCCGTTTTAACATTCCATATGTTATCTTAATGCAGAGGAAGTAGATTGGGAACCAAAAAGAACGTTCAAGCATTGTTTTTGTTTTTGTTGAAAGGGTCTATATTGCAGATATATCACTGCAACACCCATAGCAGGAGCATGTCTGTGAAGCGCCACACTTCTAGCTTTGTTGTGTCCAGTCAGCTGGTCATTACTTGCGCACAAAGCATAGAGAGCAATGGGCAT
Source organism: Alosa pseudoharengus (assembly GCF_046254945.1). NCBI lineage: Eukaryota > Metazoa > Chordata > Actinopteri > Clupeiformes > Clupeidae > Alosa > Alosa pseudoharengus. The sequence goes on along the minus strand of NW_027468650.1, from coordinate 4,246,003 downwards.
CACCTGTATACTACTCAGAAGTGAATTGATTTCTCTATTACCAAAGTTACTCTTGAGTGAATTTGGGGGATTGTATCATTCAGAAGGGTAAAAGCAAATAAATAGCCACTGGGCTGACCTGTTTTTATTAAGCCCCCCCCCCCCCTGCATATTTACACCCCTGCAGGCTGCATCCATAGCACAATATGTCACACCACATTTAGCTAATCAATTCCATCAGGAGCTACAGAAGGGCAGATCTCTGAGGATAGTTACACACACGCATGCGCACACGCATGCACACACACATACACTTGCACACACACGCACACACACACACACACACACACACACACACACACACACACACACACACCTTCTCCGTGAGCTCACCAAGCTGTGATCTCAGAGATCATGGTCAAGTCCTGTTTCCACATGAGAGTGCCCTGTGCTATTGAACTCTGCAGGAGGACCTCTTCAAGACGCCACTTGTGTCCCTCTCAGTGGCCACTCAGGCAGCATGGGAAGACATGCCGGTGTTTCGTATGCCACTTTCAAGTGCCTGCTTGCTTTGGGTTCCTGTGCATCCCTTGTGGTCCGTGTGGGTGACCTATCAGTGTGGTTTCTAAGATAGCTTATACATAATGCATTGAAAAATAGATTGCCCTGGCAGTGTCAATCACAGCCACACATGCAGTGGTTTATCTCCATGCCAAGCGTGATGTTGCGAGAACTGAACAGTTGATGAAGTCTTAAGATAATAGTCCTATTTTCCTCTCCTCTGGAAATTAAAAATAATTTACCTGCTCCAAAGCAATTTGGAGTTGGCCCTTGTCCAGCAAATGATGCTTCCAGATAATATACGTGGTAAACCAAGAATAAAAAGCTCTGATGAGGTTTTTCCACTGATTTGCTTCATCCAGATGGATAATTCTGAAAATCATAACAGCCATTTTAAAGAAGCTTATCAAACTCGCTGCAGATATGTATACTTTAAGGGGCTAGTACAGATGGTTATGTTGAACAGTTTTTAAGCATCGTCCTTACAGTACATTTAAATTGGAAAAAAATACAAACTGGCATCAAAATGTGTACATACTATGTATAAATAAACTATACAGGATAGAGTATTGCTAAATAATGAAAAGGAATGGAATGTGTTGTTGAGTAGATCATGCATCTGTATCAGAACACCTTTGGATAGGCATATTAGTCAACTCTAACCTTGAAATGAAGTTCTGCCCGATATTCATGACCAGAAATTATTTGATAATGTGTTGTTTGGGTGGATGAAATCAGTGTGACGCTTAAAAAGGATTGTCTATCTATGTTACATAAACATTGCTGTTTTGTAGGTGCTTCTTTGAAATGAAAAAAAAACAGCCTTGTATGCACTCAGTTCTGGGATGAAGCAGGTGTTGGTATATACTCACAAGCTGTTGAATGTCTTCAAAGATGAAGAAAACAACTCAAACTTGAAAGGATTTGGTTGTTTGTTTGGTTGTTTATTGTTTTTTCAAGAATTTACAGTATCAACGATATGTTTGACTATGAGTCACAATACAAGAAAAGTGTGGAGAAACGCCGCTATTTTAAAAACCTTCTGTCAGTCTCACTCAAGTGGAGAACTATTGGAGGGTCTTACTCCTCCCATTCCTTTCAAAGACTATCAAAAGGGCGGATTCCAAACCTTACACAGAATTCCTCTCAGGGAATGACCACCCTGACCCTACTCAATCTGGCTTTAAAAGTGGCTACTCCACTGAAACGCCTCTGTCTGTGTAAAAACAGCCAGACCAGTAGGTCTCTCCTCGGTACTCATGTTACTCATTTTGATACAGACAACCACTCCATCCTACTGCCCATGCTAATTTAAATACTGGGAAATGTGCAAACTCAACAGTTCTGACGCATGAGCTAACGGCGTTGTGTGGCTTTTAGCTGACCCACTGCTGTTTGTGCTTAGGATCTTTCTCATGCTATTACTTTTGCAAATAGATTTGGTGTAGTTATTAAGCAAGCTAGACTTTAGACTGCACTTTCCACAGTCACTCAATAAATCATAATTCATAATGATGTGCCCACCATGCCTAATGCTTTAGGTGATTTGCTGTTCATGTATGAGGTCACTAATGACAGACTATGAACTCATGTCAATTCCTGATGATCCATGAGATATTAAGGAATAAAGTAATACATAAATCATTAATGAATTAATTAATTCATGCTTGAATTCATGATAATTCATGTACCCTTACCGTAATGTGTTACCGAAACGTTTCCCAATCGAGAGTCACCAGAATTTTCCAGGCTAACCTAACATCTCCTTTGCAATAAAGCTTGAATGTTAATCCTTATTTTGTAAGCCACTTTGGATAAAAGCATCTGCTAAGTGAAAACATCTAAATGTAAACACTGGTGGAAAAGGAAAACACAAGATGATCTATGTCTCTTCTCTTCTCTTTTTCTCTTCTCTTCTTCTCTTCTCTTCTCTTTTTCTCTTCTTCTCTCTTTTCTCTTCTTCTCTCTTTTCTCTTCTTCTCTCTCTTCTCTTCTTCTCTTCTCTCTCTTCTCTTCTCTTCTTCTCTTCTCTTCTCTTTTTCTCTTCTTCTCTCTTCTCTTCTCTTCTTCTCTTCTCTTCTTCTCTTCTCTCTCTTCTCTTCTCTTTTTCTCGTCTTCTCTTCTTATCTCTTCTCTTCTTCTCTTTGTCTCTTCTTCTCTCTCTTCTCTTCTTCTCTTCTCTTCTTCTCTTCCTCTTCTCAGCGTAATCTGAGCTTCTCCTGCGTGGACTCCCACACGTTTCCCGTCTTCTTCAACGCCACCAGCTTCTTGCAGCTGCCCGGGCGGCGGGAGCACAACATGGTGTCCGTGGGGTTCCAGTTCCGCACGTGGAACCCCAACGGCCTGCTGCTCTTCAGCCCACTGGCCGATGGCCTGCTGGAGCTGGTCCTGATCGAGGGCCGAGTCAGCGTCCACATCAACGTGACGCAGAAGAAGAACACTCGAATAGACGTCTCCTCAGGTAGGCTCACAACACGCGAATAGACGTCTCCTCAGGTAGGCTCACGACACGCGAATAGACGTCTCCTCAGGTAGGCTCACGACACGCGAATAGACATCTCCTCAGGTAGGCTCACGAGAGTCACGACACGCGAATAGACATCTCCTCAGGTAGGCTCACGACACGCGACGCGAATAGACATCTAATCAGGTAGGCTCACGACACGCGAATAGACATCTCCTTAGGTAGGCTCACGACACGCGAATACTGTAGACATCTCCTCAGGTAGGATACGACACTCGAATAGACGTCTCCTCAGGTAGGATACGACAGGCGAATAGACATCTCCTCAGGTAGGCCCATGCTCATTCCGTCCCCCAGATCGCACTACACGCTCACATTTACACAGTCATCACTAGCTACCTCTGATTTCAATGCACACAAACATTCACATATTTACATACAGTACGTACTAGCGAAGCTATGTTACCTTCACCGCCTAGTTTGTCAAGCAACAGAAAGATAACTCTGTACTTCAGATGTAAACAGCATGTCCTACTGCAGGCTTTGCCCTTGAGAAAGAGAACTGTAAAGTGCCCACAAAGCCACTTTTTGGTACATTGCACTTTTTTCTTCCAAAATCACCTTCCCACAGAGACCTAATGCCTCATCATCTCTCTCTCTCTTTCTTTCTCTCTCTCTCGCTCTCTCCTCTCTCTCTCTTTCTCTCTCTCTCTCTCTTTCTTTCTCTCTCTCGCGCTCTCTCTCTCCTCTCTCTTTCTTTCTCTCTCTCCCTCTCTCTCGCTCTCTCTCTCTTGCTCTCTCTTTCTCTCTCTCAGTCCTTCTCTCTCTATCTCTCTCTCTCTCTCTCTTTCTCTCTCTCTCTCTCTCCCTGCCCCAGTCCTTTCACATTGTTAACCTGCAGGCTAATTGAGCTCCAGCTGTTTAGAATCCTCCCTGACTTTTAAAGAAAGTAAATTGACTTCACTGCTGTGACCTCTGCCCTGACTCTGTGGAACCAAGGCGGAATTCTTTATAGGAAGCACTCTGTGACCACCTTCACAATGCCAATGGGATGGGATATCTAGTGAGGTTGTTATATTCAAATATACTGGTGAAGACATACTGACATTCTGGTTCCAGATGTGAACATTGACCAACCAAAAACGTTATTGATGTTAATGTTTTGCAAAGGGCAGTTTTTCACACACCCAATAGTATATATTTTTTCTATCTTTGTGATGAAAATGTATTGTGTAACTAATTTAATGTCACACTTCTCTTTCAAGACTTTTAACTCTTCATACAACACCAACATTCTCGTCTAGAATTAGAATCAATTTCCCTTCTAGTGAACAGATGACATAGATAATCAACTAGAGGGAGAAAAGTTACTTTATGTTTGGACTCTCACTCTACTGCACTCTCCCTCTCTCTCTCTCTCCCTCTCTCGCTCTCTCTCTCTCTCTCACTCTACTGCACTCTCGCTCTCTCGCTCTCTCTCTCTCTAACTGCAGTGTTTTGCTGAATATTTTAGTCAGAAGAATATTAAAGATGTTTATTCATTTGTCAGCACAGCAGGAGCTTTCCGTCAAATTGACGGAGGCCCCATGGAACAAAAAAAGATTCTTTTTAGCATATATTTTCTAGCATTCGCCACGTGGCGCACAATCCCATTAGCGTAAACATTCAGCTCATGAAATCATAAACTTCAGCTGCTTTCACGGCGCCCCGTGCCTGACCGGGCTGGTTTGGCCCAAGAGGCCGTTTTGGTACTCAGTCACAAATGTGCAATGTTGGCACGGTAACATGTATGTAGACTCCTTACAGTAGTATAGGTATACATTCATACAGTCATACAGTCACACACACACACACACACATGCAAACACACACACACACACACACACACACAACCTAACCTGTAGTTAGACTTTCTTTCCTTTAATTCTCTGTGAAAGGTCAATTAATCGTCAGATTTCAATCATCCAAGCAGAAAAGGAAAGGTGATAAAAAGGCCGAGCTTCTCTCTCTGTGCCCGGGACACACTTCTCCCACTCTCCGTCATAAAGTGCGCCTTCCTGCCCAGGCGTCTCCATGGCATGGGGCCTATGAATAGCCTCCAAATTGCCCCAGCCATTTCAAGGGTAGTTAGTCCGTCACGTTAAGACTCTTTTAAAGCAGTTGTTTCATGCCAGTGTCCATCTTTACGGGGGTCTACCGTGGTCTGCCTGTTCTCTAAACGGCGGCCACTCCCTTAATGGGGTCAGATATCTATTTCCGCACTGGTGGCATGAGAGGTACCCTTTGCGTATGGCTGAGGATCTTAATCAGCCATCTAAACGAGGCTCCTATTAGCCGCTGGACAGATGAGGACCATAAGAGCAGACCTGTGTAATTGCTACGTCTATTTGGCCTTATTTCACTATTATATTATATCACTAATTATTTTATCATTACCACACGCATTCACCTGCTCCTTTAGTCCAGTGCAGGGTCTCGCAAGGAGCCCTTAATCTGGGGGAGCAGTAAATGACCAGGAACCGGAGAAATGGCTGAAGTTAGGACCATTGCGTGGACTTGTGTGTGGTGTGTGTGTGTGTGTGTGTGTGTCTCTCTCTCTCTCTCCTTGTCTACTGTATGCCTGTGTGTGAGAGATAATGTGTATGTGTATCGCTGAGGAAAGAAATAAGCCCTTTTCGTCACTGGTCTTGTCTGCGTGAAGCTCAGGATCTCAGTCCAAATATGGTCTTTGCTCCTCTGAAATGCGATACTGATTCCCATGGACGTGAGCTGCTGTCATAGAGAGCAGAAGGCAGATTGAGCATGATGTCAGTTGAATGCTCACAAACAGCGAGTGATATCTGCAGCGGGCAGGTATGTGCTTATTATGACTTTCCTCTCCTCTCCCTGCATTGTGCAGCCCAGAGGGGATTAGTGTTGTGTGCTGAATATTGTAAGAGTTGTTAAACATTAAATCTTAATTTTGTGGGAGCTGATAGCATCTACTGATTGCTTCCCTCAGTAATGGATAATTAGTCATAATTAGATGGTGGTGCACCAAGGTTGTTGCCATGGAAATGCATCCACTTCTTGTTGCTGTCAAGAGGAAACCTCAACTTTTTGAGATGCTTCTTACACACACACACACACACACACACACACACACACACACGTTCATAATAATAATATTGCAAATAAATCTGCAGACATATTAGCACATTAATATTTTTTGACATGTTAATAGTCTAGCGTTGAATTGGTGTTGTTGACTTGTGATATGGCAGAGCCTAAATTAAGGTGATTCCTCTGTGTTCGACCGAAGCTTTTTTTTTTAATAACCCAAATTAATGGTGTTGCAGCCTCCCATCAACCTCCTATCATATCATTACAGCTCTCGCAGTACACACACACACACACACATGCAGAGCTGACAGCCTGATGGATGATTGTGATTGAGAGCCTGTGTTTATGCCATTTATAATAAAATAATTGCGGTACGTATCTATCTTTACAAACGTATTTTTTTACGCCCTCAGCTTTTCTCGTGTGTGCGTTTATATTAAACTGCTCATTCCAGTTCACCGCCCTATCATGCCTTGAAGGCCATCAGCTCAGAGGCTAAAGAAAGGGGGAATTGCCTTCTGCATGCACCCTACTCTCCAGAGCTCTATCACATATTGATCCTGAATGTATAAATGGATCTGTTTGTCTTTTTCCAACTTAAATTTATGAAGGCCCCGGGCGGTTATGAATTTAAGTTGGGTGGGAGTGCTTGCCTCCCAAATATAAGGTTCTCCAAAGTAATTTGAGAGCTCTGTGGCCGATGTGGAATGCAATTTACCAAACCATATAAAAGCGAGACAATATCACATTATAAACATACAATGACAGGTAGTGTTTTTTTTTATTGTGTTTTATTTTCCTTTGCTTTCCGACCCACAAAGGGCCTCCATTACTTTAATGTCTCTCCTTCTCTTATTGGATTTGGGGCTTGCCCATGAAGGCCCGAGTGTCAGTTTACATGCAGTGCCTCATGTGTTCACATACACAATTATTAGTGTTTTAGAAAATGAACACATTTAGTATATTTTTTGTGAGTTCATTATACTGCTTGAACTCCCATGCCTAACAAATAAAACAGAGTAGCGTAGGATAGATAATAACGCGAGAGTGATCACAGCTGAAATCACTTGCTGTGTTCAACGTGTTCAGTGAAATGAGCTTTGGGAATGGAGAGCTCTATATTGCAAGTTAGAAGTGCCACTGCCAAGAAACAGTTAAGACACTGTGCACTAGAATGCACAGCTAAAAATGCAGCACATTTCTTCTCTCGCTCGCTCGCTCTCTCTCTCTCTCTCTCAGGAGAGTGTTGATGTGTCTGCTTCTTTGCACGGCCCTGGAAGGTCTGAGCCACGCACACTGAATTCCATCTGGGAGAATATCTTTGATTGATGTTAGCACAATAACTCACCAAGTTCTTTTTTTGCCCCCGTAATGCCGCTGAATAGCGAGCTGTTTATTACTCCAAACAGAACATCTTCATTAAGCCACCTAACAATGTGGGAGGAACAGATGCCTCGATTTGAAGGCTCATCTTTAGTCAAGATAATGCAGACGTTCAAGCATACATGCAGAGCCTTTAAACCCCTCTATATTTCACCATATATTTTAATTGGATGTTTTAGGTTTGATTCTTAAAGGTTTGGGGCTGATAGCCAGGAGAAATGGAGTTATTTTACATTGCCAATAATGCGAATGCAGGACTAAAGTTAACATGATTTACCACCAAGCAGCTAGAGAGAGCTAATTGGCTGCTGAGCGAGGATAGATTTTAACAGCTTTAAAATCCTTGTTAAAATGGCCTTTCAACCGCTTTTAACCCCAATTGTTGTACTTCTGTGTGACTTTAAAGTCCACTTTGGTCCTATTTTTTTATCAGTTGATCTTCAAAGACAGCTTCAGAAATCAATTCGATTTTGTGTGCAGTAGAAAAATAGTTACTTCCAAGGCCGCGGTCTGGACCTCTTTGAACCTCTGAAACAGAAGCTGTTTCTCTGGTCACCTCAAAGCAATCAAAGAATGTTTGCATTTTACACCTACTGTTCTGTTAACTTCGGTCCCCATTTTTGTTGAATCATAACTTGTTGACTGTGTTTTGAAAGTATTGTGACGGAGACTGATGGCAGTGCTCAACGTCTCCCACTCTCCTTCACCCCTCTGTTACATCACAAACCTGCTTGTTTCGTCTTTACCATATCACAAGCTTGACTCTGACATAACTGTGTGCAGATATTGATTTGTTTTGATTTGACTGGGGGAATTTTTATGAAGAGATGTTATGTGTTTAATGTATTATTGAGTTAGTATTGTACAATTCTCACCATTTTAGACTGAACTGAAGTGTTTCAAGGTTAGCATTTCAATTTGTGACAGTTCGTTTTTAAATCCTTTTGACAGCTATGACATGACATGAAAATAATATGAATATCTGAGGAAATTCTTTGCAACTGCTACCATGTTTGTTGTCATAAAAAAACAACATGTCCTTCTAAAAGCAGGATGTTTTTCTCTGTTTGGAAGGATGGCTGTGACCATGTAGGACAACTGGTCATCACGAAACATCAGGGGTTCATGACCTGCGTAGTGTTGAGTGTCTGAGTCCATCACGGCTGTAAGCACTGCTTGGTCTCTCCTTGGGGCTGAGGAGCGTCAGGTCAGTCCCTGTTTGAATGCAGAGGCTGACGCCCAGCAGGTCTTTCTGTGCTGGTGGACAGAGCAGCCTCTCATCTCTAGCCCCTCCAGCCAAGAAAAAAAGAAACGATTTTAGGAGGGTGTTTGACATGAAGTGTTTCTGTTCGGTGACCCCTTGGCCACCAAAATATAAAAATATATATATATATCTATATCTAGTAGAGGGCCATGGGGATGAGGGCAGGCTGTATTGCAGGCTGATGGTCCATTTGCTCCAGCAGGGTTGAAAGCTGGGCTCCAGGGAAGATGAGCGCTGGCAGCAGTGAGGTCTCGGCTGCGTGGGGCTGGCCTTGCACTGCCGCTGTCCGTGGTGCTGGAAATGGGTTTAGGAACACTCTAGAATGCTACAGCTCAGAATTCCACAGTGATTCAGCATACAGTTGCGACATTTTTGATATGTGCTGCTTAACAGAAACTGGGCAACTTTGTGTAACATCAAGCAATGTCTTACTTTTATTATACCACATTTATAAATATTATATATATAGACATATAGACATACTGTATTATTTGTGCAGCATATGAAATATTCCAGACATATTTAACAGAAGCAGAGGGAGCGAGCAGTAGGGTGCATCAAAAAACACAATTCTTGAATTTTGATATGGCTGGGTGCTAAAAGTGTTCCAATATATGTAGAAACAACACATGCAAAATATTTTTCCAGTACATTATGATTTAGGGGTGCCACCGCACATCTGTTTTTGTTGGATAAAGTGGTTAACAGTGCTCAATGGTCGCCATGGAGATCTGAGGTAAACAATACTACAGCTCAAGAAAACTGAGGTGATCTTTCTGTTTGAGGTGATCTTGATCTGCGTTGGATGTGTTATTACATATTACTATCATATCTGTAGTTGTTTCCCCGACCCCTCTGCAAAGCTAATTGCGTGCCCACAGCTGAACCACAAGCGCAGTTTAATAGTTAACCAATTGTGACATTAAAAAGAATCAAACTTTAGCGATCATACATGATTTGTGTGTGTGTCTGTGTGTGTGTGTGTTTGTGTGTGTGTCTTTGTGTGTACTGTATGTCTCTCTCTCTCTGTGGGCCAGATGTACGTACATTTGCGAACGTAGCGTTTATCAGCGTCATGGACACACCGCAGATTCCGAACGCTGTCAGACCCAAGTTTCCGTCGTATTTATCAATCGTTCAATCCTTAGTGTAAACTGCGCCTTTCTCTGCCTTTCTCCGCCCATAAACGCAACTTACGAACGTCCACAACTGAATTGCGCCTACATACAAGCGCAGTTGAATGAAGTTAACTGATGACAACATTAAAAAGAATCAAACGTCTAGCAATCATGAAATAATACCATACATGATAAGATGTAAACAAGCAGGGAGATAATGAAGATCAGTGGGCTAGTTCTACTCAAACTACTTGTGCACGTAGGCTATGGACGATTGGTCAAATCTAGCAAGTAGGAAAGTTTAAGTGAATGACGTGAAAGTCAAAGTAAGACATTCGAAAGGCCAACGAAAGTTGAGGTTGCTTTTGATAGTACAAATACTTTCACCACAAAAACTGGTGCTCTAAATAGCAATTCTGTTGTCTTTGAAATCTTCTCTTATTGACGCATTGAACTGCAATTTGGATTAACACCTGCTTTTACAAGGCGGAAGTATTTAGGCGCAGAATAGACGTTCGTTTTCAGGAGCAGTCTTTGTACATACCGCGGAATATATAATTAGGCGCTCTTTACTCTTCCCCTCCCATCTTTTTACGCTAAACTCCCAATTTCCCCTGGATCCTCCCATGAATGCATATGCATGACATGACAAACGCAATCTGCCACTTTCAGCTCCCGCGACATACAGTTTGCGCTTTTACATCATTGCGGCGTGTTTGTACATACCTCGCAATGATTTTACACGCACATTGCGAAACAAATACGCCTGAAGTGGGCGCAAAAGCGTTAGTACATCTGGCCCTGTGTGTCTGTCTGTGTCTGTATGTGTGTGTTTGTGTGTCTGTGTGTGTGTGTGTGTGTGTGTGTGTGTGTGTCTGTGTGTGTGTGTGTGTGTGTGTGTGTGTGTCTGTGTCTTTGTGTGTATGTCTATCTCTGTGTGTGTGTCTGTCTGTGTCTGTGTCTGTATGTGTGTGTGTGTGTGTGTGTCTGTGTCTTTGTGTGTGTGTGTGTGTGTGTGTGTGTGTGTGTGTGTGTGTGTGTGTGTGTTTGTGTGTATGTGTGTGTGTGTGTGTGTGTGAGTTGAACATGACCGCAACCAACAGCCAAACCTTTGCCGCTGCAAACCCAAGCTAATCCCTGAATGGGACGGTTACTCTTGGGTGGCGGGTGGGGGAGACATATCTGGGGGGAGACACACTGGCTAGGTTCAGAGTTCAGGTTCCATTCCCTCTCTCTTTCTCCCTGGTGATGTTGCTCAGTGGAGCAGAGACTCTGGCACAGACTGAGCAGTTAAGTTCGGAGTTTAGTTAGTGTCAGCTCTTACCATTAGGCCCTGTTAGTCAGTGAGTTAGCCACTAGAGAGGGTTTGTTCTTTTAAGTTTGTCAGTATTGCCCTTTGTGTTTAACAATAAAGTCAATTAAATGTTATATGTGTGTCCGACATCCATCAGAATTCAGGGTAAGGCCACGTGAACATGTCCCATTGACCTCCATTCATTTTGTCTATAGGACAGTGAATGGAGAATCTTGAAAGTTGAATTCTGAGAAATGCCCAAGTTACCCAAAGGGCAAACAAACAACTTTTACTTTGATAACCCTATAGAACATGTTACTGTATAAAAGTTCACTGTACTCAACATTTCCAGGTCAAATTTTGGCAATTAGACTAAAAATTGCACATTTTTCGAAATTTCACTAAAGTTCATGTGTTAGGTGGCACCCCTAAATCTCAATGGAATTACTCAAAACTGTGCAAAAGTCATTTTTATGTTAATTGGAACAAAATGCAATGCCAGCCAAATTGATATTTTGAAATTAAAATTTCGGTAACACTCCATAATAAGGTGCCATAATAAATAGCAAACTAGTAATTATCTAACCCTTTGTTAATATTTGTTAATTGTTACTAACATATCTATTTGGCACAAGTTAATAGTTTTTTCATCATTAATTCAATATTTGTTGCTTGCATAAAATCTGTATGTTAATGTTTTAGCAAATCTATTAACTAATATTGTATTAATATGTTAATAGTTAACTAAATGTATTTTTGGCACTAATTAACAGTTATTTCTTACATCATTTAAATGTTAAATGTTTATTTACAAACTATATGTTAATAGAAAAGTTAATGACTTATTATTATTTAACTAATTGACATTAAACTTTGCTTCTGCCTATCCCAATATGAACCACTCCCCATAGGACCCTTACAATAGATAGATAGATAGATAGATACTTTATTAATCCCGAAGGGGAAATTCAGGAAAAAAACACGGAGCTACCTTGACATGCCGCCACTCTTGTCGGCGCCAGAAACGCTTGCAATAAAGTTGGTTAAGCTTAATTAATATATTAGTAGTATATAGCTATAAGCGTGGGGCCCCTTATAATAAAGTTGGTTGAGCTTAATTAATATATTAGTAATATAAAACTATCAGTATGGGGGACCCTTATAATAAAGTTGGTTAAGCTTAATTAATATATTAGTAATATATAACTATCAGTATGGGGACCCTTATAATAAAGTTGGTTAAGCTTTATTAATATATTAGTAATATATAACTATTAGTCAGACAGGGGACTGAGACCAAAACTGGCTTATCACATTTATTCCTTTAGGAAAAGTTAAAACAAAACATGCCTTCAGGCACTGGCATACATAAAACAGCATCTGCACAAGCAAAATAATAATAAGTTGTTGAATGGGCTATATTACATGCATGATTCCTATACCATCACTGTCAGCCCTACTAGCAAGGGAGACGTGCGACATGGAATGTTCAGGTGCACAGAACGAGTTTATTAATATTCTGAGACTCACTAAACACTCACAGACGTAGACCATACGGAGGTAATGCATAAACATAATGCTAAACTAAATGTACATTCATTTCCTGCTAGACTGAATTGCACTTTCCTTGAGCACTAAGCTAAACTACACTGAATTCATGGAATGTTGCTAGCGGAGTTTACAGCTAGTCACATTAGACTCGTGTGAAACGTTCTCTAAGTTGCTAGAATTGCTACCAAATCCTAACAATACATGTAAAGTAATATAGGCCTAATACAGGTGGTATATCGAAGTTTTCAACGTAAACAACATTTTACAGTTACAAAATTAAAACAAAGTGGAGAGTGCTTTATACAATCAACCTACCCAATGCAAAGCATACCGCTTCTGAACAGCTATGGCAACAATGCAAGGACAAAACGCAGCAGAGCTGCAGTATACCGTTTCTCCAAAGGGGGCTCCAAAACACCAATCTCAAAAAAGCTGCTTAATTATGGCGAAAATCACATACAAACACTAAACTATATTTCTAACTCTGTTACACCCCTCCCCTGAATTTCACCAAATTCAAGCAGCAACCAAATAGTACTTCCAAAGGCAAAGAGTACACTACTTTCAAACACTAGACAGGGTCACCAATTACAGGACAGCCAACCACAAAGGTATCCAATAAGGATGAAGTGGAGGAAGAGGTGTGCAAACTCTCACACAACCAACCACTGGCAGTAGGGTGCCTTATACACCCCACAAGACCATAAAGCCATAAACCATAAATTCCATAAATTCTCCACAAACCTAATCAGAAAAGCTAGATAAATAATAATATGACATTACCTTTTATATTAGTATATAGTTTGTAAATAAACAGTACATATTAATACAATATTAGTTAATACATTTGTTAAAATATTAATATACAGATTTTATGCAAACAACTAATATTGAATTAATGATGAAAAAACTATTAACTTGTGCCAAGTAGATATTTTAGTAACAATTAACAAATATTAACAAAGGGTTAGGTAATTACTAGTTTGCTATTTATTATGGCACCTTATTATGGAGTGTTACCAAAATTTCCCATTCAAATCTGATGCACCCTAGCGAGCAGTCTCCAAAACCAGGGTCATTTGGGGCAATAAACATTGGACCCAAAACAAGGGTCATTTGGGGCAATAAACATTGGACCCAAAACAAGGGTAATTTGGGGCAATGACCCTGCACCCCGATCACAGCTCCGTGGAACTAGACTAGTCGGAATGGCAGTCCATATACAACTAGATGTCGCATTGTCCATGAAGTTCTATTAGGTGGAATACATCAACGCGGCCGGCATATTTGACATGCCAACACAGAAAATGAATGTAAGTTAAAAATGAATGGAGCTGCAGGTGTTTTGGGCTAAAACTTGTACATTTCTCAAACTTATGCCCTCAAACATATACATTTCTCAAACTTGTACCCTCAAACATATGCATTTTCTCAACCGATGACCATGAATGTTATTTTACATTTAGGGGTAGATAAACTACATGTAAAACTGGATTATTCAACACCATTTATGTGGAGGAAAATACTAAATGAGTAATGTTACATTTCTTATTTGCATTATTATCGATTGCCTTGAATACACAGCAAACCCATACTTCACTGACGTTAGGTTTGCCTTCTCTTAATGGTCACTACTGATGTTCTCTACCAGGCAAGCCTTTAATAGACTACTTAATACATATCTAGTATGTACAAGACCTTTAATAGACTATCAAATATGACCTGTACAATACCTTTAATAGACTACCACATACATGTCTAGTATGTACAACACCTTTAAAAGACTACCAAATACATGTCTAGTATGTACAACACCTTTAATAGACTATCAGATATGACATGTACAACACCTTTAATAGACTATCAAATATGACATGTACAACACCTTTAATATACTATCAATTACATGTCTAGTATGTACAACACCTTTAATAGACTACCAAATACATGTCTAGTATGTACAACACCTTTAATAGACTTCCAAATACATGTCTAGTATGTACAACACCTTTAATAGACTACCACATACATGTCTAGTATGTACAACGATTTGCACACAACCTACGGTGCTGTTTCCAAATTCACTTCCATTCATTTCGCTCAGTAAGATGGCAGCATCGTCGACATACCTTCAAGAGGCCAATGTGGCTCTAGGCTTCTCTATCTATGGTCAAAACACCTACAGTACTCACAGGTTTTAAGAACTCACTGTACTGTCTGAATTTTGCATTACTTCAGAAGAAAATTATTGCTGGCCTACCACAGGATGCTTTTTACTTGATGGAGAGTAGTCATTAAATCAATGACATCATGGTACCTTCAGAGCACATCACTGGTTAAGGAGATTAACTAAAAAGAAAACCTTCCTTCCCTCTATTTGTTGAGGCAGTGGCAAGCATTTGCAATAATAGATGTTACTCTTTGCTCTCAAATGTTCCTTTTCTCAAGGACCTCATCCATTATATTTGTTAGTTCTCCATTCAGCTGAAAAAGTGAGGCGTTTTTCAGACTGGACTACACTCTCTTCCACGTCAAGACAGGAAATTATTCATAGAAAAGCAGAGGCTTCTTGTTACCGAGCCACTGTGTGTGCTGTGTACGGGAGCAGCCCTTCATTAATCATGAGCTGGTGTCAGCCAGTGCTCCAACGCCGGTTGGAGAAACTCATCCAGAAGAACATTCTTCTGGATGACATCATTTCAAAACACAAGTCTCCCAGAAAAAGAGCAGTGCAAGCCTGTTTCAATCTTCTAAGCCATCTACAGTAAACATTGGACATGCAAACACGGCATATTGACTAGTGACAAATTGGCAACACATCTCTGCTTTTGCATAATTGCCCCAATATCCATAATTGCCCCAATAGCTGTAGCTACTCTTGAAAGGTCATCTTTAGAACGCTCTTTAAAATCATCCAGGGAGAAAAAAAAGAAACTTTTGTGTGTTATGTCACCCCCGCTTTCTCCACACACATCATCAACATCTGGACTAATATTCACCTGTGCAGCGTTCAGAATCCCCTGGGCACCATTTCCTGCACCCAATTAATAAAGCAGAGATATTTTACTGTCCCCTGTGGTCATTATCAGTGCAATCGCACCACAGAGAACAACAACAACAACAAAAACAGCAGCAACAACAACAGCAATAACAGCAACAACAACAACACCATGCGTTGAAGAGGAAGCTTTTTATTTGCGAGCAGCCCCATTGATTAACTGGGCGGGGGAATGATTAGTGTTGCAAAGCCGCCGCTGAGTCGCCCGGTGGACGGAACACCTACACGGCGCTAACGGGGGGTTTCATCCTCGGCTAATTAATCAGCATTGGCGGGTAATGACCACCACCTCTCCCACATTGGGAGGCGGAGGCTGGCCCTGGGGGACAGGGGGCGCTTTGCCCTTTCACACGAACAGACGGTAATTACCCTCTCCCTTTGACGAGGCTTTTCTGATGGGTGCGGGCAACTGAGCACAAAGGACACAAACACACATCAGGCATCATTAGCCGGAGTCCTGCTGGCCGCATGCTCTGCACCCTTTAGCAGACAGACACACGTGGAAATGCCAAAGCTATTAACTCCTTTTTATTTTTGATATGTCCGACAAAATGGGGCATATTGCTATTGCATTACTGTTGATGGCATTATTTCAGGTCAACCTCTCCATAATGTCAGTGAGGATTTTAAAAGTACACACACATCATGGACACTTTGAGCAATTTGATGAATCAGACAAAAAATGCATTGGATTTGGATTTGGATCACCGAATTGAAAATTCTTGAAAATACCTGTTGAAGGTATGAACCTGTTGCTTTGAGTGATTTATACCCTGTACATCTTGACCCCTGTGAGATTCCACGGTTGCCCGACCCCTGTATCATTTGATTCATGGTCCAGATATACGCCCCTGTGACTGGCAGGCCATTTCGCCTGGATCGCCGTCCACTGCTCACAACAGACGTGTCACACAATTGTGCACATAATGTGGCAGGACACCCTGTATGGCGCATAATGTGGCAGGACACGCTGTATGGCACTGATGGACAGCAGGCACAAAGAAACAAACAAAGAGGAAGCTCCGCGCGGCACGTGCGGCAGTAATGTCCCAGCAGCCCCTGCTCCCGATGCCCTGTGTGTGGGAGGACGTGCGGGGGCGTTAGTAATGTCCCAGCAGCCTCTGCTCCCGATGCCCTGTGTGTGGGACGACACACGGGCATTAGTAATGTCCCAGCAGCCCCTGCTCCCGATGCCCTGTGTGTGGGAGGACGTGCGGGGGCGTTAGTAATGTCCCAGCAGCCTCTGCTCCCGATGCCCTGTGTGTGGGAGGACACACGTGCGTTAGTAATGTCCCAGCAGCCTCTGCTCCCGATGCCCTGTGTGTGGGAGGACGTGCGGGGGCATTAGTAATGTCCCAGCAGCCTCTGCTCCCGATGCCCTGTGTGTGGGAGGACACACGTGCGTTAGTAATGTCCCAGCAGCCTCTGCTCCCGATGCCCTGTGTGTGGGAGGACGTGCGGGGGCATTAGTAATGTCCCAGCAGCCTCTGCTCCCGATGCCCTGTGTGTGGGAGGACACACGTGCATTAGTAATGTCCCAGCAGCCCCTGCTCCCGATGCCCTGTGTGTGGGAGGACACACGTGCGTTAGTAATGTCCCAGCAGCCTCTGCTCCCGATGCCCTGTGTGTGGGAGGACACATGTGCGTTAGTAATGTCCCAGCAGCCTCTGCTCCCGATGCCCTGTGTGTGGGAGGATGTGCGGGGGCATTAGTAATGTCCCAGCAGCCCCTGCTCCCGATGCCCGGTGTGTGGGAGGACGCGGGGGGGATGTGGCCGCGCTCCGTGGCCGGTGATCTCCGCTGCCCACTCCGCTCAGGACACGGCAAGCAGAGCACACGGGATCTGTTCCTGTTCCTGTTTTGTGGTGCGTGACAACCGATCATGGCAGCTTGGTCACCAGAGGACCTCAGATGGGGGCAGTGTCGTTCCATCCCCCCTGATTAATGACTCAAACGGGGTAATTTCTTTGGAGCCCCAAGCCAGCGGCTGAGTGGACAGCACACGCTAATGGCTTCTTGGCCTTCCTGATTGGATTGGACGAAATAACATGATGGGTGATCCATTGATCGGTACTGTCAAATCAGCAACACAGCTGAACTGTTCACCTGGACTCAGGGTCTGTCTTTAACGGTGACTGAAACCCCCACAAGTAACACACTGTAATCTAGTGCCCATCAACCTATTGATCCATTTGATGACAAAATGAGCATGCCTTGGCCAGTCTCTTATGATCACACATGGCCAGAGTCATCAGCAGCAATGATTAATAAAAGAATTACTGTATGAATGTTATTTCAATTTGAAAACTGAGAACTGGAGATTTACACTGAGCTTCAAGTCTAGGACTATGTTTAATCCATATACTGTATAGGAACAGAGCCCAAATCTGTCCTAATCTGTAAGACACAATGTATAACAAACACAGTGTATTCTGACTAAGATTGAATAATATGTGACATATGTGCAACATATGTGAACTTTACAGGCTCTGCACTCAGTGATGGAGAGTGGCACGACGTCCGGTTTTTGGCCAAGGAGAACTCCGTCATGCTGACCATCGATGGCGACGAGTCGTCGGCCGTGCGCACCAACACCCCAATCCAGATCACCACTGGAGGCTTCTACCACTTCGGAGGTAAGAAACCACGACAGGTGAAGAGATTCTCCGCCATGACACTCTCCACAACCCAGGATACACAGACCCGCAGGCCGGATACAGTCTGACATCGGCTGACATGGCCTGCCGTCGGCAAGGCGTTCTCGTCAGATAATGTGCGGGGAGAGACGTCGTTCAGATTTAATTTGCACTTCTTGAAGACGCTACATGAAACGCTGGCAGCCGGAAAGGCAGGAAGTGTCAGGAGAATCCCTGTAGTGTTCTGATCCACCCCCCCCCCCCCCCTAAGAAGATCAAGGAAGATGACGAGCTTATTCTCAAACTTAAGTTGGGCTAGAAAGTGGAAGCGGAGACACCAAGAGAGGATGAAGAAGCTTTCATTGTTGGAATGCATGGGTAAAGTTTAAAGAGGAGATTTTTTGAAAGTTAAAAAATGTTCAAATGATAACAGTATATAACAATACAATTTTTTTAAAGACTAATTAATATAATACTTATTTTCAGAACTGTTGAGTTTCAGGGTGTATTGAAATGAGATTTCATAAAGCTTTCAAGTTGCTGAGCAAATGCCAGACCAGATATTTGACATCAAAAATATGTTAATTCGGTTTTAATAGCTCAGCTGTTGGACATAGTGAATGTGTAATATATTAGAAGCTCCTGGCCACATCAAGCAAGCAGTCTGTCCATTAATGTCTATCAACTCCAAGCTTCAGAAGACAATAGTCAAGCTGCCCGCTTTTAGAATTCTGGCTTTATGATGTCATGGGCTTTGGTCATCCTACCCTTTGGTCATCCCACGGTCTTCAGTCTTCTTTCCAGTCACTCTACCATCAGCATGGGGATGATAATGCTGTTGGCATCTCCGGATGTATGCAAAGTGCAACCTATGCCTCCCTCCACTCCGCCACACTGCCCGACGTGACTAGCGCTATCCCACCGCCTGCCTGTCCGCTGTTGGGGCGGCTGATAGCTTTATCTGCCTCACTTATCTCTGAAAGGCAGCAAATGAGAAAGGAGCTCTGTGACTGGCCGTGTGGGTCTCCGTGAGTAGCGCCCTGACAGGACATTTACACATGACGACCTATAAAAGCAGATAAAAAAAAGCATTTCATCCTTCACTCCCTCACTCCCTCGCTGTTTATCCCTCCGTCTCATTTAGGCGTTCTCTCTCTGCTTGTCTTTCTTTATCTCTTTCTTTCTTCCATCTGTCTCACCCCCCCCCCCCCCCCCCCCCCACACACACACACACACACACACACCCACACGCTTCTCGACTGTCTCCCCTACTTCCTGGACTGCTTGGTTCCACCTGTGCGGATGATGGATGGGCTCAGGAGAAATATCGTAATTGTCAATCAATGCTTCCTCATCCGTCGTTATTATTTCCTGGAAAAGAGTAGATATGCTTGAGCCGTCTAATTTGTTTACCGCTGATTTTTCTCCTCTTCTCTTCTCTCTCTCTCCCCTTGTGGAGAGGAGAGCTCTAGGACACCTTGACTCCACCTTACAGGGTTTTTCTCTCTCCCTCTCTCTCTTTCTCTCTCTCTCTCTCTCTCTCTTTCTCTTTCTCTATGTCCTTGATATCATTGTTCTTCCAGTCTTAAAAACACAACTCATAATGAGTTGTGCTTAAATTCTCAAAAGTTAATGAGCTGCCACCAAGCACCATGTGTCAAGGACTCGCCGCAACGCGGGCGCCACATCTGAATACCATTTATTCATTGTGGATTCACTAAAAACTGAGCGCCGGTGTTGGCAGCGGTGGTGTCACGTCACGTGCCCATGCCTCACGCATGCAGGTGTGCCATGCTCTGGGTAGCGTTAACGAGCCGGCATGATTTCCGGGATTGAGGTTAGTAACGCAGGGAGATATGGGCCAAAGCACATTGGATTTAATGAGAGGCCTAATCAGCCAGTCGGAGAACGGGCCCACTCATGTGTTCTTGACGGGAAGGTCACCGGCACAAATCAGCGGAGCAGATTGGCCCGTGGGTGTCAGCCAATGACAAGGGGCTTTTTCATTACATCTGTTCACTAGCCTCCATCCAGCTGCCGGTCCTCTCCGTGATGTCAAGGCGCCCCTCTCCGCACCGGCTTCCTCTCTCATTTGGTGCAAAGCGGAGCTCGGTGCATCCTCGATGCAATGTTAGTGTGCAACGTTGCAATTTAGATGCTATATATAAACACTGAGCGAGGCAAGTAAAGCAATTTAACTTGAGGCAGTTTCACTTGAAATCCCATTAACGCCAAATTAAGCAACATTGCAATACGTGTTTATCTTGTTGAAAGGGTTTAGCTGAAACCTTAGAGTGTGTAACAAAACGAACAGGGGATTTGAAAAAGTGCTCTAAAAGGTGAGCGTAATTACATTATACACATCACTGCTAATTTGACCAGAGCTTGTAAAACATAGCTAAACATGCTGCCGTTGTGTAATTGTGCGTAATATTAAAAGGCAAAATAGGCTGTGTGAGAAGTGCTACAGTGCAGCCCAACCCAAATGAGCTGTTTTAGAATAGCAATGTTATGTTTTCACAATATCTGGGTAATAAGTTATCAGAGCGCACGCTGTGATAGAAGACCTCAGATTTACCTTCCTACTGAGTCATTTCTCATGAAGGACAGTCATGTTTTGTCATGTTGATTGGGAGGGAAGCCAACGCATGATGTTTATGTATGATGACCATGGTTGCTATATTAAGAAGGGTGCAGGAGTATAGTGGGTGTCTGTGTGCTAAAGATAAGGAGCCTGTCACTCATGGCTGTGTGCTCCTGTGTTTGAGTGTTAGTGTGCGCCTGTGAATATGAGACTCTTCTGTGTGTGTGTGTATGTGTGTGTGTGTGTGTGTGTGTGTGTGTGTGTGTGCTTGTGTCCATTACAGCAGCAGTCATATCATCTATCGTCCCTTTGCGCTATATGTCTTTCACACCACTCCTGGCATTGCATTTCCTCTCAGTTTGTGTGTGTGTGTGTGTGTGTGTGTGTGTGTGTGTGTGGGTCAGATTTGTCAGTGTGACTGATATGTGTCCTACCCAACATGCCCTAGTTCCCTTCCTCACAAGGTCATATTGGTGCCGATGAGACAGAGTGGAGGTAGCTCAGTGTACACAAACAGCCCCCCCCCTCCACCCGCGCTATCGGCACGCTGTCAGTCACAGCGCTGACTCTAATTAATGGCCCGACGGCATCACCATGGCCATGATGCTTTGTCCAAATGTTTTGGAGGAGGTTTGGAAAAAAGCTTGTTTATCAGTGGGCCTGTTTGTTTTTGTTCTTTCTTGTTGAGGTTTTTTTCTCTATAATCGGTATCTAACAAGATCATAAATAGCAGAGCTCAGTATTGATGACAGGGGTGACGATTCATCATCACTTTTTAAATGTCAAATGTCTTTTTAGGTTAGTCTGATAAATTGGCTGAATTTTGGTGAATTTGGCAAACGACACTGGCATTACAGCAGCCACGTTTAAATGACCTCTTATGTAGTGAGATGCTCATTTGCCAGTATAAATATTTGATGTTAAACAGACAGTTCATAAACAGGGTAAGTCCCCAGAGAACAGAGGCTGTGTGTGTGTGAGGGGGGGGGGGGTGCCTGTGTTCTGTGTGTGTGTGTGTCTCTGTGTGTTTGTGTGTGTGTGTTGGGGGCGGTGCATATGTGTTCTGTGTGTGTGTGTGTCTCTGTGTGTTTGTGTGTGTGTGTTGGGGGCGGTGCATATGTGTCTGTGTGTGTGTGTGTGTGTGTGTTTGTTTGTGTTTGTGTGTCTCTGTGTGTGTGTCTCTGTGTGTGTGTGGGTGTGTGTGTGTCTTAATTGTGGAGCTATTTAGCAGGAGCTTGATCTCTTTAAACTCTGTGTTGTCCTCCCTTAAGGTGCCCCCTAATAACCTTGTGTAGTGAAGAGGAGAGTATTGCTTCAGCGGTACTGCAAATCAGCCCCCACCCCACCCCCAACCCTGTTCCAGCCCTCCTCTCATCCACTACAAGCATCTTCATTAGACATGCTTTGTCCTTCCCCTGGATCTCAGATCCACGGATCCCCCTAATGCATTCCCTCCCAACCATTCCCCACTCTCAACGCATTACCAGCTGCCGCTGAACCATGTTTCATATCCAGTGGGTGCACTATAATGGAGAAAAACATCAGAGATCGGGGGATTGGGGTGAGGGGAGTACAATTGTCTGTGTGTGTGTGTGTGTGTGTGTGTGTGTGGGGGTCTGAAAGGGAGATGAGAGTGAGAGGAGATCTCATCTGTTCAGTGCTCTGTTGCTTAGTCACAGGCTGCCGGACCCAAAAACAGCTGTTTTTCAGAGAGCGGTTTTGTATTTCTTTTTTGATGGATTTCTGGGGTAAAATGTAATGGATGATTGATGAAAGACAGTTATTGACTGGTTTCCTAAGAGATGGAGAAACTATAAACAAGAGTATAGCAAAACAGTAAGTGCTTTTTGCACTCACACTTCTGATCAAACAGAAAATGAATGAAAAACCTTATCATGTCCTATGAAAACCATCTTGGTTTGAAAATGCTAAAATATTTCATCAATCAGTCTTCCAAAACTGTGTAAACTGTGTAAAACTTGTGCAATCTCCGATGCGTCTTAAAAGCAATGCCAACAGAACTTGCACGCATTGAGGGCCTGTTTATTGACGGTAATAAAAGTTTTACAAGCCAAATCTCCCGATAGAATTCCAGACATTCCATCCTCGGTTCATGAATATTGCATCGGGCACACAGGTATCCATTAATCTAACAGCAGTTCTGCACCTCTCCCGGTAGGATCATCTGTGGCCTGCGTCTTAAAAAAAAAAAGGAGGAGACCAAAGAAAAACAACTCAGAGGAGCAAGTTGGCCGCGGTGGCGGACACGTCCTGGGCTTGAGTCCATCTGTCACGGCGTCGCATGTTCTGGTGTCGGAAAAGTTGCATAGCTCAATTAATTAAGAAGACGGATAGCGACAAAAGCACTTTCCTGTGAGCTGCACCCAGACTCGGCGAGCGAAAAGCTGTCGGCTGTCTCTCCTTATTGATCACCGTTGGATGTGAAGCCCTCCCAGGTGCAGGCCCTCAGCCTGGCAGCCTTTCAGCTCCTAGCACAGGTCCGGCAGATGCTGGCTTATTTTTGGGGGGGTGCACAATATGTGCCAGCAGAGTTCCTTCCAATGGGACTCTCTGATCTCTCTTGTCCTCCTTCTCTCTCTCTCTTTTCTTCTCTCCCTCCTTCCTCCTGTGTCTGTGTCTCTGTAGTTATCTGTCTCATTCTCTCGCTCTCTTTCTTTATCTCTCTAGCTGACTGACAACTATACCTCCGTCTCTCTATACCTCTCTAACTCTCTGTCTTTCTCTCTCTAGCTGCCTGACTTAACTCTACCTCCCTCTCTCTCTCTCATTCAATTCAATTCAATTCAAGTGAGCTTTATTAGCATGACAACTATTTAACTTTTAGACACATTTGCATAGAGAATTCTTTGAATACAGTACATGGCAAACAGATATGAATCCAAGATTAACAAACAAACTGGTGAATGTGTATGTGTCTTTCTCTCTTTCTCTCTCTCAGTCTCTCTCTCTTTCTCTCTCAGTCTCTCTCTCTTTCTCTCTCAGTTTCTCTCTCGTTCTCTCTCAGTCTCTCTCTCTCTTTCTCTGTCTCTCTTTCTTTCTTCGTCTCCTTCTCACCTCCTTGGCGGGAGGCGGTTCCTGCCGATTGACAGGCGGGCAGGTGTGAGGCAGGTGTGGGGCAGAGGTGACAGATGGTCCAGCAAACTTGCGGAACTTTCCACACACCGTCCCTTCTTCTCCTTCCTCGTGCACGGATCCTTTTTCCTTTTACGGATTCAGTGAGAGCACAAATAGATGTGATTTCTCCAGATGCTCCTGCCTGCTTATTAATGTCCAGAGGGTTGGAGCGCTAGCCCACAGGGGTTTGTGTGGAAGGCCTGGCGGCAAGCTGCTCTCGAGGATGTTTTGTTTACCCTGGAGTAAGCATGTTGAGCCCGCTGGATTTACAATCTCTGCAGGGCTTAGATTCTTCATATCCTGTCTGGCACAGAGAGCCCCTTGCCAGTGGAACATACCCACATGGGTAAATATCTCTAATGAGCCGTGCACAGATGTGCTTCCGTGCAACACAATATCACACAACAACACCCCCCCTCCTTTTCTCTTTTCTTTTTCTCTTGTCCAGAAACCCGTGGCCCATGTTCTACATGCGTGCTCTCTGTGTGTGTTACTAGGGGTTGGTTGATAAAAGCACCCCAGTGAAATTTGGCGAAAGTCGAAGCTATTCCTTCAAAACCTTCAGATCATTATCCTCAGTTCCACAATGCTGTGATATGGAGCTGGAGATCGATGCCAAGCGGTGAAATTGAGCCTATAGATCTCCCTCGCAGCAGGCGCACAGCCATTTCAGAAGCATTTTTTCTAACGGCGATTTCCTGTTTCTTGTCTCTGTGTCTGGCAGGCTACTTCCAGCGCACGGACGTGTCCCCGACTCAGCGGGCCTTCCAGGGCTGCATGCAGCTGATCCACGTGGACGACCAGCTGGCTGACCTGCACGCCGTGGAGCAGGGCAGGACGGGAACGTTCGAGAACGTCAGCCTGGACATGTGCGCCATCATCGACAGGTATCATAGAGCTTTCGTTTTTTTCTTTTCAGAATTAAAAAAGAACCCCTTTGGGTGTGCAGTTTGATGGACAGTTTTTGTTTTGACATATTTGAATTAATATTTGAATTAATATTTTAATTAGCAGCCCATTCCACAGATGAACAAGCACCATTTTTGGTGTGCCTACATGTACACCTGGATTTTATTTTGTGTTTGTGTGTGTGCCTTGTGCATTAGCTTTCACAAAATGATGCTTCTTCAGAGTGGGATTGATATTATGGGATGTAGAGACACTCACTGCCTCCCATTGTTGCTGCTGTCGTCCATATCAACAAAGGAGAGGCCAGGTGGGGAGGTGGGCACTGGGCAGCTTTTGAGGTGATCACATGGAGTAGTACCAGTAAAGCTTGTGCCAAACAGGCAGAATTACAGTACTCATCCTGTGTACTCACTGAGGCCCTCTCTATCTCTCCCTCTTTCTTTCTCTCTCTCTCTTTCTCTCTCTTTCTCTCTCTCTCTCACACACACACACACACACACACACACACTGTCTCTATCTCATGCTCTTTCTCATACACACTCTTTCTCTCTCACTATCTCCCTCTCTTTCTCTCTCTCTCTCACTCACACACACGCACACACACACTGTCTCTATCTCATGCTCTCATACACACACTCTCTCTCCCTCCCCTCCACAGTGCTAAATCCATTTGGCACACACAACATCCCAACTTATTTGAATAGGCAATATCATCGCTGCATATATTCAATTCATAATCAGAGAACAAGGCGTGCTCATTGCTCTTATCTGCAGATTGATTAGCTATGCGCTGCTTGTGCTTGTGTGTGTTTGTCTGTGATGATGCGCTGTTTAAATGGCACACAGGCACGATCAGTTGCTTTGAATGCTAACAGGCTAACAAGACTGAAATAGTTCAAATCTCTAGCCTCATCTGAATGATTACAGATTTCAGAGGACACAGCTATGCTGGAACTGTAGAACTAGACTAAAACTAGACCTGTCACATGTGTGGCACTCTGACATGTATTTTCATGAACATTCTCCACTAGAATTAAATTAAGGCACA
The DNA here is from genome assembly GCF_046254945.1 of Alosa pseudoharengus. Taxonomy (NCBI): domain Eukaryota; kingdom Metazoa; phylum Chordata; class Actinopteri; order Clupeiformes; family Clupeidae; genus Alosa; species Alosa pseudoharengus. The sequence continues at coordinate 4,219,917 of NW_027468650.1, read as the reverse complement.
TATCATAATAAATGAGATCCTCTAAACGCATGCCTATAATAGTTCTATGCGAGTTGTTAGATATTACACACATAATTTGTGCAACAGAGTGAAGCATCTGAAAAGCATTCAGCAGTCAAGTACGTGTTGTCAACCCTGGCACAGCCCACGCTCCACATAGCCTGCATGTTGACGCTACGCTGCTCTCTGTTCTGGGAACCCAGTCTGTATTCTCAGGTTCCGATTCAAAATTCTGATTGATGATCTTTTCTCCTTCCGCTCCCTTTCTCATCTCTCATTCTGTGTTCTCATGCATCCATGAAAAAAATGTGCAAGAACATGTGCTTATGTAAATAGAAAAGGTTAAGTTTTGGGTTTTGCATGTTTTTGAACTGAACAAAGGAATTTTTACTTTTGACAGTTACTAGCCTCATAGCCAGATGGTCCTCAGATTGTACACCTACCTGGACACGAGAACACAGAGTTAAAGGAGGGCTGTTTGTCCTCATAAATTTAATATTGTTATGCTTACCTGACCACAGGAGAAATTAGTTCTTGAAGACGGATCTTTAATAGCTCAGGAGACCTGGATGTGCTTTTATTACTGTGTCATAGGTATCAGTTAAATCACATATATTTCTTCTTAACTTCCTAAACGTAAGACCTTTCCTTTACCCCCACAGAGGAAGTTTGGTCCATAGAATTCTCAGAAGCCTTTTCAGAATATTTAAACCCACTTTTAGTTTAATTTCATGTTGTTGTCCCAGAGAAATGTAGAGGGAGATTTCTTCTCTATGGATGGATGCTGGTTTTATAGCAGGTGTGTACGGTTGTTCCCACCTAATACATTTGTAGAGTCGTACCATTATGAAATGAGGAAGAGAAAGGATACTCGGCTTGTATGTCAAGGCAAAGCAATAGTTAAGCAACAGCTGGCATTTAATAATGACTAATCAGATAATCTCTTAAGTAATTCAATATCTACCTGACCTCCTCCTAGTTCAATTAAATCCTTCATTAGTTGATAGTATAATTCCATTGTTGTAATTTGCAATCATCAAGGCACATCTGCAAGCTAGTTCAGAGCAGCCACTTTGATTTGCGTCAGCGTGTTAAATAAATTCTGATGAGACTTTAGGCGTGGAAATAGCTGGTCCCTAGATAGAAACATCCATTTGATACTGAAAATATCCTAATGGTCTCTGATCATCGCACTTGTTTGTGTTGTGCAGTGTGAAGACATGCCCACGTGAGACATTCTCGTTAGGACAATAGACATTTGCGTTGATGAGTCACAGAATATGCAATGTGCCGTTTTGCTGCACTTCATTTTATGCTAACTGCAGGTCTTTGGTTTAGGCTTGTCTACTTCTTTTCCTGTTTGGTCTGAAAGGGACATCTTTCCGTCCTGCTGTTATTCAGTGAAATGGTGTGTCTCCGATAGGATTGTTCTGAGAGTGCAGCTATTTCTGTCCTTAATTCACAATGGTTCCGTTACTGTAATTAAGGTGAGGCGAGGATTCTAGAATTTCCCTCTGCCCGCCGCTGATATTCTAATAATGTTCCCTCTGGAGTTCCGAGGCCCTCATTACAGAGCGTTGGAAGGAGAATGCTCAGTCACTGTTGTATCGATTTTGTGTTAGCATTCATCATGTTGATGTTGTAATCCAGCTCGTTCATTCGATGTGTCTGGGTGTACAACACTATATGTGTAAAGAATAGGGCCTGCCTCAGCTCTCCCGGGGCTTGAGTTTAGCTGTGCCCTGCATCCCTCCCTGAGCCCATCAGCACGGCCCTCACTAAAGCTCAGCTTTCTAATACACCTCTTGCACATTGGCTGCCCTTTAGCTCCTGTTAGAAGACCTGCCATTTTCCGGCACGTCACTCTCAGCTGTTTTTTAATGTGCATTAGAGGTGGGCTGAAACTGGATTTCTCTTAATCTGACGTTTCGTGAATAAGCGTGATGTGAGGCATGACACGACAACCAGCCGTAAGATTTAAGAGAGCCATCATGCCCATCTCCCAGGAAACACAGGTTATACGGTGTCATCTCTTTGCAAGAGATAATCAGCTGCTGGCTTTCTAAGCCATTACGGCCCTGTTTTTTTCTTTTTTTTCTTTTGCTTGCTTTCTTTCTTTCTTTCTTTCTTTCTTTCTTTCTTTCTTTCTTTCCTTCTTTCTTTCATTCTTTCTGTCTCATTGTCCGTAATAGCTGCATTATATAACTGTCACTTCCTGTTACCAAAGCCAGGCCCTGCGGTGTAAACAGGGAGAAGAGACGAGGCCGTGGTCTCGGGGTCCCTTCCGCTCCTCTCACTCTGCTCGGAATGCAGAGGCTGCCGTCGCCCCTTGGCCTCTCCTCCTCCATATGAATGGCATGCTAATTTTAGCATTTCTCCCTTAGCTCGGCCGAGACGGGCTGGAGAGCCCTGGCCTGTCAGTCGAGCTCCAGCGCGCTCACAGACTCTGGATCGGGCGCTCCGGCGTGTGCTCACCGACGCTGTGCTGTTTGGGTTCATGGATACGGCTGGAAAATGTCTGGAAGCACGGGGGTGTGTGTGTGTGGGGGGGGTAAAGTAGGAGCCTTTGGTCCAGATGATTAGTCTTAAACAGAACGTTTCGTCTTCCAACAGTCGTGGTTGGTGAATGTTGCCTTATTAGAATATACTGCATTTCCTCTGCGCCTGAAGATGATAAATAGTGGGGTGAATCAGAAACTATTAAAACCGCAGTGACTCATTGGGTCCTTTAGGGGCGACTGCAACCATAAGAACATCACGATCGCCACCTCTGCTCGTTGTGTTTAACTCTGTGCGCCATTTGAAGACGCCCACACAGCAGAAGCGCGTTGAGCTGTCGGTACCACCCCGCAGGGCGAGGATGGAGTTAGGCATGCAGTGCAAGTCAATCAGTAGGATGGAGCTACTCATAGTAGGATGGAGTAACGCATAGTAGGATGGAGTTACTCATAGTAGGTTGGAGTTACGCATAGTAGGATGGAGTTACTCATGCAGTTCAAGTCAATCAGTAGGATGGAGTTACTCATAGTAGGATGGAGTTAGTCATAGTAGGATAGAGTTACTCATAGTACTGTAGGTTGGAGTTACTCATGCAGTGCAAGTCAATCAATAGGGTGGAGTTACTCATAGTAGGATAGAGTTACTCATACTCATAGTAGGGTGGAGTTACTCATAGTAGGGTGGAGTTACTCATTCAGTGCAAGTCCATCAGTGTAAATAGTTTGCCACACATATTCAGACACAGATGGACAGTGAGCCCAGAAACTTAATTATTGTGAAACGTCACAGAAGGGTGGACAGCCAGGACGGCCAAGTCAGAGAGAGTGGAGTGGACAAGTCCACACGCTAACAGTCTCTCTGGAGTGGACAAGTCCACACGCTAACAGTCTCTCTGGAGTGGACAAGTCCACACGCTAACAGTCTCTCTAAGTCCACACGCTAACAGTCTCTCTGGAGATCCGCTCTGGTAATATTCCACTGGGACAAAATCCTTTACAAGTATAATCACCATGGGGTGGGTCCGATCATTTGATTTCAGACCATGGGAAGGTGTAGTAATTGATTTGAAATAGGTAAGAGTGTAATGGCAGCAACCGGAAAATCTTTTGCTCTTTTACGGAGGAGAACTTTAACAGAACACTCCTCCACCCCCCCCCCCCCCCCCTCACACATTTCCTTTTGATCCTTCTGCTAATTTATCACACCTTTGAAGAAGGCTGTAGCCAAATACCAATCATTGGGGGCGTTGGTGGTGTTCCAGTGAAGTCATAATTGCATTAACTTGTGAGCTTTAATGAAGAATTCACTGAAGGCCCAGATAAAGGTTATAGGTATGGGAGAGCTGTATGGCGTACAACTCCTAATCTCTATTGTGGATACGTTATGTGAATTACACACTCATTGTTCTTCCTCTCTCTCGCTTTGTAGTTCGAGAGCACCGATCTCTGTGTGAGCGTTCATCTCACAGATTTTAAATTCAAGCAGAGATATGTGAAGGTTATTTGATGAGACGCTAACATTTGTATCTATTTATATGGCCTTATTGTCATTGCTTGAAGATACAAAGACTTGTCACAACTTGACAAAATCACACTCAGAAAAAGGATAGAGAACAAACTGTGACACATTCTGGCAAGTGCTATTATTGAACGCTTACATCCCCTTAGTGTGAGTTGGGACAAAGTTTTATCAGAAACAATCCTTGATTTGATGTCTCTGAGGAACGTTCCATTGTCAATCACACTTTCTTGTTATTTTGTGGACCTGTCAAAGCTAATGGAATGCCATATCGTCATTATCAAGCTCCTATGCACCAAGACAGAAATCTTGCCTGATTGCCTCAAGATGCAATTAAATTTCAGAATGGAATTTTTATTGTACATTCTGCCAATGATTGAATAGTGTGAACATAGAAGATCGTTTGAATTGATGAACATGAAGAAAAGCAGTGCTATATTGCCATACTGCTATACTGATTGATCTGATTGATTGCCCACGGCCGGCCCTGTCTTTCTATATTGCCATACTCCTATACTGATTGATCTGATTGATGTTGCTGTCTTGCCAGGTGTATGCTCTACTGATTGATCTGATTGCCAGGTGTATGCTATACTGATTGATCTGATTGCCAGGTGTATGCTATACTGATTGATCTGACTGATGTTGCTGTCTTGCCAGGTGTATGCCAAACCACTGTGAGCATGGAGGCAGGTGTACACAGACCTGGGACAGCTTCAGCTGCACATGTGACGGAACAGGATACGTTGGAGCCACCTGCCACACTTGTAAGTGTGTATGTGTGTGTGTGTGTGTGATTGTGTGTGTGATTGTGTGTGTAACTATGTGTGTGTGTGTGTGTGTGTGTGTGTGTGTGTGTGTGTGTGTGTAACTGTGTGTGTGTGTGTGTAACTGTGTGTGTGTGTGTGTGTAACTATGTGTGTGTGTGTGTGTGTCTGTGTGTGTGTGTAACTATGTGTGTGTGTGTGTGTGTGTGTGTGTGTGTAACTATGTGAGTGTGTGTGTGTGTGTGTGTGTGTGTGTGTGTGTGTGTGTGTGTGTGTGTGTGTGATTATGTGTGTGTGTGTGTGTGTGTGTGTGTGTGTGTGTGTGTGTGTGTGTGTGTGTGTGTGTGTGTGTAACTATCTGTGTGTGTGTGTGTGTGTGTGTGTGTAACTATGTGTGTGTGTGTGTGTGTCTGTGTGTGTGTGTAACTATGTGTGTGTGTGTGTGTGTGTGTAACTATGTGAGTGTGTGTGTGTGTGTGTGTGTGTGTGTGTGTGTGTGTGTGTGTGTGTGTATCTATCTGTGTGTGTGTGTGTGTGTGTGTGTCGCTATGTGTGTGTGTGTGTGTGTGTGTGTGTGTGTGTGTGTGTGTGTGTGGTGTGTGTGTGTGTGTGTGCATGTGTGTACGTGTGTGTGTGTGTGTATCGCTGGGGGGAGAGCTACTTGGGCACAGGTATAAAGTAAACTTGATACATTTGTTATTCTGAGTGATATCTCTGTTCAAGATTGAAAACATCAATAATTTATCGACAAACCCTTTTGATTGTTGATATTCCTGGCTTGTTAGTTAGGCATTGTGTGGAATAGCTATTGTTTCACAGGTGACAAAGCTATGATTTTATATTTTTCAGCTGATCATGGTGAACTGCAATATCTTGCCAGACACTTGAAAATAAAACAGTTTTATTTTGTGTATTTGTTTTTTTTTTTAATCAAAATCTGAATCCTATACAATCTGCAAGGGCTTAATCCAGGGACATTTTCCACTAGCAATATGTGCTGACCTCAGATATGAGGCTACACTTGACATAGCAACCATTCAGAATACCTTCATGGCAACCATTCTGCATACCTCTATGATTAAACACATGTGATGGTAAAAGTGCAATGGTATTCAGTATACCTCCATGATTAAACACGTGTGATGGTAAAAATGCAATGGTATTCAGTATACCTCCATGATTAAACACATGTGATGGTAAAAGTGCAATGGTATTCAGTATACCTCCATGATTAAACACATGCTGGTCCAAATGCAATGGTATTCAGTATACCTCCATGATTAAACACGTGCTGGTCCAAATGCAATGGTATTCAGTATACCTCCATGATTAAACACGTGTGATGGTTTTGAAAGCTTTGTTGAGAAGCAGCTGCATGCTTATTCTACACTCACTGAGTGCTAAAGTGCTTCTGACATTCTGAATAAGTCTTCCGGGCTCTTATGCTCTCTTATTAGATAAAGGTTTTGGATGTCCATGAAAGATGTTGCATGAAAAACAGACTTGACTGAAGTGAGAAGGGCATCACTGGAGATCTACAAAGTAAATTAATTAACATGAAGTCTCTTGAATTCAGTCTGCCAGTGAAGGGATGGATGCCTGCTGAGGCTGCTCGTTGGTTGGAATTACATATGAATGGAATTTTGCAGAATGTAAGGCTTTGGTCAAGCATGTAATTACAAGTAATACAGCCAACACACAGTAGCATAAAAACAGTGTTTACAGCTGTGTGCTTTCACACACTCACATGCGGCCTGTGTCCTGTGTGCTTTCACACACTCACACACTCACATGCGGCCTGTGTCCTGTGTGCTTTCACACACTCACACACTCACATGCAGCCTGTGTCCTGTGTGCTTTCACACACTCACACACTCACATGCGGCCTGTGTCCTGTGTGCTTTCACACACTCACACACTCACATGCAGCCTGTGTCCTGTGTGCTTTCACACACTCACACACTCACATGCGGCCTGTGTCCCTGCATGCTTTCACACACTCACACGAGGCCTGTGTCCTGTGTGCTTTCACACACTCACATGAGGCCTGTGTCCTGCGTGCTTTCACACACTCACACACTCACATGAGGCCTGTGTCCTGTGTGCTTTCACACACTCACATTAGGCCTGTGTCCTGCGTGCTTTCACACACTCACATTAGGCCTGTGTCCTGCGTGCTTTCACACACACCGAGTCGCTGCTAGACAGAGCTCTGTTGTATTCTCTGTGAATTGAGTCATTTAGTGGCAGTTATCTAAATAGTGTTTCGGGGGAATCAGGAGTCTGTCAAAGAGTCGTCATGTGGTAGCTCAGGGGATTTGGCTGCGGAAGTGTTGCTGTTTGACACGTTCACAGGAAGTGTTGCTCTTTGACACGTTCACAGGAAGTGTTGCTCTTTGACACGTTCACAGGAAGTGTTGGAGCTGTGGGGTGGAGCCATTCTTTTAGTATAAACCTTTTGCTGATTTATTTTTAACGTTTATTTTGTGATTCTGACAAATGGTTGTGGATAATTGAAAGCAGTTGAATTGCATCCCTCTCTTTCATGCCTGTGAAGCAAAGGGTTGTATGACTACTCTAAAGGAATACTATTTAACATGAGTATTGGATTACAATGCCTGGCCTGACCTTTAAGAAGCAGTCCTTATTCCCATATTTAAGTGAACTCCATAAATACATTGTATTCGATAAAAAAGTACCCGTATTGCTGTCAATACGGCACAATCTGCTGCACAATCGCGCATATTTGACGTTCCCCTCAGAACACCCCACGTCATGCTGCGGTTCCATCCTGTCACACCCTGACCAATGCTGAGGCTCCCTGCGTGTGTAGAGAACAGGCTTTTGGGTCATCTTTACCTTTACTGTGGACGACCAGAGAGACGTTATTAGCAGTGTCCCGCCACATCCAGGTGCATCTTGAGGAAGAGATTAGTGTAGTGGTCAAGGAGCCAGGCTAGCAAGCAGTTACCAGAGAAAAGAGAGTACTGTAGTGTAGTGGTCAAGGAGCCAGGCTAGCAAGCAGTCACCAGAGAAAAGATAGATAGATAGATAGATAGATAGATAGATACATACATACATACATACATACATACATACATACATACATACATACACACACACACACACACACACACATACACACATACACACATACACACACACACACACACACACACACACACACACACACTCACTTACTTACTTACTTACTTGATCGATCCCCAAGGGGAAATTCAAGGGTCTCAGTAGCATACAGACATCACACACAACATGCACTTACAGCAGAAATGCTAAACATATAACTATACTCCACTGTACAATAAAGACAGTAGAAGATAAGAAAACTAAATATACTATATAAATTAAATTTAAAAAGTCCAATGTGCTTGAGGGTGATCAAGCATAAGAGGCTTGTAGTGACCGGGCCGGGACTGGTAAGGTGCTCAAGGGAGTGAGTGTCATGGTGAAGGTGCAAAAAGTAGTCCAACTATAGTCCTTTAGTTATGTGTGCATGGTAAGGTGCTCAAGAGAGTGAGTGTCATGGTGAAGGTGCAAAAAGTAGTCCAACATTAGTCCAACAGTGCAAGAATAAAGTCTAGAGACCAGCATAAATAATATGGACAAATAGGAGAGTAAAGTATAATGTAGACAAGGTAATATAAAAAACTATGTCAGTGCAAGAACAGGTTGAGGTAATAGGGTTATAGCCATTCATTCATTCATTCAGTATTGTAGCAGAAGCCTGACCGCAGCCATTGATCATGTGTGCTAATATAGCATGAAAAACAGTGTAGCAGTAAAACAGTAGTGAAAACATTAGGCTGTGGACATTAGTAAAACAGTAGTAAAGCAGTAGTAAAGCAGTAGTGGGCAGTCAGTACTCAAACATGGAGAGGGTGGAGAGGCAGACAGACTAAGCAGAGAAGTCTATCTCTCCTCTTCCCTTTAGTGAGGCATTTAACAGTTCAATGGCCCTGGGGACAAATGACTTCCTCAGCCTTTCAGTTGTGCATGGCAGTGAGCGAAGTCTCCAGCTGATCAAGCTCTTTTGCTTTTTAATAGTGCTAGTAGTAGAGAGTAGTGTAGTGTAGTAGTAGCTAGTAGTAGAGAGTAGTGTAGTGGTCAAGGAGCCAGGCTAGCAAGCAGTCACCAGAGAAAAGAGAGTAGTGTAATGGTCAAGGAGCCAGGCTAGCAAGCAGTCACCAGAGAAAAGCGAGTAGTGTAGTGGTCAAGGAGCCAGGCTAGCAAGCAGTCACCAGAGAAGTTGTGGGTTCGAGTCCCAGCTACAGTACCACCGCTGTGCACTGAGCAAGGATGTACTGTAGAACAGAATCTGTTGTTGTAAACAGTATGAGCGTGACGGTTATGGATGTCTCAATTCTGAACTGACATTCCTGTTTTCCTTGTGTTCTTTCTCTCCAGCTGTGTATGAGCAGTCTTGCGAGGCCTACAAACATCTGGGAAAGACGTCAGATGCCTACTGGATCGATCCGGACGGAAGTGGATCACTCGGACCCTTCAAAGTGATCTGCAACATGACAGGTAACTAACTGCATCTGTGCAGCATTTGATTAGACAAAGACTGACGATTGGAGAGTCCAGGTGAACTAGCCAGGTGGTGGTCAGATTGTGGTGTGGCTGGAGGGGAATGTGTCTCTGGGGTGTGTGTGCTGTTGGAGTATCAAACATTAATGCACTCTGCAGAAGGCTGCTTTGAAACTGGTGCTTCTGGGGGAAAAGAGAAGATGTCTGAATTACATTTGATGGTGTGTCTCCTAGTTTATGTTCACCAGCATGCTCTAAAGCCTATTGAATGTATTGAACCACAAGATACACCCCGAAGAGCTCCCTCTCAGGCTTCTGCATTCACTCACACATCCAAGTATGTTTAGCTCTGGGCCAGCCTGCCGCCTTAACACATCACCACCACAGAGTGATGCAGTGTCCATAAACAGCCCAGGTGGACCACCCCGCCCCCCTTCCCCTAAAGTGAAAGGGAAAAAGAGGGGCTATTTTATGGCGCATTGGAGACCCTCCGACCACATTAACTGGGTCCAGTATCGTCCTTCTCAGGCAGAGACCTCTGCCTCCAGTGTGTCCGTGAAATCCCCTCACTGTGCAGAAAGGGGCCCCTTAATGCTGCTAATCAGAGCGTCCAGATGGCTGGACCATGCAGTGGGCGTCTGGCTACAAATTGCAGTTGGACCTCGCCGCAGAAAAGCACACAGGACCCTCAGCAACCCTGACATTTTGGGAGCAAATATCATATCTGTTTACATAACGGATATTAAAAGTCAGGATATACAGAGAAGCAGCATTTGGTGTTGAAATTGGACACAGTCGTGTGAAATTACTGTGGTCACTTCTAGAGGGGTGATTCTGGTTTTATGGTCACTCAACACTCTGATTTTGCCTCTCGTCCACTGACTGCTTGAGTGCTGGCAATGTTTTTGTGTTTTTTTTATGTAAGAAAAGGTTTGCCAAGGTAATCTTTTTCTAAAAGAATTGGTCAGGTTTTTGGAAAAACAGGTCAAGCAACAACACTGCCTGGCTCACCTTAAGGACACAGTACGAACTCATGGGTCTGTTAGAATAGCCATAGAGATGGAGTAGCCATAGACATGGAGTAGCCATGAGTAGCCATAGAGATGGAGTAGCCATAGACATGGAGTAGCCATGAGTAGCCATAGAGATGGAGTAGCCATAGACATGGAGTAGCCATAGACATGGAGTAGCCATAGAGATGGAGTAGCCATAAGGATGGAGTAGCCATAGACATGGAGTAGCCATAGACATGGAGTAGCCATAGAGATGGAGTAGCCATAAGGATGGAGTAGCCATAGACATGGACCAGCCATAAGGATGGAGTAGCCATAAGGATGGAGTAGCCATAGAGATGGAGTAGCCATAGACATGGAGTAGCCATATACATGGAGTAGCCATAGAGATGGAGTAGCCATAGAGATGGAGTAGCCATAGAGATGGGAGCAACAAACTCAGCTGCTTTTAGATTATTCTTCACCTGCTGATCTGCTTTATGGCCTATCAGTCAACATGACTCAGTACCAATATCCACCACCAGCACTCGGTTAAACGCAAAGTTTATATCTGTTCTCTGTTTCATTTCATCCTAAAAATGACCCCGCGACATCCTCACATGACCAGCTGTCTTTGACTGTGATCAGCTGCGTAGCATTTATTCTTGACGTGTCCGCTTCGGCCCTGCCAGAGGACACGGTGTGGACGACGGTGATGAACAACCTCCCGCCCCAGACGTCGGTGACCGGCTCTAGCCGTGAGAGGCGCACTGTCCTGCAGCTCAACTACAGCGCCTCGATGGAGCAGGTGACGGCCATCACGGACAGCGCCGAGTACTGTGAGCAGCATGTGGCGTACGCCTGCCGCACCTCCCGCCTCCTCAACACTCCAGGTGAGAATGCCAGCAGGATTATTTAGCATCTTTATTTGCCCTTTTGTCTTCATGAAGATAACAGGAAATGTGACAGGAAGCGAGTTGGAGAGAGGGGGGTCAGGAAATGACCGCTGGAATCGGCTACGTTGTGCCCTTGGAGCTGAGTGTGGCACGGATGCTGTCGCTTGTTTTCGTTTGAAGACGTGTTTACGCCACATTCATAAAAATGCACGAAGAATTTGTGCAGCTGATGTTGTGTATGTTGTGACCTAACAAATGTAGAGAGACAAGGGAAGTTGTCTAAGTGTTCCTCTGGTGCAGCTGATAGGAGATGACCACACGCCGGACAGAAATGTCAGTGTCTGTACTGAGATCAGTAGCTCAGCACATGTGGCTTTGGGTAGATATGACTAAAGAGGCATCTCCGTCTAACGCCAGCAGTAGTGTGTTGAGTTTTTCTCACATTTTTTATCACGTTTGTGTCCAACACTAGCCCTCCTGTCTCTGGTTTATTACCTCACGTTTGTGTCCAACACTAGCCCTCCTGTCTCTGGTTTATTACCTCACGTTTGTGTCCAACACTAGCCCTCCTGTGTCTGGTTTATTACGTCACGTTTGCCATCATTGATTGTGTGTTTCCCATGGCCATAATCATTTCATTTACTTAATCCAGGAGTCAGCAGTTGCCCTGGGCTGTTTTCAAATCTACCTTCCTCTAAATCACACCGTACAGCGGAGATCTATTATTGACCCTTAAGAAGGCTATCCTCTGTATGTTGCAGCCTCCTCTACATCACATCATACAGCGGAGATCTATTGACCCTTAAAAAGGCTATCCTCTGATTGTTGCAGAGCTATGCGTAGGCCATCATTGGGGTTCAATAATCAATTCTTCCATTAGGTGATCCCACCAGAGCTTTGCGTATGCCATCATTTTATTTACTTTAGCGCTCAGTGGGACATAACTTTTCAAACGCACATATCCGGTGGTGGAGGACACCCATTTGTTTTTGAAATTAAGGTTCTTAATCATTTAAACTTCCCAATTGACAAGGCTGTAAGCATGGCAAGTAATAATGCAATTAATCTGTGCGGAATCGTTGGGCTAATGTTGCCGGCGTGGCGTTTTATTGACTTTGCTCCCGGAGCCATAATTAGTCATAAGTCAGGAAACGTACTGCGGAGCTGCGTTTGTGATGTCCACCCGCCTCATTAACATGTTCATCCTCTGCTCTGCTGTGGGCAGCTCACTCTTCGTCGGAGGACGAGGCCTGTAATTCTGCCAGGACCACTATGTTGGGATACTGTGCCTAATGCCCTCAGCGATCAGAAAGAGAGATTTGGAGTGGACTCAACGCCTTTTTCCCCAAACATTGTGTCCTCATTATGTTCCCGCTCAGTTTTGCACTTTGTCACCCGTAAGCCCATGATCCTCTCAGAGGAATTTAGTCGGACGCTTTTTTTTTTTTTTTTTGTAGCTCAGTCTTTTAATTATTTTAAAGCTGTTCGTAAGTTTTTCGAGCGCTCTTTGGTCCACATTCTCCTCTCGAGAGTGTAATGGGAATCCTCTTTGGGAATAGCTGTTGGGAATGGTAGAGTGGTGCCCAGTGACTGTTGACAATTAAGGCGGAAGCGTTTTGTGAACTGCCATGTCTGCTCTTGATTGATTGAGCATATGTTCAATAGCTGGGTATTAGTGCGTTAGACTGCATCGGGGCAATTAACCTCCTAGGGGATGTGGCTTGTCAACGCCATGCAGACTGCAGTGTCCTATTAAACTGTTTACCCGAAACGTGAGAAAGAGACGGGTGGAGGAAAGCCCAATTAAAATGCTGCCCAGCCCCACATGAAGGAGGGAACAGGGGGAAATAAAATGACTAGTTCCAAAAATATGCTTTATAAATTGACTGTCAGGTTTCATCAGTTGTCTAGTGGAGGGTCAGTGTGCATCGGCCAAACTGAGTGTTAAAGTAAATCGTGTCCGAGGTACATTAGGTTCGGTAACTGAGAGCCGGCGCTGTAATTGTTGTAATTCGGCGACTTCCTTCCTCTCTGACGGCAGATGGGCCCAGTCGGGTCATTATCCCAGCCCCCCGATTCTTGCCACACGCTTGCCGAGGGCGCCGCGGGCCTCGTCTAGCGTGACCCCCATTAGTTGGCTGCCTTGAACAGCGGGGGGGACGAGACGTCGGTCGGCGCCACACGGCTGTCGACTCCGGTTCCTGTCCCGCTGGCCGCCCATGGAGGCTGACGTTTGTTTACTGCGCTCCCTGCACCTGGGATGGCCGCCCCATTTGTATTTCAATCGTATATTTTATGAGCGAATTAGCTGCTTTCCACTCTGGTTAGCCACACACAGGCCTCCGCCTGACACTGATACAGCAAGGCAGCGTATTACAGTGCATTGTGGGATCCTTATTCCCAGTGTGTTATGAGTGTGTGTGTGTGTGTGTGTGTGTGTGTGTGTGTGTGTGTGTGTGTGTGTGTGTGTGTGTGTGTGTGTGTGTGTGTGTGTGTGTGGAGGTAGTGAGGCAGCGTATTACAGTGCATTGTGGGATCCTTATTCCCAGTGTGTTATGATTGTGTGTGTGTGTGTGTGTGTGTGTGTGTGTGTGTGTGTGTGTGTGTGTGTGTGTGTGTGTGTGTGTGTGTGTGGAGGTAGTGAGGCAGCGTATTACAGTGCATTGTGGGATCCTTATTCCCAGTGTGTTATGATTATGTGTGTGTGTGTGTGTGTGTGTGTGTGTGTGTGGAGGTAGTGAGGCAGCGTATCACAGTGCATTGTGGATCCTTATTCCCAGTGTGTTATGATTGTGTGAGTGTGTGTGTGTGTGTGGAGGTAGTGATGCAGCGTATTACAGTGCATTGTGGGATCCTTATTCCCAGTGTGTTATGATTGTGTGTGTGTGTGTGTGTGGAGGTAGTAAGGCAGCGTATTACAGTGCATTGTGGGATCCTTATTCCCAGTGTGTTATGATTGTGTGTGTGTGTGTGTGTGTGTGTGTGTGTGTGTGTGTGTGTGTGTGTGTGTGTGTGTGGAGGTAGTGATGCAGCGTTTTACCGTGTATTGTGGGATCCTTATTCCCAGTGTGTTATGATTGTGTGTGTGTGTGTGTGTAATTGTGTGTGTAATTGTGTGTGTGTGTGTGTGTGTGTGTGTGTGTGTGTGTGTGTGTGTGTGTGTGTGTGTGTGTGTGTGTGTGTGTGTGTGTGTGTGTGTGTGGAGGTAGTGATGCAGCGTTTTACCGTGTATTGTGGGATCCTTATTCCCAGTGTGTTATGATTGTGTGTGTGTGTGTGTGTAATTGTGTGTGTAATTGTGTGTGTGTGTGTGTGTGTGTGTGTGTGTGTGGAGGTAGTGAGCACACAACAGTTGTGATCTTGTGTCAGGGAAGCAGATGTGAAAATGAGTGTGCATCATGTTGTGGAAATCAAATTATTTTCTGTCTTTTAAAACTATGATATGACGGTAAACTGTAAGCAGTCATTCCATATCAGCATCCTGAGCTTGCAGCCCCTCACAATGCCTTGTGTTTTTCAGATAGATATACTTCAGTGGTAATTGTTACAGGAAGAGGTAATTATTACAATAAAGAAAAACAAACAAAACAAAACAACAACAATAGATAATAAATAAATAGAATTGTCAGATCAACTTTGTAGTGTTTAGGAGTCTGATTGCTGAAGGGAAGAAGCTATTTTTGTAACGTTTGGTTTTAGTTCATATGGACCTGTAGCATCTTCCAGAGAGGAGACGCTGGAACAAGTGGTGGTTTGGCTGAGAGGGGTCCTTAGGGTGCACTCACTGACCAGAGAAGGGACTAGGGGGGGGTCATAGCCAATCATGTCAGAGGAGGGGGGTCATAGCCAATCATGTCAGAGGCTTTGGTGACAACCCTCTTTAATCTCCTGTTGTTGCAACTGGTGTTGATTCCTTTGTCACACAGTAGAGAGACCAACTATGGGATTCTCAGAGAAAGTCAGTGGCACAAATGAGTAATCAGCACAGAACTCCCTCTCAGAGAAGGAGATGGGAGAGATTACTGTGGAATACACTCTAATGGACACAGTGAGGAACCAGAGAGGGTTAAAGCGGAGCTAGTAATCAAGGATCTTTGGTAGAACCAGAGAGGGTTAAAGCGGAGCTAGTAATCAAGGATCTTTGGTAGAACCAGAGAGGGTTAAAGCGGAGCTAGTAATCAAGGATCTTTGGTAGAACCTTTCCAAGTGAGATTAAATAACTTCTGAAGATATTAGTAGTTATGGAACTCAATTCTGCTCTCTCTTACTGATCATCATCCAATCCAATAACCCAATCTTACACTTGAGATGTTATGTCATGTAATCTTAACCCAACCTAACCAATAACCCAATCTTACACTTGAGATGTTATGTCATGTGATCTTAACCCAACCTAACCAATAACCCAATCTTACACTTGAGATGTTATGTCATGTCCAATCCAATAACCCAATATTACACTTACATCTTTGTTGAACAGAATACGTACTGTATACTCTAAGCTAATCATGTTGAAAAAGTTATTTACCTGGAATGCAGTTATTTAGCTTTTGTGTTCCTATCAAAGCACAGTGGCCCTTATCTCCTGTGTATGTGCGTGTCCTGTCAGGTGCTTGTTGATGTTGATGCCGTCCCCCTAATGCCTGTCTCCTGGGCCCTTTAATCTGTATCACTGTGTGCCGTGATTATGATGAACCTGAGAGGACATAGATCAGTGCGATAGAGCGTTTTCCCCAGAAATGAGAATGAATTGTTGTGCCGTAAACGAGCTGTCACACCAATCAGAGCGTGAACGGGCGGGTGTGAGGGTGGCGAGGGAAAGGTATCTCAGAAGGGGGGTGGGGGGGGTTGTTTTGAAGTTGGAAAAAGAGTCTACAAGTCTTTGCTTAGGTCTCCCCATAGTGATAAAGAATTTCCCCTTGGGGATCAATATCTCCTTTCAGTCAAATAGTTATTTTGATTATCTAAATATTGGTTATTTTACCCCTGATGTTTTAATTGAAAACAGTATTTGTCTGTCATACATTTTTTTAACATTTCAACATAATCAACATTTTAATAATAATTAACCCCGGGCATGATATCAGCACTGTGTGAGCCTGTAGAGACATCGCTTCATGTATGTGTCCAATTTATCTCTGAGATTGTAAACAAAACCTCCAACAGAAGAAATTATTTTTAATATGATCTGATGCTCTGTGCCCTCATATCAAACAAACAATTGCACAAAATTACACTATTAATAATTATTTTTGTTTTTCAGTTCACTATGTTAATAGCTCTGCTGTGTAGAATATAGACCAGAGTATATTCATGTAATTACTCAGAAAGCAATAGAAATGGTGTTGAAAATTTGAAATTGGGATTTTTTTTAAAGCTTTTCCTTATTTTATTGTCCTCTCCGACAAGCAAAGTTTGTAGTGTTGAAAACACAAGCAAGACTGATTAGTTTCATTTCACTCAGATGTTCAACATAATTTCTTGTGAAAGCACTACAGACAATGAGACATTTTCTGTATTTCTGCATCTTTAATTGACTCTAAGGGAATTTACAGAGCATGTCTACGTCCTCCTCACTGTGTAACTCCAGCAAACAATGAAAAGACTACTGAATAGATCACCTTAAAAATGAAAACCTGCCGTACGTATCTAGCAACAACATTATTACTATCAGAACAAAGCAATATGTGCACCATACTGTAACATGCAAACATGCAATGTAATTTAAAACTAATTAAATAATTTCCCAATGCAACTGCAGATATTGCTTTTTGGCAGTAACCTCGGTCTGATGGCTGTTTGCTTGGCAGAGGTAGGGATATCATTCAGTGAAAAGAACCGTACATGCTCTCTTAGTGGCATTCCTGTTGACAGAATAAATACACTGAGCACCAACAGAAATATTCACTAGGTTAACATCTTCGCTGGTTACTGACCATATAGCTTTTAAAGCTAAACATGTAGTCAGTGGACACTACAGTGCTACACGTCTCATATAGAACAGTGTCAACACTATGCAATAGGTCGATGTCTGGAGCCTGGAGGTGCCACGCACGCTCTGAAACGGCGATAATAAATGAGCGGATTTTGTAATGATTTCACGTAATGAGAATTCTGGTCATGGTTCCTTGAGTGGAGATTTGTGTCTGGGCGTCCGTGGGAGTTAATGACCAGGCAGTGCACGAGGCACTCGGCTCTGCAGCCCTGTCGTTAGAACGCGGTGCGGTGCGGAGCAGAGGCTTGCATCCCAGGTTTGTGCATATATACGACAGCATCATTACCCTCAATAATGTTGTCATATGTTTCACTGGCAGCGTCGTGTCACTTCCCCACCTAGAAGCAGTAGCGGCCTGTCTTGATTACGGCTAGACGCACGAGAAGCGGCCTGTCTTGGGCACGGCTAGACGCACGAGAAGCGGCCTGTCTTGGGCACGGCTAGATGCACGATACAAGGCGGTGAAGGCAAGAGGAAGCTGAGGCTGGTGGTTGCCGTGGAGATTCTTTATTGCTTTCTTTCCTGTGACTTATTTATTTTACGTTTTATTTTACGTTTATTTGACAGGGACAATGCACAATATATAATTGGGCCAGATTATAGCCACAAGGCTAATTTACATCTGTTGTCCCTGGACAGGAGTTGATGTTATAAATCAAATTAAAAGACAAAATGTATGAGTGTGGTCAATGACCCAAACACACATCACAGTGGTATGTGCAGAGTAATAGACTGGACTTGTCCAAGACACTCGAGCCTTCCTGATTGGTCCTTTTTTAAACATGAACGTTGCCCTCAGAGAAAACCCCGGGGGAGCAAATAGGCTCGTTTCTGCTGCCGTCTTCAGGTGTTGAGAAGCAGGAAGTGAGGTGTGTCAGAGATGACCCCCACATCGGTGACACCCTTGAGAAGCAGGAAGTGAGGTGTGTCAGAGATGACCCCCACAGCAGGAAGCAGGAAGTGAGGTGTGTCAGAGATGACCCCCACAGCGGTGACACCCTCGTGAGGTGATGAGTCCGGATCCCCCTCTCGACTTGTCAGGCTGTGTGTGGACACCGGTCGTGCGACTGGGCTCCTTCTAGAACACATTGCTGTCGGGTTTTTTTTGTGTGATTATAAGAGCTTAAAACTGGGACGGCTAGCCTCTCTCAACTGCCTGTTTCTCAACTCCCGCACACTTGGAGAGGAAAAGAGGGAGAGAGAGAGAGAAAGAAAGAGAGAGAGAGAAAAGGAGAGAGAGAGAAAGAGAGAGAGAGAGAGAGGTAGAGAAAAGCCCCCGCATAGCCTGTGGTTATTTGATGAATGCCAGTCCGCTTTACTTGTTGTGGGCTGAAATTACGATTTAGCCGTGACAATGGAATGGGCTTCGTCCCTCGTCCATCCCCGGCCCCCACCGCCCCGCCTCGCCATGGAAACGGTGTCCAAGAGGACGTGGCAGTTAATTGCGCTGGGCAGCCACGGCGCCGCTCGCCTCATGCGCTCCAGATGGTTTAGGACAACACAAGCTGCTTCATTATCAACATGGTCACCCGTGTTGCTGCCCACTGGCACCGCACGCTCGTGGTGTGACCAGCCTTTGAATGGGGAAAGACCCCGTGAGAAATATCCAGTCGTCTGGCCTCCCCCCCCACACACACACACACACCCCACACACACCCCACACACACACACACACCCCCACACACACACCCCACTCATTTTCCGCCATATTAGTTCCTAACAATGCACATGAACAGAACAAGTCTGACATGTTTGGTTTTAATGAGGAGAGTTTAGCACTTCTCACACTGTACTGTAGCGTTCATGCATGAGGTTCTGGCTGCGGCCTCCTGCATTTGTTAAGGCAAATGACCAGGAGGGCTGAAGTCTTTAAAGCAACATCATGCAAGAATTGGCATTTACCCCACAACGTCATTTATCTACAGGTCTAAGGCCTCATGTTTCAGTGGCCAAGGCTTCATGAGAGTCTTTTGCATTGCCTTGCATGTTGGAGAATGCCTCTAAAGAGGTGCCCTTTACCAGGCATTGTGGGTGTGCAGTGGCAATGACAGAGACGGCATTCTCCTTATTGTACATCAGTCAGCATACCATCCAAATGAGAGTTTGAAGCCGTTATTGTACGGTGAAGGTACATTGTAGCGACAGGGGAACAACATCAAGTGTAGCGTTCATGCACACCGTCCTATATTTCCTCCAAATCACTCACTCCCACTTAGTGCTTCACTCTCTGTATCTGCACCATTCAGTTTATGGTAATGAACCCCCCCCCACCATTCCCTCAAACACACACTCACACACACACACTCACACACACACACTCTCTCACACACACACACTCACACACACTCTCAGACACACACACACGCACGCACGCACGTACACACACACAAACCTGCACGCACGCACGCACGCACACACACACACACACAACACACACACAACACACACACACACACACACACACACACACACACTCTTATGCTAATGAACTTCCCCCTGACCCAGATGTGTCTGATTCTCCAAATATGCATCCCAGCATGCAACGTGTCACATTCTCTTAAATGGCCAACGCCTCATTTGTATCCAAACGTTGATGATCTCCTCCTCGTTTACAAAGCGTGGTCTTCGTTTGAACCCCCCACGGAGAGCCGCGCCGTTTGCACAGGATCCATGCCGTCATTTGTCACGTTCAGACGGCGCTCCCGTTTAAAGGTCAGCACCTGTGTAATAGCCGTCTCTTCAGCGAACGCCAGCGTACTCTTGTGTAATAGAGAAGCCCGGCGCGCTAAACATGAATAGAGGATTGTGCACTCTCCCTTAACTCCCCATAATTCAACATTGTTCTCCACGCATACCAACTAACACAACATGTGCTAATCAGAATAAGAAACTCAATATTTTGAAGTACCGGTATGTGTTTGTTTATAAGTCTAGCCAGCATATTTCAGTAAAACAGATATCAAAATGAATAGGCTTTGCCAACTTGAGTTTGTGTCTCATCCACTCGTTCAAAAGCACAGATGTAATGGCACAGGAAGCCTCCAATAACACATCCACGACCAGCACTTCTAACTGGCTGGAATTACTGTTTATTTGGGAGCAAAATTATTTCATTGAAACTCTTTGAAGGATGATCAATTCTGACTTGCTGTTTTGAAGTCAGGATTTTTTCCCCCCTCTCAAGATGGATGAAATGCTGTGAAACTGCACCCCTCATTTTTTATTGGTGAGTTATTGCTTATATCCACTGAGGGGACTCAAGCAGACGAAAGGGATTAGGCCGTAGCAGTGAGATATTATGGACACTGAAAAATGAAAAACAAAGAAATGTAATAGAGTTGCTAATGAACACTCAGAGAAGTTTGTTTTGTCTGTCTCACCTTTAGGGCATTGGAGAGCAAAACACGTAAGTCTGCTTGCTGAAGTTATGGGCAGAGGTGTTGTATATGCAGACTGTGTTGTCGAACTCGATATCCATTACTTCCACCATGGAGGTTGTGTTTTCACCACTGTCCATTTGTTCCTTGAGTTTTGTTTGTTGGAAAGGTGTAGCATGGGTAAAAGGAGGGTGCCAGGGTGCCAACATGAATTTAGTTTCACTAAATGTTATGATTTGGCTAATGTGGTGAGATACGGTATTAGTTTTGCCGTTGCAGGCATTCTGAGACAAGGCATGACAAAATGTCATGTTGCTAGCAGACTGGACATTTTTATCTTTTATCCACAAGGACACGAATAGATTTGAAGAGACATACTAACTGATACCCAGGATCTCCTGAATAGTAACAAGTAACTTCAGGCAGAAGAAATATCATGTTCCACAGCGTTATCTGCCCCTTCCTGAATAAGATATTCAGATTCAGACAATAGCTCATATCATTCCAGCTTTAGACACATTGCACAAACACTGCTCACAGTGTGCTCCCATTCTCTTATCACTTCCAAAGGTAAAGAGAGGTGGTGTGTGTGTGTGTGTGTGTGTTGTCTGTGAGAGGTGGTAGCTAAAAGTGTCCTTCACATCAACAAGGGGACAAACAATGAGAAAAAGACAGCTTTTATTACTGTACTCAAGGAGTTTAATGACAATAAGAACATGTAGTGCTATAGTCGCTCGACTTATCCCTTGTGGGGGTAGCCGTGGCCTACTGGTTAGGGCTTCGGGCTTGTAACCAAAGGGTTGCCAGTTCAATCCACGACCCAGCAGGAAAAATGTGGGCGGGGGAAGTGGTTGAGCACTGCTCTCCCATGCCCACATCCACGGCTGAAGTGCCCTTGAGCAAGGCACCTAACCCCTCACTGCTCCCCGAGCGCCGCAGTTGTTGCAGGCAGCTCACTGCGCCGGGATTAGTGTGTGCTTCACCTCACTGTGTGTACACTGTGTGCTGAGTGTGTTTCACTAATTCACGGATTGGGATAAATGCAGATACCAAATTTCCCTTACAGGATCAAAAGAGAATATATATACTATATACTATACTTAAAGGAACCGTATGTAAGATTGTGGCAAAACTGGTACTACAATCACTTTCAAATTGCTGTAGAGCGGTGTATCCCCTTCCCCTCCCCTCTGACTGGCAGAGCTGGCAACCCGGATGCCGACACTGACTTCGTGATTAGTAGGTAGGTGGAGGGTGGCGCATCAGGTCAAAACACAACATGACAACATCAACATCAGTTGAGGGCTGCAACTTCACTTTTTAAATGACAATATCCTGGCCGGACTACTGTTGTCAGTGATATAATTATTTGAAATGAACATGTCTAGTGACATATCAGGACCATTTTATAATTAATTGAAATACATTTCTTACATACGGTTCCTTTAAACAGTATATTCTTATCATCTCTGCACTAAAACCATTCGGTGTCCAGAGCTCAGTTCTGGTTTAGTTTGTTTTAAGCTCTCTAAAGGATTTTGCTACAAAGACACTCAGACAGAATATCCTGGCCAGACAATTTCCCTGAACAGACAATCACCTTGAATTTTGTCATGACTAAAAACTGCTTTATGCCTAACCATTTTCCTCTGTCGTGGAACACGGCGAGATGGATCTCCTCTTCCTCAAAGTTTGGCCCACGGGCAGAATCTGCAAGCCC
The DNA here is from genome assembly GCF_046254945.1 of Alosa pseudoharengus. Classification (NCBI taxonomy): domain Eukaryota; kingdom Metazoa; phylum Chordata; class Actinopteri; order Clupeiformes; family Clupeidae; genus Alosa; species Alosa pseudoharengus. Next base: position 4,197,605 of record NW_027468650.1, on the reverse strand, counting down.
AGCGTTCAACACTTACTGGCAGCCCGTGGTTCATCAGCATATGCAAGACAGTTTAAAGGAGAATTCCGGTGTGATATTGACCTAAAGTGTGTTGAAACATGATACCGAGTGTGATCGTATGTCTCATAGCCCATCTCGGCTTGTCCCCTGCACTCCAAAATCTGGCGCTAGTTAGCTTTTTTTTTTTAATTCTGTGGAAATGCATGGATTCCCATTTCTTCCAGTAGTAGCAGCTGGAATCCATGCATTTCCACAGAATTATTTTTGGAATCTGATCCCTTATCATACTGTACTTGTTCATTCATACTCGTCGCTCGACTTATCGTGACTAAATTCAAGATGGCTGCAAACGCTAAACTTTGTGAAGATACTGTCGTATAAATCGTCTTGTAAGTAAACTACCAGTGCTTTTTCAAAGTTCTCAATGTCTCGTTTTAAATGTCAGGGCCCTCGGAAGTCTACCAATGAAGTGTGGAGATACGTTGAGCCTCGTAAATGGTGTAAAACAGTGATTTATTTGCGTGGCTAGGCCGATGCAGAGGCAACCCCATTGAAAAAGCTGTTGGTAGCATCGGCTAACTAGCGCCAGATTTTGGAGTGCAGGGGACAAGCCGAGATGGGCTATGAGACATACGTTCACACTCGGTATCATGTTTCAACACACTTTAGGTCAATATCACACCGGAATTCTCCTTTAAGTGCAGCCAACTGATGACTGCTTTGTAGCGGTAGTGGGGAGGCTCAGATATATGGCTGGGCGATATGGCTAAAACACGGTAGCACTTTTGCCCCATTTATTTATAGTGTACATAATTAAATCAGCAGTGTTTGGTGTGTGCAAGTTCATCCTGGTTCTTGAGGATGGAGCTACCGCACCTACCCCCCGCCTGGGTTTGGGCACCAACACTTCATAGTGTTATATATACTGTATATAGAAAATAGAAAACAAATGGTGCTCACAGTTTTGCAAAAAATGCACATGGGTTAAACTTCGCATTTTGCTTCAAATTAAGGCCCAGGTTGCTTCATGCAACTGATCTTTGTCTATGCACAGCATAGCAAACATGGCATATGAACAGAGTTACTGCACACAAACATGGCATATGAACAGAGTTACTGCACACAAACATGGCATATGAACAGAGTTACTGCACAGCATGGCATATGAACAGAGTTACTGCACAGCAAGCATGGCATATGAACAGAGTTACTGCACAACATGGCATATGAACAGAGTTACTGCACAGCATGGCATATAAACACAGTTACTGCACACAAACATGGCATATGAACAGAGTTACTGCACAGCATGGCATATGAACAGAGTTACTGCACAACATTAGCCTGGGGAAACCCAGACAAACCTCCGGCAAATTTGAGATAGCACAGCATGGCATATGAACAGAGTAAAAGCACAGCATGGCATATGAACTAGTTTTAGTTTTGGGGCAGCCGTGGCCTACTGGTTAGCACTTCGGACCTGTAACCAGAGGGTTGCCGGTTCGAACCCCGACCAGTAGGCACGGCTGAAGTGCCCTTGAGCAAGGCACCTAACCCCTCAGTGCTCCCCGAGCGCCGCTGTTGATGCAGGCAGCTCACTGCGCCGGGATTAGTGTGTGCTTCACCTCACTGTGTGTACACTGTGTGCTGTGTGTGTTTTACTAATTCACGGATTGGGATAAAAGCAGAGACCAAATTTCCCTCACGGGATCAAAAGAGTATATATACTTATACTTATACTTAGTTATATACATATATATAGTTATACTTATAGTTATTGCCTGACCCCACTTATGTTCTTCCTGAACTTGAGGGAGCACTTCAGGTAAACCTCCAACAGGGTGGCCTCTTCATTTGGAGTAGAAAACTCAGAACAACTGCCTCATCAACACCTCAAGAGGCTCTGTTTTGAGCCATTAGAACTCAGGTTTGTTTGTTGTTAGGTTTATCTTTTCTTTATCTGAGTGGTTGCAGAGCTCTTATGGGTTTTCACAGAGCATGGAGAATAATCTGTCAGCATCAATCAATGACATCAATACCTCATGCAATGCTCTGAACTTTATTTATTTTGCACTACTTTGCATACAGTGGCACTAAGCTGATGGTTGTGTATGACGACATGAATGTATTGAATGAATGAGAATGTATTCTTTTATTGACTATTTATTATGCTACCTTTTTAATGGGTCCAGTACGTGAGTGCACTGAATTTCGTTGTATTACTGTGCAATGACAATACATCTCTATTCTATTCTACAATCAGAGACCTGTGCAAGAGCTTCCCTTTGCTTGATATGCGTGGATCTCCTGAGATACTGTATGCCTTGACCCTGAAACCAGTGGCATTATATGTCTATGTGCCTTGACCCTGAAACCAATGCCATTATATGTCTCAGTGCCTTGACCCTGAAACCAGTGGCATTATATGTCTATGTGGATGTGTGTGTTTTCCAAGCGACAGAATGTCTTAAACAAGTATGCCAAGATGAATGTCTTAAACAAGTATGCCAAGATGTCATGTCAGCCTTTCATTGCATTATGAGCTATGTGACACTTATCTCAGCTCTTTAATGTAGCGTGACATGATAAACATCTATTGTGCTGTTAGTGATCTGATTTACTGTGCACATTGATGCTGTTTTTAAAGTTTATGCAATATACCTTGCATATGTTTAGCAAATATTTACATTTAAAATGGACTGATGGATATGCTGTACTTGAAGCTTCTTCTATACTGTCCCCTCTGGCTGTTTCTGTGATAGTCTTCAAGACAAAGACAAAAAGCCCATTTGAAAGGCATGACTGTATCACCCACACAGATACAGTACCCAGCATGCTTCTGTGAGCAGGCACATCACACCTAACTCCCTTAAGGGAAAAATATGAATTATACAATAAGCATATGTTCATTGATGTGAGTTACACAAGACACATATGTTTGTTTATATTTCTGTTTGTTTAAAATCCAAAATGATCATAATGTCCTTAATCCTCTCACAGTCACTTCGAGAGCTAGTGCGGTCGGTTTCCTACGCCTGGTGTAGTCTAGGCGTTCTTGACGTGTGATGTGGAGTCGATGTCCAGTGGGCCTGTCTGTGCCTGGACTGGCCGGTTTCTTTCGCCTTTGGTGTTTCTGGCATGTGTTGGCCGCTGGGCTGCCTGGAGAGAGGTCTGAGTGCACCACCATTCTCATTCATCTCATGCTCATACACCCGCTTCCCCTGCCAACCTTTTTCATATTCATCGCCACCTGTAACACTCATTGTGGGTTTGGAACTCAGTGGCCCTACCTGTAATGCACATTGGGCAATTGGAATGCAGTAGCCTACCTGCCAAACAACTCTCCGCTGGCATCGTTGTTGGCAGCAGAACAGACGACCCCCCCCCCCCCTACACACACACACACACACACACACACACAAATACACCTCCCACCCACCTCCATCCACACAGACGGCACAAATAGAGGCTGACAGTAGCTGACAGTTTAGTCTGCCAAAAGTGCAGAAATGTTCAGTTCACTGTTCCATGTTAATGGCAGATAGTGTTTGCAGGTATGTGTTAATGCTATTTTGGCATTGCATTTTATGGCTCAGAAATAAGAACAAGGCATTCATATGTCATCAGAGAGAGAAAGAGGTGGACAGTTTGGACACTAACTGGGCGCAAAACCGATTTTACCAATTGTGGATGAATTCTACTTTTGAATGACAACGAACGTAGCACACCAGCAACAGAGTTCAGTTCTGCTTCTTCTTACCGCACCTGCCTGTGGGAAAATGCTATTTTGCACACAAAAAAAACGAAACGTTCTTATGAAAACAGTTTGACACGTTTCACTCTGCAGTTTGACATTCAGACAAACAAGCACCCGCAGGTGCGCGCTCGTTAACCTGTCAGGTGGCAGATCAGGCGGACCAGGGGAACATCTGGACAGATGAACCCTTCTGTCTGGAGCTGCTTAACCTGGCCGCTCATCTGGCCACTTGCTCTGATTTATGGCCTCCACTGGACTTGGGATGAGCAATCTATTTGGCTCTCATTGTCTTTTCATCAGTCTCTCTCTCTCTCTCTCTCTCTCTCTCCCTCTCTCTCTCTGTCTCTCTCTCTCTCTCTCTCTCTCTCTCTCATTCTGTTTGTCTGTAGTCTCTCAGTCTCTCTCTCTCTCTCATTCTGTCTGTCTGTAGTCTCTCTGTCTCTCGTTCTCACTCTCTTTCTCTCTCTCTCTCATTCTGTAGTCTCTCTCTTGTTCTCTCTCTCTTTCTGTCTTTTCATAGACCCCTCTCTGTTTCCACCTTTGCATCATTCTTGCCCTTTCTCTCTCTCTTCCTCTCTCATTCTCTCTCTCACTCTCTCCATCTCGATGGATATTTTTGATACCATCAACCATAATGTTCTAATCTGCCGTCTGTCTGCTATTGGGTTTTTCTGGCACAGCCCTCAATTGCTTTCAGTCATACCTCACCAACAGAAAGCAGTTTGTCCACTTGGTCCACATCAGTCCCCGAAGTCCCCTGTCACTCGTGGTGTCCCTCAGGGTTCTGTACTTGGGCCCCTCCTCTTTCTCATATACATCCTCCCTCTTGGCCAGATTATTCGCAGCCACGGTCTCAACTTCCACTGCTATGCAGATGACATCCAACTCTATCTTACCACTCCCTCTCCCTCTGACCCCCCACCACGCTCCCTCACTGAATGCCTCTCTGACTTAAAATTATGGATGCAAAACAATTTGTGCATCAAAAATGCAAACACCGGCAAAACCGAAATTCTGCTGATTGGCCCTAAAAGCATCCTAACCAAATCTCCCCATCTCACTCTCAACATTGATGTCTCATCTGTCCACTCCACCCCTGTTGTAAAAAAACCTTGGCATTCAGCTTGACTCCACCCTTAGCTTTGATCCTCATATCAAATCACTCACTAAGATTGCTTTTTTTCACCTCCGTAACATTGCACACCTCTGACCCTTCCTCTCTGCTAGTGATGCACAGACTTTGGTTCACTCTTTCATTATGTCCCGTTTAGATTAGTGCTGCCGCGATTAGTCGACTTAGTCGACCTAATCGACCATGAAAATTAGTCGACGGCAATTTTTTTAGTCGAAAAGTCGTTTTACTATTGACCGCCTATTTATTTTTGGTCTCAAACCAAAAACTCTTAAATAACTCTATGTTATTAACTCTTGAAAAGTACAATGACTGTCTTTGGATGTTAAACAGGCTACTAAGACATTGGCAGTCATGTTTTAAACCCCGCTATGCACGCAAACTGTTAACACCAGCAGCCTGCTTTCAGCGCAATTCATTATTAGGCAGAGCTAGTAGGTTACGCTAGTCCAGACTCTGACTAATATAGTATTGTATAACGCTATAATTTAGGGGAAAATAAGCGGAAAAAATAAGTGGAAATTGAAATAAATGTCTCATTTTAGTCTCACGTTGACAACGTCATTACTGTAATTCATTCATACAAAAAAACGTTTAAACGAACATGCTGCCTCCCGTGATATCAACAATCAAGGTGCGCGTCATTTCCCATGGTCAATAAGTCACGACGCATATTTTTTTAGCGTTCAAGCCAACTGATATGTGGTACGCACAAAGTGCCTGTAGCCTACTTGCTTTAAACATGCTGATGTTAGGCTCATTTGCAAAGTCCTTAACTTCTGTCACCTTTCAAAGTCCAGCGTTTCTCAAACTATGGGCCGCGCGGACCAGCACCGGCCGTAACGTGGACACTGCTGGTCCGAAGCCACAGAGAGAATTCCCGGGGTTACATCTGATAATTTGCTGCGCAATTGATCAAGGAACCGCGGACCGACAGAAAAAGAAAACAAACGTTTCTGCAATCAGTAGGAAATACTTGCTAATTTGGTGTCATCAAACATAGAGGCATACAAATAAATGGTGGTATGAGCGTTCATTCAGAAAACTGAATTCAGGAAACTGAAACCACTTGATAACGTTGGTAGCAAAGCTCCAATTCAACCTATTGGAAGGCTATTTAATTATGAAACTACATTTAATAGAACAATGTGGATTTATTTATGCATGTGGATTTATGCAAACAGAGCACAGACTATAATACACTATCTAGAGTATTGTATAGTCAAATTTGAATAACGTGGCCAAAAGCTTGTGGCATAATTACACCAATATCATTGCTGTTGTTTTGTAAGTATTTATCATGCAACCATGCAAAAGCAATGGAACTATTGTAATTATATTTTACATTAGTAAAGCAGTCCTCTGATGTGCATGTTTTCACAAACTTTTTGTGAACAATGTTAGCACTTTAAACACTGGCTGCTTTGAAGTGCATGTATAACAATATAGCATAACAATAATAATTGTGATGTGATATAATGATAATTTGATGGGAGGTGGGTTCATGTACTGTAGGTGGGCCCTATGACCCCAAAGTATGCCATGACCGGGCCTCAGGTCAAAGAAGTTGTCTATCTCCATGGCAACACTGGCATACAAATAAAGTCTATCAAAGGTCTGACATTAGATCTGAAGGTAGCATTTTAAATGGGGTGTTTTTTTTAATACATAATTTTAGTATTAAAGTAATACAGCTTCTAACAAAAGGGTGATATATATTTTACGTTTTCCCTTTAGTTGAGTTCAAAATAAAACGGACACAACAAAATAACAAACACTTGATTTTTTAAAAAAATTAGTCGTTTAGATTAGTCGACTAATCGAAAAATTAGTCGAAAGATTAGTCGTTAGAAAATTAGTCGTTAGTGGCAGCACTAGTTTAGATTACTGCAACTCACTTTTCCTTGGTCTCCCCACTAAAACCCTTCAAAGACTACAATATATTCAAAACTCTACTGCCAGGCTCCTCACCCATACTAGACGATCAGCACACATCACCCCCATTCTCCATCAACTCCATTGGCTACCAGTTCCGTCCCGGATCAAATACAAAGTACTACTACTCACCTTCAAAGCCCTCCACAACCTTTCTCTCCCCTACATCTGCGACCTCCTGACCCCTTACACTCCTTCCCGCTCACTCAGATCCTCTGACCAAAACCTCTTGGCTATCCCCCACTCCAGACTCTCCACCCTGGGTGGCAGGTCCTTCAGTGCCTTGGCCCCCAAACTCTGGAACTCCCTCCCCCAACCCCTTCGTTCCTGTCCTTCTCTTCCTTTCTTCAAAGCACATCTCAAGACCTTTCTGTTTAATGATCACTTCTCCTCCACACCCAACACATAGTTCCTACAGATAACTTGTCTTTTTTGTATTGTTTTGTTTGTTTGTTATTGTGTTTCCCTGCCTTTGTCTCTGTTGTATTGTTTGTTTTGTTTGTTTGTTATTGTATTTCCCTGCCTTCCTACTATGTAAAGCGACCTTGGGTTTGAGAAAGGCGCTATATAAAATAAACGTATTATTTATTATTATTATCTCCATCCTGTCTTCCTCTGTCTCTCTCTTCCTCTCTGATTCCCCTTCTCTCTCTTACACTCTCCCTCTCCCCCTCTCCATCCTGTCTTCCTCTCTCCCTCTCTCTCTAACTCTCTCATTCTCCTTCTCTCTCTCTCCTTCTCCCTCTCTTCCTCTCTCATTCTCCTTCTCTCTGTCTCCCCCTCTCCATCCTGTCTTCCCCTCTCTCCCTCTCTCTCTGTCTCTCTCTCTCACTCCACCTCAGCTCTTCCCATGCCAAAGAACCCTTTTTTGTCAGATCACCCAGAATGCACTGGGTGTCAGGATGCGCTGTGTGATCTCTGCCTGTCCAGGTGACCGCTGGGAGGGCCGGCTGCTCCGACTCCTGGCCTGTCATGTGTTCTGTTGTGTATTGTACAGAGTGCTGGCCAGGAGCGGAGAGTTTCACATGGTGGACACGGGTCAGTACCGGTGCTGTGCTCAGCCGAGTGGCAGGCCAGTTCAGCTCTCTTCCCCCTAGTGTCACACACACACACACACAAACACACACACACATACATACATACACACACACACACACACACACACACACACACACACACATATACACACACACACACACACACACACACATACATACACACACACACACACACACACACACACACACACACACACACACATACATACACATATACACACACACACACACACACACACACACACACACACACACATACACACACACACACACACACACACACACACACACACACATATACACACACACACACACACACACACACACACACACACATACACACACACACATACACACACACACATATACACACACATATACACACACACACACACACACACACATATACACACACACACACACACACACACACACATACATACACACACACACACACACACACACACACACACACACATACACACACACACACACACACACACACACACACATACACACACACACACATACACACACACACACACACACACATACACACACACACACACACTCATACACACACACACACACACACACACACACACACACAGGGTAAGGAGATATAAATGAGAGAGAGAGAAAGAGAAGAAATGAGTCCTGATGTTTTGCTGTGTGTGTGTGTGTGTGTATACTGCATCTGTTAAGTAGAAAGGTGGATATGTTTGTTTGTATGTTTTGTAAGTTGTAAGCGTATAGTTATGTGTGTGTGTACACCACTGGTCAGTAACTCTTAAAGCTGTATGTGTGTAAGTGGACTGCATGACCTGCCTGCTGTGTGTGTGTGTGTGTGTGTGTGTGTGTGATACAGTGTGAAGTGTGTGTGTGTGTGTGTGTGTGTGTGTGTGTGTGTGTGTGTGTGATACAGTGTGAAGTGGACTTTGCAGCTGTGACCTCTCATCAGTGCTAAATGATAACAGGAAGTGGCTCAGCATACTTATGGCTGACCTCATATCAGTTGACCACGCTCTACCTTTATGTCACACGGAACAGTTAATTGCACCCGCACGGTCCACTCCGATATTTTTAATTTGCCTCCTCTTTTCCTCTTGAAATGATTTTGTTTGACTACTGTACAAGCCCTGCTATACTAAAAAAGGGTTGGTTGGTGATTTAAAATAGCAAATGGTTAGTGCTCAAACACTTGTGAACGGGTGGCTGTGGTTCTTACCCTTTAATGTACTCTAGATGATGCTCTTGTGAACGGGTGGCTGTGGTGGTTTTTACCCTTTAATGTACTCTAGATGATGCTCTTGTGAAGGGGTAGATGTGGTTCTAACCCTTTAATGTACTCTATATCAGGGGTCTCCAACCTTTTTGGGAATGAGGGCTACCTGAAGACCCGAAATCATATGGAAATCATATGGAAATCATATGGAGGGCTACTCATTTGAAATCATATGGAGGGCTACTCATTTGAAATCATATGGAGGGCTACTCATTTGAAATCATATGGAGGGCTACTCATTTGAAATCATATGGAGGGCTAGCTGCTACTCATTTGAAACAAACATACCGTCACCCCTTTTTTGCGAGGGTAGTCCTCCTAAATAATAGGCCTATGAGATTTGTACTTCTAAATGATCAATATTGTGTAGGCCTATGAGATTTGTACTTTTAAATGATCAATATTGTGTAGGCCTATGAGATTTGTACTTTTAAATGATCAATATTGTGTAGGCCTATGCAACACTACCAACAGTTTTGTTCAGTTTGTTCATTTCAAAGTTTGCATGGGGAATCTAATCTATTTTTTTTAACAAAAAAAACTATCGTTTTGTGCAATTAATAATTTGGGTTAAAATGTATACCCACCCACCATTGTGAATTTAGGGGTTGTTTAAGTTCTGATTTCAGTGGACAATTCAGTTTTAACATTTCAATAGTAATCGCCAACACCACCCTAACATATGAAAACTCCTTTTAAAGTTATTGCACACCTGAAATCTCTCCATGATCTGACAAAAAAGGTAATGCACAGTCCTGCTCAGTCATGCATGCCACAACATTTTCAGCACTATTATATGGCAGTAGCCTACGGAGGAGAAAAGGCCTGTGAGCTAAAGCAATTGTTTTTCAGTTCTTAAACAATCATGCAAGAACCATATTTGGCGAACATGGAATAGAACATAGAACTTTTGCAAAGATATGCTTCCATTGGCTACACCAGACGAGCTAGTTTTTCCCCCTTTACTGTCTATGCGTGCGAGCAGCGTGTATGCGCTCCGCTTCTGTTGTTGTTTAAAGACTGAATGGGAAACGGATTTGGAGCTAAAGGCTAAAATTTAACGCAGCTACAATTTGTAAGATATCACCAATATCAATGTAATGTTACAGATGTATGGCTACATACATTCTTAAAATGGTTCTGGTCTAGACTTAAATATCGATTGAAAACTTCACAATAGAGCGTGTTTTTAGAGCGTGATCTGCAGGCGACCTGTTGGCTATTTTTAGAAGGTGCGCTGGGGGCGCCTCATAGCCGTCCCGCGGGCTACCTGGTGCCCGTGGGCACCGTGTTGGAGACCACTGCTCTAGATGATGCTCTTGTGAAGGGGTAGATGTGGTTCTAACCCTTTAATGTACTCTAGATGATGCTCTTGTGAAGGGGTAGATGTGGTTCTAACCCTTTAATGTACTCTAGATGATGCTCTTGTGAAGGGAGGGTGAGAGGCTGAGGGATTCGGAGGCGTCTCAGGGAGACAGAGAGAAGAAGGTGCACGTCCGTACGGGAGCTCTCTGACTAATTAACTAGGGGAGGTGTCACTCCGAGCCCATTTCCATCCTCGGGTGATTGATGAGTGCGGTTATGGTGCTGATTTAATTCATTGTGCAGATTTCACACCTGAGCAAATGGAGAAGTGACTACACGAGTGTGTGTGTGTGTGTGTGTGTGTGTGTGTGTGTGTGTGTGTGTGTGTGTAACTGAAGATCAGTGACCCATCAAAGGTTGCTGAATTCTCTTGAGATGCAGTGAGTTGAGATGAACACACAGGTGGATGCATGAGCACACACATACACACACACACACACACACACGTGCACGCACACGCACACACGCACGCACACACATGCACGCACACTCACACACACACACACACACACACACACACACACACACACCAGACTCACGTGGGGCCTGTTTCCGGACCCTCTAAAGTGGATGTTCCAGTGAGTGGCTCAGGCTGTCTCCTCCTGCCGTCTTGCTGTCCACCTCCTCTCTCATTGACGGACTAAATGGGCCCGGATTCACTAATCTTTAAGCAGACACTGCAGCCACAGACACACTCTTTAAGCAGACCCTGCAGCCACAGACACACTCTTTAAGCAGACACTGCAGCCACAGACACACTCTTTAAGCAGACACACAGGCAGTGTATTCCACCTCGCTCCTATCCCCATGAACTGAACAGCAGGAGTTTTATTAAACTCCACCCCCCCCCCCCCCCCCCCCTACTAACAGCATTTTACTGTCTGCCATGCGAACAGACACACACATGTCTTCTGAGAGGGCTGGAATCCATCGGTTCAGGAGCTGTGTTTTAAAAACCTGTCTGCCCTTACGAGAACTTGCCGGAGGGCAGATTTATGGGCTTTTTTTATGTGCTTTTGGACCGGAACATTTGTACTGAACAGGCAGCTACATTCTCCAGTGTGTCCGACCCAAGAGACGGGCCAGGAATGCTTACACTCAGAGCATGTCTGTTTGGGCCAGTGTGTGTGTGTGTGTGTGTGTGTGTGTGTGTTGGGCTGGTGCCGATGAGGAACCTTATCAGTAGCTCCTACTTTGACACTTATTGAGGCTCATTTTCTATTACCAGTCACAAGTTATTTACTATTAAGCGGCTTTCCATCCATCATTTCATGCATATTTTAACTATTTTAACTATTCTAAGAAACCCTGACTAGAAACACTTGAAATGCGCATTCATTTTTCTAATGTGCATACAAATTCAATTCGCTAGAGGGAGGTGAATTAACTCTCGATTCGCGTAAGCCACACGATTAAAACAGCTGAAAACATATTTGCATGTTGCATTTCTACTTCTTTTTTTCGGTAAATGTTGCCCTGACAACCCTGCGTTTTGATCCCACATTGACCGTAACTCTTCCCTAGATTAGGAAATGACGTTAGGAGAAAGTCCATTTTTAACTCACAAAACACAGCGAATGGAAACATGCAGATGTGCATATTCTTAAGGCGAATTGAGTGCATGTACAGTATAATTTGGGATTGAGCTGAATGAAAACATTTTTTTTCTGTTTCTTACATCTCTGGGGCATAAAAATGCAGAGGTGACATTTGGCACCATTTCAATTCCACTATATTTAAAACTGAATATATTTTACATCCATCGTGACAGCAGCGTGACTGTAAGTGCAAGCTGATGGTAGCACACTTTCTCATGATGTGCACATACAGTCGGGGTGGTGGTAGCCTAGTGGTTAAGGAACTGGGCTAGCATGCAGTAGCCTGAAAAGTTGTGGGTTCAATTCCCGGCTTCCTCCGTTGTGCCCTTGAACAAGGCACTTACAGACATGCAAGTCTGCCGAACTAAATGAATAAGTCAGTGTATCTAGGAACAGGAGCGTCATGGCAGAGAGCCCCCAAATCAGACTACACGAAAGTGAACCCTTGTCTCATAAGAGTAAAAATAATGAGTTTTGCACGCTGCACTGTTTGTAACAGTGACTTTAGTATTGCCCATTGCGGGTTAAATGATTGCAAAAGACATGTTGATGTGAGTTTAACAATTGATTTTGTGTATTATTCAGGTCTATACTAGATGGCTAGTTGCCAAGGCTACATAAAAAGACCAGACTAGACAAGTGCTATTTTTGAGATATGTGCATCATAGAGGCCTTTCTTAGTAAAAGTTGGGAACAGGACTTTTTATCATAATTAAGGTGTACTGAATCCATCCAGCCCTGTTCCCAAGCTGAATTTTGACCATCTAATTAGCATAAAAAATGGTTGGCAAAATGGTGAGTTTGGGCTCTTTCTTTATTTCTTTATTCATGAAAGTCATATTGTTCACATGTGTGCATAAATACAGTCATATTGTTCACATGTGTGCATCTCAGAAATCTCCCTTGGCCAATAAATCAAGGATGCAGGCTGTGAAAAAAAATCTATTATTATGCCTATGCTAATTACCTGAAAATAAACGTTTGAAAAAGCAAAACTTTATGACTGAGCATATTTGACAAATTAGACGTATGTTTTGAGGGTCAAGAAAGATGTGTAGTGATAAAATATAAAACATTTTTGAAATTGTTTCAAATTGTTAGTTTATAATCCTAAATTGTACACACCAATCCATGTGGTCTGAATTTTGTCTCATTAGAAGTTCCATCATTCCCCTATATGACCAAATGTATGACTAAGTCTGTTCTGTGCACATTGTAAATTCTACAAACAAATGTTTCTGAAGATTTGATAGTTTCCTCTGTGAGTTCACCAATGCCCAAATTCTTCAGCAATTCATGGTGCTTTTCAAAACCTCAATTTTGTTTCGCCTCAGTACTGAGACTCGCACAGATAAGCTCTCTTCGGAGAGCCACCAACCAACCAGCAAACAGAGTGCGTGGCTGAGAGAGATTACGTTACACAGGCATGATCTTTGAATTTGCCACGTCCCCGTCCCTATTTCGGGGAAAACAGACCACTTAGAAACCTATTATATGGGCTACGTCAACGTTAGGCCACCATTACACTTCTATTTTTAGTTATTTCCAGTTAACTAACAGGAGTGTCACAAACAAAGTCACAATCGAGCTGCCTGTGGGTTTGGCAAGCTTCACTTTACATGTTATAACATCCACAAACATAAGTCATACCTTAATTCCATCACTTGAAATGCAAACATATTCCCTACAACTAGATATGAGATTCAAGCATTCAGAGCATTCAACATCATTATCCCCTCCAAACTGATCACCAAACTCAGTGAACTGGGCAACAATACCTCCCTCTGTAACTGGATTCTGGACTTCCTAACCAACAGGCCGCAGTATGTTAAGTTAGATAACCTCACCTACTCAACCCTTACCCTGAACACCGGCCTGTGCTGAGCCCTCTCCTTTACATGGCTCTCATTGTGGACTTCAGGAAGTCAAAAGCTAGCACACGGTATGGTATGGCATCTGCTCTGCCTCCGCATCACCGGTTGCCCAACGCATGTAGTCATGAAAATATCTGTTTTTATCCTTACAGTATATTTCAAAAGGACAGACAGAATATCTAAAATGCAAGAGTCATTTGTTTGGAGTCACATACATACTATTGTCTTTGGATCAAAGTGTATGAATTGAGTTCGGAGTTATCCAATAGGGTTTTTATTCTACTTTCTATTTCTATTACATTCTGCAGTTATTTCCAGGGCCGTTTCAAGGAATTTGGGGGCCCCAAGCAAAATGGACATGGAGCCCCCCCCCCCCCCCACCGCACGCAAAGCCTACAGGAACCACAGCATAGCCATACAGTTTAAGTTCACCCACACTTTATATAAATAAAAAATTTTGACAGTGCAAATACTGCTGTTGCATATATATACTGTGCATTAGTTTTGAACATTTTGAACATTTGCAAAAACACCACCATACCATAAAATCCAATGTCAGCTTCTTCCTCATGAATGGAGGATGAAGTTGATGGTGTACCTGGGAAGATAATTGAAAAAAAATCTGAAATTACCTGTGAAGTACGTTTGACCATTTCACTGTTAGCATATTGGAAAAGGTCATTAACAGCTCAGCTCATCAGTGGAGGTATCCTTAGGAAGAGCCTGAGGGCTGAGAAATTTAAGCAAAGCACCTTGAGGGAGAAAGAAAAGATATGTTAGCATTTCCATATTTTGATATTTAGAAGGGATGCAGCTGCTTTCACAACTACTGTACCAATGCTTACTGTAAAAACATCCCAAGCTAGTGTTATACATTAACCTAGGCCTACTTGTAGCTTAACATAGCATTTAAGCATTCTGCTTTTTGAGAATTAGACAGAAGCACCTGGTGCTTTAAACAGCTGGCGTCCAGTCTGCTTTGATGCACGGAATTTATCGTGTGGTTTTCCTAACCCCCATTTGGTAAATAGATTATCACGGTCGAATAGTTAAAACTATAGTATAGCAGAGAAGCTATGCCACTTTCATCAAAATCTATTACAAAGCTATAGCAATGTTATGTCATTAAATACGATAAACAGTGATTCTGGAACAGATCTGCCTCTTCCTTATCCGTTCGGGGAAAAAAGTTGCGCTAACTGTTCTAGTTTGTTACAAGCAGCATGGGCCGTCAGGCAGGTAGTTAACATAAACATTTTTTTGCTAGGCTAGCCTTCCTGCTGCGACATTACACCATTACAAGTAGAGCTATTTTATCCAGTGTAATTTATCACTTACCACTATCTTGTTTTTTCTTGTCATCCTCTTCCTTTCTCTTCTTTCTTTTCTGGCTTCCGGACGCATAACTCCGCTTCATTATGACTGCCTGTTTTATATTTTCGCGGCAGCAGAGATCACAAACCTGGCTCGTTGCACTTCACTGCATTGACTATCAAAGGGGCGCTCACAGTTTGTCGTTGCATTTTATTCTTAACCAGTCATTGTCTTGGGGCCCCTGGCCAGCTCGGGGCCCCAAGCAATTGCTTGGTTTGCTTGCCTTCTAGCGACGGGCCTGGTTATTTCCATACATCTTATTTTTCATCAGAATTAAACATGCCGGCATTCCAGTTCATGGTCACAACAGAACTCCTTGTCAATGTTGGTGGATTGCTTGGACCAGCACCTTTATCCACATCTGCAGATTTTTCACTCGACTTTGGTTGCAGCCAGGAAATGTGTCTTTTACTAGTAAAAGACGCATAGCACAAGCGGTGCCAGAAGAACAAGTGCTGTTCTGTGTTCTGGACAAGAAGCACTCTGTCATTTGCTTCTCTGTGTTGACGATCAAGGAGTTCTGTTGTGACCATGAACTGGAATGCCTGCATGTTCTGCCAAGAAGTGAACTCAAAGATTAGACTTTCCATGGTCTCAACAATGTACATGACTGATTGGCAGCCTCAGAATATGACCAGATCCTTTCAGTCCATCTTGCCTGTGACTGGGGCAGGCTGGTGGCAGTTCCTGGGGATGGAAGAGGACTAATATTAACCACACAAATAAGACTTGACACTAAGAGAGATAAGCAAGCCATAAGGAATGTATGGTCAGCAAGGTTAGAGGTCAAAAAGAAGCCAAGTATGGAGAAGGAGATAGAGGATATTCAGTCTATTCTGAGTGAGAAAAACAAATGACGCCATGTGAAGACCAAGATAGAGCCAGCTTCCTTCGCGAACCCATGCTCTGGAATGCATTAAAGCTACACTTCTTCAGTATTCTTTCGCTTTATCAAATTCCGTCTGGGTTTGAATTAGTTAATCAGAATTAGACACCACAGGCAGCAGGCTGAGGCTGGTGCCTGTGACTGGGCCAGCTCTCCAGGGTAGCCCTAGGGTTAGGCAGGGGGATGTGGTTCCCTCCAAGCCCTAGGGTTAGGGTTAGGGCTAGGGTTGGGGTTAGGTCTGAGGTGTGGGTGGGTGTTTGCAGGAAGCCTGGGGCCCAGGGCCGCTCTGCAGGGCAGCACTAGGGTTAATCTGGGGCCCAGGGCAGCACTAAGGTTAATCTGGAGCCCAGGGCCGCTCTGCAGGGCAGCACTAGGGTTAATCTGGGGCCCAGGGCCGCTCTGGGGCCCAGGGCCGCTCTGCAGGGCAGCACTAGGGTTAATCTGGGGCCCAGGGCAGCACTAGGGTTAATCTGGGGCCCAGGGCCGCTCTGCAGGGCAGCACTAGGGTTAAGCGGGGAGCTGGGCCCATGCTGGAGTCAGTGTGAGGTTCAGGGTGTGGGCAGTGGAGAGGGTGGGTGTATGCATGTTGCCCAGGGCGTAGCAGAGCTCTACAGGGCAGCCCTGGGGTCAGAAGACAGCCTGGGCTTATGTTGGAGTCATGGTTATGCTTATGGTGTGGATAGTGGAGAGGGTGGGTGTACTGTATGCATTTTGCCCAGGGCCTAGCAGAGCTCTACAGGGCAGCCCTGGGGTCAGAAGACAGCCTGGGCCTATGCTGGAGTCAGTGCAATGTAATAGGATGATGGTTTAAGATATAGGCCTTTGGCTACCACCAGCATGATGTTGATGTTCTTACATGGACATACTCAAATACACAAAATAACAGGTCAGTGTTCACCAGAAATATTATATTGTAAGACAGAATGACTAACTTGTTCTCACTATTTAGTTTGTTTCCTTTACTCAATAAATGCTATATCACAATAAAAACAGTGGCCATCTTTCCCTTTTGGAATCAATGATAGGATGCTAGCTTGTTGATTAACGGTTGCTAGTGATTGGTTCAAAGGAACTCGAATGATTCAACAAGTGTCCACCCACCAGGAAGAAGTTTGCTAATGAAGCTAGGCCAGACTCTTTGCAAAGAGGAGCGTAGCAAAATACAGTCAAGAGGTTCACCAGGCTAGTAATAATTAGACTAATTAGCATAATGCTAGATGTTTTTGAATTTTATTTTTTTTCGGAATATTTCCCTGAAATTACTTTTTGCAAGTTGGGATGTCTGCACTTAAGTTGCTCCGAGGACAATGCTGTCCCTTCTGACACCTTGTGAACTGACATAGGCCTATATACTGTAAGTCACTTTGGATGGAAAGTGTAAACTGCTAAATGAATAAATGCAGATGTAAGTACACAGATTGTTAGCTCATGCCCTTGCCTGGGACACGTAAGCTCAGTCTACCTAGAGAACAGAGTGGTGATACTAATCAAATCAGCTTGCTATGAGATTCTTACATAGGGTTGCCAACCGTCCCGAATTGTGCGGGACATCCCGTATTTTGGGTGATTTTGATTTGTCCCGTCAGGGACAGCACCACTCCCGATTTTCAATCACAGCTCATCGGCCTTGTTAACTTGTCAATAGTAGGCTACTGTAAACGCACCTGGAACAAAGTGTCCAGTGCCGCCGCTACCACGCGCATCTCGCACTGTGCGCACGGCACCAAGGGACAGAAGGGGCACCATAATTTAGCCAGAGAACTGCTTTTCACTCTTCTTAGAGAACGATTACAATGTCAAATTGCAGCAACAGCATCTTACATAAGGATGATACTTTTTGGGTCCTCTCTATTATGCAGCAGATCTAACTTGAACGTTATGCTACTCGTTTTAATTGGGAACGAGAGGGAGAGAGGGGAAGTTTCCAGCTGGCTTGTGATTGTTGGTAATTGATTTCACCTTTTTAATATAAGAAACTTTTAAAAGGAAATCATGAGAACAACAAAAACAACGCGAGGAGATTGCGGAATTATCCGGTTCACACTATGATACTGACCATTTACAAAATGTGAGGGCACTTTGACATAGGCTGCACGCACTGTGATTTGGACTGATAGAATATGAAGAGTGGTCAATTGCCTTTGTGTAATGGAATTGGTGAGTCTTGAAGTCTTCAATAATCCATTTCCCTTAAATTAAGCATTTACATGAAGCACATGATAGGCTATGCCAATTGAAACACTTTCCACTCAGATAGCTAGGTGGCTACCAGGTTCATAATTCACTTTTAATTGCAAACAGAAAATATCTACCTAGCATCATTACTTCTATTTCCACAGGAATGAAGGTTGTTTACACCAACTTAATATACTTATCATTATGCTATAGGCCTAAATGTGGCACAAACAATGTTAGAGTTTGTGGAATGACCATAGGCTATATTTGAATGGAGCTGGCAAAATATTATGAATACCGTGTAGACAATGCTCTTATAGTGACAGTACACCATTTGTAAATTAGTTTTTTTTTTTTTTTTTTTTTGGGGGGGGGGGGGGGTCCCGCATTTGAAGTGAAGTGTCCCTCATTTGGGGTTGAGGAAGTTGGCAACCCTATTCTTACACCATGAAGTGCTTTGAAAAGCCCTCTCAGGCCTCCTCTTGTATAAACCGACAATAAAAACAGGAAATGTGTCTGTCCACAGGCCAGTGGATTCTCTTTCTGAAATGTGTTTTGGAGCAGTTTATTCCTGATGGCTATGTAAATGTAATAGCATAAGCTAGCGGTGCGTTTCACAAGCATTTCAGAGCTTGTGAAATGTTACGAGCTTTGTGCATGTCAAAGTAAGCAAAAATACAATGAGCTGGCTGAATAAAATGAACACAGATTTATTTGTAGAGAAGATGATAACCTATGGTGTCTTGCTAGCTGTCCATTTGCATGGTCGTGATTTAGCGCTCTCTCTGCATGTTAAGTGTACTAGCGTTGCCACTTCTGTTACATGCGCGCAGTGCACTGGTAAAATGCTACTTGGCTATTCACAGAGTTTCAATACATGGATTTCTATGGAACGTCACGAAAACATGCGTGCGCAACCAAGAGGCAGAAAACACCACAGAACAGCATAGAGCAATGCAAAAGAGCAAAAGAATAAAATGAGTTTTTGTGCTGAAAACGGCACCAATTCGAAATCACGATGGTTAGAGAATGTTAAATATGTTCAATATCCCTAACGGAATGCATGTCTTCGCCAAAAATGACAAAATACGATGTTATATGAATAATCCAAATGAACGTCAAACTTTGAAATATAGTCTGAAATGAGATGTTATTATCATTGAGACAACAGGGGTATACAAAAAAATCCGATCGTAGCTTACAGCAGCCGACTATTTAGGTTAAGTTTATAACGTGGACGGCCACCAAGCGTTTTCTGCCTCACGGCTGCGCGCGCATCTAGTTTTGTTGGTAAACGGGAAACCCGTGTATGTGAAATGGCAGCTTATGTGGGGCCGGCCAGTTGTGTTCCTGAAATACCTTTTTCTGCTGTAATTGCATTTGATGTGGACCATGAAATGTTGACATATTGAAAACGTGAAGAAAAAAATTTAAATAAATTGGTGGCCATTTTTAAAGCAGGCCCTGTGGAAAAAGCGAAAGCTTTTGGAGAAAGGGGAGCGCTGTGCTGTCAGCTCCTGGTTAGATCCTCTCACTGGTCTGTCTCTGGGGGACTCCAGTGCATTTGTGTTGTATTTTGTGCTTGAGTCGAGTGACACGCTTTGAAGGTGTGACAGCGGGCCTCTGCAGCACGGGTGCCTGCGGCTTGGTTCCATACGCTGTTCCGCTGCGCTCCAGACCTCGACTCGCTCACCGGCCACTGCGGCACACTCTCTCCGCCCTTTTTACGGCCTGGACACAGTCCAGTGGGTCACATGAGGGCTAATGGAACAGGTAATGAGCACTGTTCCTAAATATAGCTCATATTTCACAAGCATTAAACATTAGGTATTAAGAAATGTAATATTATTGAATCAGCCATTTCACAGCCACCTAAGATCACGAGAGCATGAGTCTAAAGAGCAACAGTTATTGAGTCCCCTGTACTTTCTAGGACTTCATGAGTTCTTTTGAGAAAAGATTGTCAATGTAGCATCATAGCTGAGTTTGAAATAAAGAAACTTGCCTAAATCCTTATGCAAATGCAGTGTATCAAGAGCTTTTCTGTTCCCAGACAGCAATCCAAGTGCAAATTATTCTGATATTGTCTTGCGCATCAGGCTAGACTTCACCAGTGAATGCAGATTAGACTGGTCCACTGAAGCATGTATGTTCAACATTCGAGATGCTAATGCCAAGCAAACGCAAAGTCAGGATAAAGATATAGTCAGGAATCTTCACTGTGGAACAGCAACAATATGCTACATTTATTTATTATACGACTCCTCACAATGCTAGAAAAACGCTCCATTGACTTGATAATGTATAGAACGCTGGGATAAAGTGGGATAATAAATAATGGATAAATAATGGAACGCCGGTCATTATCGGGAAAATAAGTCCCCTCAGGGCGAAGACCCTCCACTGGCGCGGTCTTATTTTCCGATAATGACCAGCGTTCTATACATTATCCCTTACATAGCGTTTTGTCTGGGCACCCAGTAACAATATGCTAAATGTATATAGAGCTTTGTCTGGTCATCCAAATACCTCAGCTTTGTGTAGCATGCACAACATCATTGTGTAGCATGCACCTGGGTGATGTATGGCAGCCATTTTGCATCACAACGCTCACACAAGCCTGTGGTGCAGAGTTAGGGAGTACAATCAGTGAATTACACTAGGGAATGAGATCGGGGGGCAGATTAAGTGAAACAACACTACCATGTTTTTTTTTTTTTTTTATGGGGTGAAGGACTTGGCACACAGCTGCAGTTCCAGCTCCCCTTCCTGGGGTAGGCAGAGCAGTCCACCTGCATTCTGCAGTGCTGTATCATGTGTCCAGAGCAGTCCGCCTGCATTCTGCAGTGCTGTATCATGTGTCCAGCTGTCGAGATTATAAAAAGCACAATGAGATCTCCGTAAGTGTGGCCGGGTAGGAAAGGGACTAAGAGATGGCCACATCTTGAATTTCCCCTAGGGATTAATAAAGTATCTATCTATCTATCTATCTATCTATCTATCTATCTATCTATCTATCATCTGTGTAGCAGCACTGCTGGTGACCGTGTGGTAATGAGAGGGACGAGTGGGTGGCCCCTGAGAGAACAAAAATCGATTCCGCATGTGTTAGGACTGCGTTACCATGTCTACCATGTCCGTGACGCCGCTCTCTTAAGCGTCACATGCCTTGCTAGTGTAGCCATCACAAGAGCAGGTTTTATGCGCAATCGAGAGACTTGAAAGGGTCTAGATATGTGAGTGAAATATGTGGTGATGGAAACTCCTCCAGGGCCGTCTATAATGGAGCAACGGCGCAAGGGCCCTGATAAGTGAGATTAAAAGAGGATGGAACCGGCACACACAAGCTGCGGTTCTGAAGGATCTCCCCTTCCACTGACCATTCATCTAATTTTTTTCCTGTTTTCTTTTTCATCTTTCCTGAAGTTTCTATTTCTTTCCTTTCCTGAAATTCCTATTCTAGCTTTTAGTCAAGGCGAGAATCTTTCAATCCTTTTTGGACACTGTCAGAAGTATCTAGAATGCTGGGGTTTTGTGGAGCACTTTTATTATTGAATCTTTTATTATTGACTTTTTTTATTGAATCTTTAGATTGGTCCTATTTTAGCCTAGTGAGGACTCTTTCTTATATTTTATTGCATTTAGTGTTTCAGGTACAAATGCAATGGGACGTAGCAAATAGGACTATTGTTCCCAGGGGAAATGCACTGAAACAAATGAACTAAGAAACAGAGCTTGGCTTTTCAGCTGCTAGATTCAGTGATGAAATTGCAGACAGTGAGAGGATAGCACTCAACTGAACTAGTTCTCTTTTTTATCAGGCTTAAGGAATGAGCATGGGGGGGGGGGGGGTTGTGATGTGTGTGTGTGTGTTGGGGGGGGGGGGGGGGGGGGGGGTTGTGATGTGTGTGTGTGGGGGGGGGGGGGTTGTGATGTGTGTGTGTGTGGGGGGGGGGGTTGTGATGTGTGTGTGTGGGGGAGGGGGGGTTGTGATGGGGATTTAATTATCTCTGAAGTAGCTCACATCCAGCTTTCCAACTGTCCTGCCCAGATTATAAGAAGGTCAGCAGAATGAAACATCTCTGCAATAAGACTGTGTTGTCTTTGTGTACTATTATTCAGAAGAATCCAATTACACTGTGCTGTTAAGCCTCCAAAAGGTCTGCGGTAATGACCTACCTTACCATGTTCCAAAAATCTGAGCGACAGCCAGGGTTGGTAAAAAGAGATGACAGGCTGTCCATCTTGCCTGTAGGAGCTGAAGGGCTCAGTCAGGCAGTCGTTATAATCTTTAATTCATTGGAGCTTCGGCAGCACTGAAGTATTACACCCAAGCATTAGGCAGTCTGCTTGACACATCTCTTAAGTTCTCTCTCTTTTTTCCTTGAGTCTGAATCCAAGCCACAATAATTCACACAACGCATCTGTGGGGAGGAGGTGTTGGGGGGGGGGGGCATGAATAAAAAAAAGAGGAGAGAGATTGAAATGCCGGCATAACCTTTGGGTATCGAGGCAGCAAGGGTGTTGAGACGTCCTATAGCCTCCGAAGGAAGCAGGCCGAGCTGGCGGATAAAAAGGCTTTGGGGCTGCTGGGGGAGACGATCTTCCCCGGCGCTGTCACCCCCAAGGCCCCATATTTCATCACAATAAGCCCTGGCGCGCTCATTTTCCCTCTGTAGCTGAGCTTGTGGGTGCAGGCAGCTGGAGGGGGGAGAAGGAGGAAATAGCATGCAGCGAAGAGGATATGATGTCAACCCAGGGAGAGGGTCATGTTTCATGTTGTCAGAGGCACTTGGCAGATTACCAGTCGAGCAGCGGAGAAGACTTAACTTCATCTCAGGCACGAGAGGCACTGGGGGAAAAGCCGCTCACGGTTCAGACTGCCTGTCCTCACTCGACATGGAGATTGTGACCCTGGGCTTAGTCCACTGCAGGCCGACACCACGCCAGTGCAGCCGAGATGCGAAGGCTTTCTGTTGCTGCATGTCGCGATGTGAAGGCTTTCTGTTGCTGCATGTCGCGATGTGAAGGCTTTCTGTTGCTGCATGTCGCGATGTGAAGGCTTTCTGTTGCTGCTGATGCGAAGGCTTTCTGTTGCTGCGGTCATTGCAAGGTGTTCTCTCTTTCTTCCATCTGTCATTTCTTTTCTTTTCTGTCATGCGGTCACCTTTACCTTCCACGTTAAATTCTATTTACTGACAAGAGGGAAGTGAAGGGCAATGTATTCACTGGAGAAAGTCATTTCGGGAGGATAAGCGAGATCCATCAGTCTGTGGACTTCTCCTTATTAGAGGAAAATATTACTCATGTTTATTCATGTCTACATTCATTTGCAAGCAGCTACAAACCTAGCGATGAAAGAGGAGGACGCGTCTGAATGCACCAGGCAAGGTTGGAAGGAATTGCAGAGGAAGTCCTCCCTGTCGCCTCCAGAAAAGAGATATCAGTCCTCCCCCACAAGGAGCCAGGAAGCCCCTCCATCCCCCACTCCCATAGCTCACGGCCCCAGCGCCAGGGGTCATTTCCTTGGTAATTTGCTGGACTCTGCCCCATTACCCCTTATCACCTGCAAATGCTCATCTAATTTATAGAGCGCTTCTCACAGCCCGGGATGCCTTATGGATTAGGCGCCTATTGTGCGTAGGTGAGTGTTCTCCTTAGAGAAAGCCCGGTGGTGCCTGGCCCGGTAATATCGGTGCATAGGACGATTCATAGCTTCACAATGAAAGGGCTTTGGCTTGGCGCTGTAGTAGGGGAATTCTTCCGACGCTTTAAGGGAGAACGTAGACGTCCGCCAAGGCCAATATGCCCTATCTTGCCATGTTAAAAAGAGAGTAGGGGAAAAAGATTCAGCCTTTTATCTGGGTCCTTTTCTAAATTCAGTGGGTTCTTGCTTCGCTAGTGTTTCACCAATCTGCCCAAGTGACATGGAAATCAGTCTGTTTTCACACAAACAAACAAACAAATACACAGACAGACACAAACAAACAAGCCAAAGCAGAAAGCAACCCCCCCTCGGCAGAGGTCATTATTGACGACCGTTTGACCTCCAGTCATCAACCATGGATGACATGGGGCTCCCTGAAGTGGTGTTTGCCCTCACCTGAAAACCCCTACCTACGCAGGGTGGCATGGGGCACCTGAAAACCCCTACCTACGCAGGGTGGCATGGAGCACCTGAAAACCCCTACCTACACAGGGTGGCATGGGGCACCTGAAAACCTCTACCAACACAGGGTGGCATGGGGCACTTGAAAACCCCTACCAACACAGGGTGGCACAGGGTGGCATGGGGCACCTAAAAACCCCTACCAACACAGGGTGGCATGGGGCACCTGAAAACCTCTACCAACACAGGGTGGCATGGGGCACCTGAAAACCCCTACCTACACAGGGTGGCATGGGGCACCTGAAAACCTCTACCAACACAGGTAAAATACTGATGCATTGCGAAAGGGGCTGTGCAGGTACTGTAAACCTAACTGGTAAGGGAGATGATCCCATACTCCCCATCTTGAATATGCTGGGATAGTACATCACCACGTCCTCCATCTCCTCTCTCTGTCTTTGCAGAACTAAGCAAAAGGTTTAGCCAAGGTGTTGGGGTCAGGGTGTTTATCCAAGCATGAAGCATGAAGGCATTCATTTGATTGAAATATATATAGGCTAAGGCAACCATTAGTGTCTTCTGTGCCAGTTAGCAAGAGAGCAAGAGCAAGTGGCAGTTATTGTTAAGTGCCAGTTAACAATTGAAAATGCATTGTTTTTACATTTGCATAAAACAATCTTTTAACCTTTACTTATGAAGTATGGATATGAAATGGAAAAGGGAACTTGTTTCAGACTTGATTGCTGTTTTGCTTTTTTGTGGCAGCATGTTAATGATGCACTTCTTGTGTTTTCCACTCCAGAATGCAGATTAGGGGTCTTAACGACTGATAGTTAATTGGCCGCCATTTACTCCCTCTCTCTCTGAGTGGAGACAGTCCTGTTGTCCAATTAAGACAAGCATAATTGCCCCATTCAAACTGACTCATACCTGTCAGTCATGTGAACCTCTCTCTTAGTATTCTTATCATTAACATTGTGAATAATGTGTGGATTGTCAGCTACACAAGTAGTATCTAGACAACGCTCATCTCCTCAGCAGTACTACCACAGTACTAACTCCTCAACAGTACTACCACAATACTAACTCAGTACTAACTCCTCAACACTACTAACTTAGTACTAACTCCTGAACAGTACTACCAGAATACTAACTCCTGAACAGTACTACCACAGTACTAATTCAGTACTAACTCCTGAACAGTACTATCACAATACTAACTCAGTACTAACTCCTCAACAGTACTAACTCGGTACTAACTCCTCAACAGTACTACCACATAGCCAGTGAATAATGACTGTAAACAGGTTTTTACAAATCAGCATAAATTGAGACTAAAAATAGTTTCTGTGTGCAAAAGTAAGTTGTCACCCCACGGGATGGGGCCTGTGTGATCCCATGTAAGCATACACTTGAAGTGTTGTCATATTTTTCCAAAACATGCTAAGCGTTTGGCTAAGTGTTTGGCTCCCCTCTTGCTGTGGCTTTCCTCAGTGTAGGGCGACACGGTACAGTGACAAGGAAACTCAAAAGTTCTGCCGTGATGTACCATCCTGTGCTTGACAACTCAGTAACATTAGGTCTTTGGCAGTGCTCCGCTAACCTTGAACTGGCTTGGAGTTGAATGAGACCGTCTCGCCGTGCGTCAGTCAACCAGGGACGCAGACGAGAGCGGTGTCAATGAAGGGACGCAGACGAGAGCGGTGTCGATGAAGGACTGTGTGGAACACAAGGCTAAGGCTAGAGCCAGGCTGGAGCCAGCAAGCCAGTACAAAAGAACAGGCGAAGAAACTGCAGACTCTTTCTCTTCAGAGTCACTCCAATTCAGAGTAAAAGTTGAAAACACAGTTTTTCACTGTGCATATTAATTTGTAATTAATGCCGAACATTCCGGGCATGAACATGGGGGCTCATGAACATGCCCCCAGAGTGTAGACTGTAGCTCCCTGGCTCATGAACATGCCGCCAGAGTGTAGAACTGTAGCTGCCTGGCAGCTCTAGTTGTTGGCTGCAGCAACTCAAGCAAGGTAGAACCCTATGGGTAGAACCGATTGTTTTTGTTCCAACAGAGATCTATGCGAAAAAACACCGGTGTTCTCCTTCAAGTGCAGTGCTACACACACTAGTTATACTCAAGTGCAGTGCTACACACACTAGTTATACTCTTAGTGTTTTAGTATAATGATACTATGTACTTATATGGAACTTAACCGAATCCTGCCCCTATATTGTATGCACAGAGAAACGGTATCAGCAGAACAGTAGGGCATAGTTGTGGCATCTTATACTGTACCACACTGGATGCACAGAGAAACGGTATCAGCAGAACAGTAGGGCATAGTTGTGGCATCTTATACTGTACCACACTGGATGCACAGAGACAAGGTATCAGCAGAACAGTAGGGCATAGTTGTTGCATGTTACACTGGATGTGAGCCAACTGTTGTAGTTTTTCGAAATAACAAATCAAGGCCATAAACTTTCTCTTTCTCATCAACTGGGAAATGCCCCATCACTTTTCATCCATTGAAATGACAGATGCAAATCTTTTTTTACTACTAAGACTGTGGAAGGTGAACTGTTTGACAGCTCATTTCAGACACGGCAATAATCACAACAGATTATTATGATGATAACGCCCGTAATGACAATCTGTTTTGGACGATGACGGCGATCAGTTGATTTGGCTCTTAAAAGGAAGCTTCATCATTTGTTTGATACCTCAGCCAACAACCACACATTACTCCTGATTTCCACTGGCATGTCTGCTAGACAAGTGCCCTCATCAAAACCGGTCCTATTGCTTGTCCCAGTGCATTGGCTAAGCGTTCGCTTCCCCTGCAACAGCTCTGTGTTGGACCAATTCACGCCAATTTACAATGCACATGCATCTATATAGAACATAAGTAAGAAAGTGCACAGCGTCATCAATCAGTATTGTGGTGGTGCGCTGGTGTCTAAATTGAGCACTCAAGCATGTAGATTACACACACAATCACACCGCCGAACACCATAACGTGTTTGTCCCTGTCTGTAAATTGTCTGTGAATATATGTGTGTTCCCTCAAGCGTTCCCTTGCGAATCTCTACTTAAACTGAATTTCAATGACTCCTTATGTACAGCCGGGGGAGGGAGGAAAGCAAAGAATGCCAATGTGTCTTTCACGACCCCCAGACACAGTTTTATGTTTTTTCACTTGAAAAGCAGCACCATTTACACAGGGGATCATCATACTCTCATACATCATGAGTGTGTGTGTGTGTGTGTGTGTGAGATTTTTGTGCGAGACACACTGATTTTGTCTGTGAGGTTGAAACCTTGTTTATGCTGTTTAGAAAGAGCCCAGATGGGCTGTGTTTAGATGAACACACTAGAACAACTCTCCACCCGTCGCGACTAGCGCAGACAGCGCAGACAGCATCCAAACACAGCTGCCGCGACTAGCGCACACAGCATCCAAACACAGCCATCATGACTAGCGCAGACAGAGCATGTACTCTGCCACTTGCACTACTCCACTTGTACACTTGCACACTTTGCAACTTGTTGTTGTTGTCCTGTTGTCCTGAAAACACTTCTGAACACACTTCTGCTGCTCTTACATAACTTGCACCACTATGCCACTTGCATACTTAGGTCAAACAGAACTACCTCAGCCATTTATTGGCCTGACTTTTGCACTATTATATTGACTGTCTACGGTATGCACAATTGCACAATTTCAACTCAAATTTTGCTGCTCTTATTTTCTTCATTGTATGTGGCTTCTTATTTTTACTTTTTATATTGTTTACTTGAATGTTATGTTTGTCTGTGGACCTAATTGGTAAAATATGTCTTGTCTCCACCGTGGGATAGTGGGAAACGTAATTTCGATCTCTTTGTATGTCTTGACGTGTGAAGAAATTGACAATAAAGCAGACTTTGACTTTGACTTTGAGACAGCATCCAAACACAGCCGCCGCGACTAGCGCAGACAGCATCCAAACACAGCCGCCGCGACTAGCGCAGACAGCATCCAAACACAGCCGCCGCGACTAGCGCAGACAGCATCCAAACACAGCCGCCGCGACTAGCACAGACAGCATCCAAACACAGCCGCCGGGACTAGCGCAGACAGCATCCAAACACAGCCACCGTGACTAGCGCAGACAGCATCCAAACACAGCCACCGTGACTGGCGCAGACAGCATTCAAACACAGCCACCGCGACTAGCGAAACACAGCCGCCGCGACTAGCGCAGACAGAATCCAAACACAGCCACCGCGACTAGCGCAGACAGCGAACTAGCGAACACAGCCCAACCTCAACTGTGGCGCGTACTGTAGAGCTCCTGCTGTGGTCTTAGAGGAAGCACGCCATATGTGACGAGTCCTGCTGTGGTCCTAGAGGAAGCACGCCATATGTGACGAGTCATGCTGTGGTCCTAGAGGATGCACGCCATATTTTGCTGTGTGTAAACACGAGAAACATACAGTATGTAATGTTTGTGGCCTGTCTGGCACATTATAGAGCTCCAGTGCACAGCACACAGTGTAAATATATATGGAGCTGCCTCCATATGATAGCTAGGCTAAAAGTTTGGATTAAAACAGTATTTATGGATGAAGTGCTTTGTGTGGGTTTTTTTTACTCAAAAGTCACAGCATACTCACACTGTAGTCAAAGACCTGGAGATCTAAAGATCTTCTGTTCATTCTTGGCCAGAGAGTTCTGTTCTGTGAAGAATTCTGCAAACTTCAGGCTTTGGTGAAGGATCCCACTGGCTTGCAGCTCAGAGGAGAGCGGGATGTGCCTCCGACCTCCATCCAACCCGACACCACACTGTGCGCCTCTGCCACTGCCTCTGATGCCCGTAACAGCCTGACCTGCTTGCCTCCCCACCTACACTGTCAGAAAAGGGCTGCTCGTAGCTAACAGACTCTCGCTCTCACTTTGGACACCATATACTGTGTATATTTATTCTCTTTATGTTGGATTTTCTTGCCTCTCTGTTCTGTCCATGCTGTGTTAATATTGATTGGTGCAGGAATGACTAAAGCACAGTTTACACCCTTCTGAGCTGCAGACGTTGATGCCAAAGTTCGCCCAAAGTGTTGCGTGACTTCAAGTTAGCTGCTTTAGCCCTGGGCTGAGATTTAGTTACTTGAACAGAACATTATCTGAGTTGCCGGAGACTGCCGAGCAGCGAGAAGGAGATGTTCTGCCGAGTTCCCAAGCCTGACAGGTTATTAATATGACATCCAATTTTCACTTGTTTTTGTTAACATCATTATCTAGAGTCGACCCTCTACTTGTTACAGTGCACACACCACTGTGCCTCAGCAGTCAGTTCATTTGTGTTTGCTTTTTGCGATCATCAGCGAATGAAACTCATCCCTGAAAGAGATTTCCCCGAGCACTCATCAAGTGTTTTCTGCAGTACCTACTGTAGTCCTAGATGATGAAGAACAACAAACATACCCACACACACACACACTTACACACACACATGCACAAAAAAGCCAAATGATGCTGTTCCTAGTTTCCAGGCTTCAGAGGAGTCGCTTTGAAATGCTTGACAGGCCTGCAGAGGTGTATCTACATCCTACCTTTCCTGTTAAGACTCCTCTCAAACGCTTGACAGGCCTGCAGAGGTGTATCTACATCCTGCCTTTCCTGTTAAGACTCTTCTCAAATGGCTGATGGCAACACCGGGAGTTATGATTGGTTTAAATGGGCTCAGAAATTAGAGTTGCAACAGTGTAGGCCTACAAGCACTTTTATTTTTGTTTTATTTTTTCTCGTTTCGTTTGATGGATGGCGTTCTGCTACATATGCCAATACAATTCTGTTCCAACTCATTGGGCACTTTGCTGGTGTTTATTTTTGGCATGTTTCAGGTGTACGTAGGTGATTTCCTTTGTGTTTTTCATGGCCGTAATATAATGAGATAATGTCAGTGTTCTTATCTAACCTTGTCATTTAGGACAGCCTATGCTCAAGGCCTCTGTAATTGTTGGACAGTTAAGGAAATTAAGACCCCCGGTGACCAGTTAATGTTGCTGGCCTACCCTGTCAACTCTGAATTCCACTTAGAGTAATACATTTTCACAATAAGCGTATTAGGGATTTTGGACTGTCTAAAAGCCCAGAGCATCATATACTGAGCTCAGATGCAGAATGGATTCTTAACGCTTGGCGCTCGTGATATTGGGTTGTCCTATGCATGTCTCTGCAGAGCAATTACTCCATCGAGGCAGCGCTTCAGCACAGAGCGACACTGAGCGCGTGCGAAAGGCGCAGTCATCCCCTCTCTCTCTCTCTTGTCACCTTGACTTTGGCGGCGGATCCTCTTAATGTGTTTACCTCCAGCAAAGTGTACCGCCACACTCCATTATTGGTGGCTATTTAAGGTCTGTTTCAGTGAGCCAGCCGGGAAATGCACAGAGTCCTTGTGCTTGAAAAATGAGTCCACTTGTGCTGGAGGCTACCGCTACATCACGTCCACTCACCCATTTCGCTGGCGATATTAGCGCAGCGTATTAGCATTCTGTCCTGTCCTGCCCGCGATTCAGACGAGCAGCAATAATGATCTGTCCCATTACTATTTTTTATGCACTTCGGCATAGAATGAGACAGCGTGTCAGTAGAAAGATTTGTCTTTCCGCAGCAAAATGAAGCGGGGTGGGCGATTAGCGCCAGGGTTAGGAGTGAATTTGCAGCATCCTTTTTTTAAGTAGCGTGACTAAACACAGAAACGAAAAGAAAAAAAAAACACGAATTACGACAGTCCAATTAATCCTCATTTAATGTTTCAAATTGTTTTAATTTACCAGCGGCTAAGGACTATACAGCCATGGCCTTTTTAAGGGCCTAAGTAATCATTTGAATATGCACGGCAGGTCAGTTACTGAAGTAACATAGCAGAATTAGTAGGGAGGAATAGGAGAAAAGAAATGTGATCTCTGAGTCCCCGTATGGGATTATACATCATAACACCAGCGCCAGTGCTAATCAGACTGTGGAACAAAATGACGCCTGCGGGGAACCATTAGCAATAGAAAGGATTTAGCGAAAGTCATGCAGAGGTTAAGAAACAGAGAAACCCAGACATGGAGGCTCTAAGGGAGACTGATTGTGCACATGAATCTGAAGATGATCGTGTCGGAGAAGTCGGCATCATGGTGGGAGTTCCTGTCTCCAAATAGAGTGCATTTAATCTGGGAACTTTTTTAAGACTCTGGAGTGAAAGATAGATAGAGGAGACCACCACCGGGAAGAATGGAACACGATTGTGGGGTGGAGTGGTGCAAGTGGTGAAGTAGTGGCAATAATGTGATCAGACCCCCCTCCCATACACACGCCCACACACACACACACACACACACACGCTCAAAAAAAAGAAAGAGAATTCCGGATTGATGGATGACCTCATTTGTGTTTGGGCGTCTCTTCAGAGCGGAGTATTTCTCAAGGTTCGTTCCCACTCAGCATCCTCTGCAGTGCTGAAGGCTTCCCGGGGGAGGGACCCTATTTTTTAAAGCAGAGAGTGCAAGAGGCACAGAGGCGCGCTCCCCGAGCATAAAGGTGTAAATCACTAATGCAATTCTGGGATCAGACCCTGCAGGGGATGAGGAGTCCCACCAACTGCATCATCTCCATAAGCTCAAGCGCTGCTGCTGGCCTGCTCTACAACTTTCTGACAAAGAAATATTGTGCAGTATATGGGCCATACATACTCTATAAATGCTATATATGGGCCACACATACTCTATAAATGCTATATATGGGCCACACATACTCTATAAATGCTATATATGGGCCACACATATACTCTATAAATGCTATATATGGGCCACACATACTCTATAAATGCTATATATGGGCCACACATAATACTCTATAAATGCTGTATATGGGCCACACATACTCTATAAATGCTATATATGGGCCACACATACTCTATAAATGCTATATATGGGCCACACATACTCTATAAATGCTATATATGGGCCACACACATATACTCTATAAATGCTATATATGGGCCATACATACTCTATAAATGATAAATGGGCCACACATATACTCTATATGGGCCATACATACTCTATAAATGCTATATATGGGCCACACACATATACTCTATAAATGCTATATGGGCCACACATATACTCTATAAATGCTATATATGGGCCATACATACTCTATAAATGCTATATATGGGCCACACACATATACTCTATAAATGCTATATATGGGCCATACATACTCTATAAATGCTATATATGGGCCATACATACTCTATAAATGCTATATATGGGCCACACATATACTCTATAAATGCTATATATGGGCCACACACATATACTCTATAAATGCTATATATGGGCCATACATACTCTATAAATGCTATAAATGCTATATATGGGCCACACATATACTCTATAAATGCTATATATGGGCCACACATACTCTATAAATGCTATATGTGGGCCACACACATATACTCTATAAATGCTATATATGGGCCACACATAATACTCTATAAATGCTATATATGGGCCACACATATACTCTTAATGCTATATATTGGCCACACATATACTCTATAAATGCTATATATGGGCCACACATAATACTCTATAAATGCTATATATGGGCCACACATATACTCTATAAATGCTATATATGGGCCACACATATACTCTTAATGCTATATATGGGCCACACATATACTCTTAATGCTATATATGGGCCACACATATACTCTAAAAATGCTATATATGGGCCACACGTATACTCTTAATGCTATATATGGGCCACACATATACTCTATAAATGCTATATATGGGCCACACACATACTCTATAAATGCTATATGTGGGCCACACACATATACTCTATAAATGCTATATGGGCCACACATATACTCTATAAATGCTATATATTGGCCACACATATACTCTTAATGCTATATATGGGCCACACATATACTCTATAAATGCTATATATGGGCCACACATATACTCTATAAATGCTATATATGGGCCACACACATATACTCTATAAATGCTGCAAATGAAAAGCTGCTCCACTAACTGCTGTATATGATCTCAGGTAAGATGTCCCTAAGCCTTCACTTTCAATTTTTGTGTTGATTTTGCAGTTCCTCTCTCTAACATTTGAAATATATTTAAGCTGCTTGATTGAATGGCGTATTTTCAGTTTCAGTTTATGCTCATAGCTGTGCAGTTATTCATCTTTTTCATGATATGAATTGTATGGTAACTTAGTGAAATTGGTACACAGTAAATTAACTGTAGCATATCGATCAGACTCTATGAGAGATAAACAACTGAACAAGTTCTCGTTTTCTTTGAAAGAGTTTGCCAATTTGGATTTTCATTTTTACAACTTGTATTCTTGACCTTGTTGCACATCCCCCCAACCTCTGGATTATGCATGCTGCACAAGCCTCTGGATTTGTCCAAAAGTTGTTTTAATGGTCACTGGGAATTCAGACAGCCTAATGAGATCAATATTTTATTCGGTCATATTTGGCGAAGGAGAAAGGTAATGATTCTCTGTCTTCAGTAATACCTGTCACTGAATGTCCAATTAGATACAGTATGTCCACGCCTGACCAAAGGAGAACGAGAGTGGACGGCCAGCTCGAACATCTCATGTGTAAATCATCCCAGATTAAATTCAGCTGATTCTGACCCAGCAGCCCACACTGTGTTGCAGGTCAATACAGATATTGTTAAGGGGAGCAGCTCTCAGGCAGGCTTGTATCTCAGTCCTTAGATACACCTTCTGAGCCCTTTGGGTGTGTGTGGGTGCGTATGTGTGTGCGCGTGCGTGTGTGTGTGGGTGTGTGGGTGGGCGTGTGTGTGTTAGTGTGTGGGTGGGCGTGTGTGTGTTAGTGTGTGGGTGTGGGTGGGTGTGGGTGGGTGTTAGTGTGTGGGTGTGGGTGGGTGGGTGTGTGTGTGTTAGTGTGGGTGTGGATGTGTGTGTGTGTGTGTGGTGGAGTGAATGGTGAGAGAGGGTTGTGAGGGCCAGCAAGGCATGTTTAATAAGTCCAGTGCTCATCCGTTTACAAGCATGGACGGTGGCTGCTTGAGCACCAAGACATAAATTGCCAGCCCCCCTAAGCCAGCAGAGTAATTCAATGGGGGAGAGCTGGTGGCACACCCAGTCCTTTCTCCTATCTGGATGTAATTCCCCGGTGATCCATTCGAATGACACCATCAGCATTTCAGACCGAGCCACACTCTCCATCGCTAAAGAAGAAAATTATAGGAATCAATATCACGCCACCGGACTTGAGCTTGGGTGGTGCGCTGGACGCCTGTGAGGTGTAATTCGTAATATGCGGCTGATCTTGAAAGTTGGGAGACGAGTGGAGGAGGGAAGAGTGTGAAATGACATGTCCAGCCGCCCGCCGTACAGATGATTAAATTAATTTCTTTCTCTTTTTTTTTTTTTTGATCAACCCTGTTGCTTCTCTCTCCTCTGGCTCCTGCCATCTTTCTGCTCCGGCTGGAGAGAAGCTCCCGGCTCCCCAATTTAGAGAGGCCTAATGAGCTTCCCTCCCCCTGACCCCCCCCCCCCCTCCGCTGACCACTCCAGTGGTCCTCCCTGGAGAGTCCTTTAAGGGGATAGAGAAAGAGAGAGGGAGAGACAGATGAGAGAGAGAGAGAGAAAGAGAGAGGGGAGGCTGGCAGAGAGAGAGAAAGATGAGAGAAACGCTGAGAGAGAGAGAGAGAGAGAGTAAGAGGGGAGGCTGGCAGGGAGAGCGGGAGGAAGTGCCAATGCCTCGTTGAGCAGGAACATGAACACTCAGAGTGCCATTAGAACTTTCTAGAGTCTGACGCTCCTGGCTCAGAAAAGGCGTCTCCCGGTGATCGCCCCCGACAGGGAAATGAAGCTGTCAGTC
Organism: Alosa pseudoharengus; assembly: GCF_046254945.1. Lineage (NCBI taxonomy): Eukaryota > Metazoa > Chordata > Actinopteri > Clupeiformes > Clupeidae > Alosa > Alosa pseudoharengus. The sequence goes on along the minus strand of NW_027468650.1, from coordinate 4,162,131 downwards.
AGGCCCTGCCATTGGGAGTCACAGGCACCCCGTTTACCTGTGACAGCCTGACCCCCCCCACCCCCCCATCATCCTTCTCTGTCTCCTTGTCTAATTCACACCTATGAGAGGGCTGGATGCCACTTGCGGGGTTATTCGTCTGCTAAACTCCACCGG
>NW_027468650.1:4144475-4154475 GCF_046254945.1 Alosa pseudoharengus | reverse complement strand
GGCCACAGCGGCCACTCTGCAGTATAGTACTGTGGGCCACAGCCTAACGCGTAGGTGTGCACCATGATTTGCTCACTGATAGTGCTCTATCACAGATAACCTGTGTGTCCACAGACTTGTATGGTGGAGGTTTCTCTTTGGGGCTGTAGTACTGAAGCTCACAGTGTTATTGAACTCTTCCTCATCTGTCTGAAGATGTCTAGACTGGGGGCTTAAAGGTCGTGGTATTGGGGGAAATTAGGAAGCTAGGTAACCGTCTGTCATTGTCATGCATGCTATAACACCCTGGCATCGTTGTGTGTGTGTGTGTGTGTGTGTGTGTGTGTGTGTGTGTGTGTGTGTGTGTGTGTGTGTGTGTGTGTGTGTGTGTGTGTGTGTGTGTGTGTGTGTGTGTGTGTGTGTGTGTGTGTGTGTGTGTGTGTGTGTGTGTGTGCGTGTGTGTGTTTGTGTGTGTGTGTGCGTGCGTGCGTGTGTCGGATTGGCACAGATGGACAGCAGCTAATTGTGACACATCAAGTGCTTGTCATGCTCATCTCTGGCATCCAAATGCCAAGTTTTTCAGCATTAACATGTCACAGCATGAAACTCCTGTCTGAAGCCTGTGAACGATGTTTTGCCGTTTTGCCAGGAATAATTGTTTTCATTCCATTGTCTCATTGCAACGATGATGGATGTTCTCATTAAAATAATGCACGCACGACGCGTTGCTGCCTGACTTTGTAATAAGGGTTTATATTAATGTTTGTTCACTTCTGAAAATGTTGTACGTGATGGATATTTACAGTCATTACAGAGAGTGCTATCATTAAGCAGGCAGCTATTATTACGGGCCTGTTTGCGTCTTCCTTCCTTTTTACTTTTTCATTTTCCCATCATGCATTTCTGCCAGGCAAAGTTCCCGTGGAACTCCACTCAGACTGTGATAAGAGGTGGAGATGACAGTGAAAAAGCACCACAGGAAGAAATAGAGAGAAAGTCACGTCGGGCCGAGTTAAAGCCTCATTTCAGTAGGGTCATTGATCACATACTATCTTCTTTTGTAGGCGCGAGGACTCTGGACTTCTGGCTTATAAAGACCACTTACCTGTCAACCAAGTAGCGGTCGGGGACACAAATCGACCCAGTTCCGAGGCTAAACTGACGGTGGGGCCTCTACGTTGCCAAGGAGACCGTGAGTTCACATCTGTTTTGTTATGACATGGCTCTGTTTTCTTCAGACCAAGGTTAACAGACTTCAATTAGACACTGCTGCACTGGCTCATCATTATGCTGTGTATAGGACAACATCTGCCTGCAGCAAGCTCGCTCACACCATACCCCAACATGCGTCAACACCTGAGGAGTCCCACTTTTGTCTTAATGAAATCTAGAATTTAACACTTCACAATGATTCAACAAATACATCATAGGAATGTAACATGATGCTAGCCTAGAAATCTAGACGCACCCTAGCGGCAGCAAATTACATTTGCTGCCAGGGCTAGTCTAGTAACTCTCCATTGGCTTGTGAGCTCGAAAAATTAAACTCCTATCAGGCCAATCAAATCGTGTATAGAATCGGCGGGCTTAACATAATGATTGATGGCAGAGTTGCAACGGTTTGGCTTGAATTCCCTACTACTTGAAAACAAAGAAGATGGATGTTGCTGTTGGCCAACAGTGTGACACAAGTTAAGCTTGTTTTAAGTTGGCAAAAGTTTGAACTAGCCAACTAGCTCCGCTGGTGGGAAAACGCATAAGACTCAGCACTGTCCTATTGCGTGCAGAGGGAATTTGAAAGACAACCGATTATCCCGCCCCTCGGATTGAGCACTGCGAACGGTGAGTGCCCAAACCATACATTTTAATGTGAGTCTGGCTCGTCAGGCTAACATGATGCACCATTTACTCTGAAATAGTCAGATTCAACAAGTTTGTTAAGCTGATTTAAGCCAAGGTGACCCCCCCCCCCCTGCATGCGTCAGTGCTGTCGTCGTCATGGCATCCTCTTCCAGAAGCAGCAGCTGCTGCAGCAGGCGAGCTGAGCTGTGTGGTGCCAGGGGAACTCCCAGACAGGAGCCGTGAGTCCCCGAATTCTCCTGCTATTTCCATCGCTGCTGCTCTGCCTCCATAATCACAGAAAGCACTCGATCTCCTGGCAATGCAGCGAGAGAAACACAGCAACCCAAACCCAAAGCAGACATTTCTTATCCCTGCCTCTAATCCTTTTCTCCGTTGGAAATAAGTTGGCTCTGAAGATATACTGTTACCTGCATCTGAAACACTTCAACACTCAACTCCTCTCAGCCTGTGTCATCGCAATCAAGTGTATTTGATAATGATTAAATACAAAATTAGGTTTGTTTACTTAGTTAAGCGTTTTCCAATGCAGTGCACATTGAACAATAAGATACTAGACTACACACTACATTTCCTATTTGTACCAGACGCTCAAGGGTACTTATAGCAGTTTATATTGTCAGCAGTGTGTGTGCTGCCTCCATGTCTAACTGATGACCTTGGAAACACTGTGACTGTAACTCTGTGTAGTCGTCTCTCTCCTACGCTACACTCTGTGTGTAGTAGTCTCTCTCCTGCGCTACACTCTGTGTAGTCTCTCTCCTGCACTACACTCTGTGTAGTCTCTCTCTCCTGCGCTACACTCTGTGTAGTCTCTCTCTCCTGCGCTACACTCTGTGTAGTCTCTCTCTCCTACGCTACACTCTGTGTAGTCTCTCTCTCCTACGCTACACTCTGTGTGGTCTCTCTCCTGCACTACACTCTGGGCCAGATGTACTAACGCTTTTGCGCCCACTTCAGGCGTATTTGTTTCGCAACGTGCGTGTAAAATCATTGCGAGGTATGTACAAACAGGCCGCAATGATGTAAAAGCGCAAACTGCCTGTCGCGGGAGCTGAGAGTGGCAGATTGCGTTTGTCATGTCATGCATATGCATTCATGGGAGGATCCAGGGGAAAGTGGGAGTTTAGCGTAAAAAGATGGGAGGGGAAGAGTAAAGAGCGCCTAATTATGTATTCCGCGGTATGTACAAAGACTGCTCCTGAAAGCGCACGTCTATTCTGCGCCTAAATACTTGCGCCTTGTAAAAGAAGGTGTTAATCCAAATTGAAGTTCAATGCTTCAATAAGAGAACCTTTCAAAGACAACACAATCGCTATTTAGAGCACCAGTTTTGCAAGTCTTTGTAGGCTACTATCAAATGCAACATTAACTTTCGTTGGCCTTTCGAATGTCTTACTTTCACTTTCACGTCATTCACTTAAACTTTCCTACTTGCTAGATTTGACCAATCTTCCATAGCCTACGTTCACAAGTAGTTTGACTAGAACTACTGATCTTCATTATCTCCCTGCTCGTTGACATCTTATCATCTATGGTATTATTTCATGATCGCTAAACGTTTGATTCCTTTTAATGTTGTCATCAGTTAACTTCATTCAACTGCGCTTGTAGGCTCTGCCATTCAGTTGTGGACGTTCGTAAATTGCGTTTATGGGCGGAGAGAGGCAGAGAAAGACGCAGTTTACACCAAGGATTTAACGATTGATAAATACGACGGAAACTTGGGTCTGTCAGCGTTCGCAGTCTGCGGTTTGTCCATGGCGCTGATAACGTTACGTTCGCAAATGTACGTACATCTGGCCCTCTGTGTGTAGTAGTCTCTCTCTCCTACGCTACACTCTGTGTAGTCTCTCTCTCCTGCACTACACTCTGTGTAGTCTCTCTCTCCTACGCTACACTCTGTGTGGTCTCTCTCTCCTACGCTACACTCTGTGTAGTCTCTCTCTCCTACGCTACACTCTGTGTGGTCTCTCTCCTGCACTACACTCTGGGCCAGATGTACTAACGCTTTTGCGCCCACTTCAGGCGTATTTGTTTCGCAACGTGCGTGTAAAATCATTGCGAGGTATGTACAAACAGGCCGCAATGATGTAAAAGCGCAAACTGCCTGTCGCGGGAGCTGAGAGTGGCAGATTGCGTTTGTCATGTCATGCATATGCATTCATGGGAGGATCCAGGGGAAAGTGGGAGTTTAGCGTAAAAAGATGGGAGGGGAAGAGTAAAGAGCGCCTAATTATGTATTCCGCGGAATGTACAAAGACTGCTCCTGAAAGCGCACGTCTATTCTGCGCCTAAATACTTGCGCCTTTTAAAAGCAGGTGTTAATCAAAATTGAAGTTCAATGCTTCAAAAAGAGAACCTTTCAAAGACAACACAATCGCTATTTAGAGCACCAGTTTTGCAAGTCTTTGTAGGCTACTATCAAAAGCAACATTAACTTTCGTTGGCCTTTCGAATGTCTTACTTTCACTTTCACGTCATTCACTTAAACTTTCCTACTTGCTAGATTTGACCAATTTTCCATAGCCTACGTTCACAAGTAGTTTGACTAGAACTACTGATCTTCATTATCTCCCTGCTCGTTGACATCTTATCATCTATGGTATTATTTCATGATCGCTAAACGTTTGATTCTTTTTAATGTTGTCATCAGTTAACTTCATTCAACTGCGCTTGTAGGCTCTGCCATTCAGTTGTGGACGTTCGTAAATTGCGTTTATGGGCGGAGAGAGGCAGAGAAAGGCGCAGTTTACACCAAGGATTGAACGATTGATAAATACGACGGAAACTTGGGTCTGTCAGCGTTCGCAGTCTGCGGTTTGTCCATGGCGCTGATAACGTTACGTTCGCAAATGTACGTACATCTGGCCCTCTGTGTGGTCTCTCTCCTACGCTACACTCTGAATGGACCTTTGCAAAGCAGTGTATCCCAAATAGTTTAACGACTGAATTGTACTCTGCACTGAACTCTGCAGAGTGGTGCATCAGAATAGTTCAACTACCAAACAGCTCTCTGCATGAGCTGCTGTCCAGCACATCTAACCAACACGCACTGGACCGGAACCCAGACCCAAGGACAGGCACTGCACACACACACACACACACACACACACACACACACACACACACACACACCAAACCCCACATCCAACCACACACTGCACACACACCACACCCCACTCTACATTGCACACACACACACACACACACACACACACCCCCCCAGTCCCCCCAGCATCATCTGTGGGTGAGGCGATGGCTTTCTCCATGCCTCATTATCTCCATTAATTGCACTGTGCTTACTGCTTACATCGGCTGCCGCCGGCTCATTACAGTCACCTGTTTAGTGGGGGACGCCAGCCGTGCTGCTCACACACATCCACCACACCTGTGGCAGCGGCCGAGAGCAGTGGAGAAGAGGAGGAGGAGAGGAGAGAGGAGAGGAGAGAGGAGAGGAGAGGAGGAGAGAGGAGAAGAGAAGAGAGGAGAGGAGGAGAGAGGAGAGGAGGCAAAAGGAGAAGAGAGTAGTGGAGAGAGGAGAGGAGGCGAGAGGAGAGGAGGAGAGAGGAGATGAGAGGAGGAGAGAGGAGAGGAGGAGAGAGGAGATGAGAGGAGGAGAGAGGAGAAGAGAGTAGTGGAGAGAGGACGAGAGAGGAGAGGAGAAGACAGGAGAGGAGAGAATAGTGGAGAGAGGAAAGAGGAGAGGAGAAGAGAGGAGAGGAGAGTGAGAGAGAGGAGAGGAGGGAGAGGAGAAGAGAGGAGAGGGGTGGAGAGTGAGGGAGAGGAGAGGAGGGAGAGGAGAAGAGAGGAGGGAGAGGAGAAGAGAGGAGGGAGAGGAGAAGAGAGGGGAGGAGAGTGAGGGAGAGGAGAGGAGCGAGAGGAGAAGAGAGCATAAGAGAGGAGAGGCATGGCATGGCATGACGTGGCGTGGAGCAGCTCACTCCAGCCCGCGTGCCGTCAGGTGCCTAATGGGAGAGGGAGTGAGAGCCAGGAACCGGGGGCTGGTACAGATTGGTAATCGATGTGCATGAGGGGGTCTGTGATGGCCAGTGTACAACACAGGAACACACACACACACACACACACACACACACACACACACACACACACACACATGTGCAAGTGGAGCAGAGTTGCAAACCACCACACACTGGGCAAACGTGCAAACCACCACACACTGCAAACGTGGAAACCACCACACACTGTGAGCGTTGCTGTTCTTGGTTATTCATCGGACTTGTTTATTTATGAACCAGAGACTTGAAGCAAGCAGTTTGGTAATGGCTGATTAACTCAAGAGAAGAAACAAAACAAGTCTATGGGTCCATTCTCAATTAAAAATATGGAGCAAGCTGTGTGTGTGTGTGTGTGTGTGTGTGTGTGTGTGTGTGTGTGTGTGTGTGTCTGTGTCTGTGTCTGTGTCTGTGTCTGTGTCTGTGTCTGTGTGTGAGTGTGAGTGTGAGTGTGAGTGTGAGTGTGAGTGTGAGTGTGAGTGTGTGTGTGTGTGTGTGTGTGTGTGTGTGTGTGGGCCTTATGACTCCACAGGATGAGAAATACTAATGCTCTGAGTATAAGCAGCATCCCAAGAGGGAAGGCGTCTCTTGGCCCCAGTGCAACCCCTCTGCATAATGTGTGGGACCTCAGGCTGTGGGCTCCCAAGCAGAACCGCAAATGCCTCTCCGCACGAGCCCAGCAAAGTGTTAAGGACTCGTTCATTATTTATGCCAAGAACTCCAAATGAGTTCATTAACAGCCAAATGCAGGGGTACATAGCAGAAGGTTTATCAAAGCACTAATATGGAACAAAACAAGAGGGAGCCATTGTGCCCGCCTTATTATGCCATTAATCAATACCTCTCAGGGCGTCTGTGGTGCGCGGCCAGTTGCTTACGGCCGCCTGATTTGGAAATTCAGCCCATAAAGTGTTGCTGCGAGTCCCAGCCAGGGGTGGGGTTGATGCCATGACTGCCCACAGTGCCCAGAGATGCCACAACTGCCTAGAGATGCCACAGTGCCTAGAGATGCCATGACTGCCCACAGTGCCCAGAGATGCCATGACTGCCCAAAGATGCCACAACTGCCCACAGTGCCCAGAGATGCCACGCGTGCCCACAGTGCCCAGAGATGCCACAACTGCCCAGAGATGCCATGACTGCCCACAGTGCCCAGAGATGCCATGACTGCCCAGAGATGCCATGACTGCCCACAGTGCCCAGAGATGCCATGACTGCCCACAGTGCCCAGAGATGCCACGACTGCCCAGAGATGCCATGACTGCCCACAGTGCCCAGAGATGCCATGACTGCCCAGAGATGCCATGACTGCCCACAGTGCCCAGAGATGCCATGACTGCCCACAGTGCCCAGAGATGCCACACGTGCCCACAGTGCTAGAGATGCCATGACCAGTGTTGCCACAGTTACCTTGAAAAAGTAATCTGATTACTGATTACTGATTACTCCTTTAAAAAGTAACTTAGTTACTTTACTGATTACTTGATTTTAAAAGTAACTAAGTTAGATTACAAGTTACTTTATTAGTTACTTTCAGCAGCTGCCGACAACACCCCCACCGCCTCAACATAAAAATGATAACTGGTTTTGCCAATACTCACTATACTGGAAGTGCATTTTAACATCAATGTATAGCAGACATCCCAACCTAACCTACTTAGATATTGAAATTCAGATGTTTGTTCAATAATGTCTAAGTACACCAAATAAGGAAGGCCTATTGATAGAAATTGTTATAGTAAAATATGTAGATTTTTTGTAGATTTGTTTTTCATGTAGCCTTGGCAACTAGCCATCTTGTATAGGCCTGAGTAATATGCAAATTAAATTACACTTGTTAAACTCACCTCAACAAGTATTTTGCAATCATTTAACCCGCCGTGAGCAATGCTAAAGTCGCTGTTACAAACAGTGCATTGTGCAAGATTATCATTATGTTTTAATCTTTTGAGACAATTGGGTACACTTTTGTGTAGTCTGATGTGTCTTAAATCTTCCTTTTTGAGGGGCACTGACGCTGCCATCACGCTCCTGTTCCTAGATAGGCTACACTGACTAAACTGATTAATTAAGTTTGGGAGAAAAGAGATATAAGCACACTTACACGTTAAGCTATGCACACGCGATTTGAAGTCCGGTTGGCTTGCGTGCTCTTTGTTCGCTCTAGGTTCCGGGAGATTTTATGTAATTTGCGGGCGTCAGGAAGCTGCAGTATGTGGGAGACTCCCAAAACTTCGGGAGACTTGGGATGTCTAGCTAGACAGCACTTTGTCGCCAGCACAGAATGTACAATTTACCTTAATGTTGTCATGTTTAGCTGACACAAACTCAAAGTAATGACTGATGAAATGTGCATCTCTCCCTCTCCCTCCATTGTTTACGTTTGTGTCGCTGCGTGGTTTTACACGTGAATTGTGCTCATGCTGAAAACGTGAGCATAGCCTACATGACATTAATCCCCAAGACAAGAAGAAAGCAAAGAATATATCTTTTTATTAAGGAAAATGACAAAAATAGTAACGCACAGTAACTTAGATATTTAACTTTAATCCGATTACTGGTTTGTAAATAGTAGCGCGTTAGATTACTCGTTACTGAAAAAAGTGGTCAAAATAGACTAACGCGTTACTAAGTAACGCGTTACTGGCATCACTGGCCATGACTGCCCACAGTGCCCAGAGATGCCTCATGTGCCTAAGGTGGCTGACCTCTAGACTATGGTATGTTTTAGATTCCAAACACGCAGATGGTACTCTTTTGTTTTAGGCCCCAGTTCATGTTCACCAAGTGATGTGTGATGATTCCGATTTGGTGTATGTTTGCCGGTTGTGTTGCTAAAAACCTGCTTGAAATTTGTATTGTTACATAGATTGACAGTTGGCGTGTCACCATTTATGCTTAGGAGTGCATTGATGCTTAGGAGTGCATTTATGCTTAGGAGTCCATTGATGCTTAGGAGTGCATTGATGCTTAGGAGTGCATTGATGCTTAGGAGTGCACTGATGCTTAGGAGTGCACTGATGCTTAGGAGTGCATTGATGCTTAGGAGTGCATTGATGCTTAGGAGTGCATTGATGCTTAGGAGTGCATTGATGCTTAGGAGTGCATTGATGCTTAGGGATGCTTAGGAGTGCATTGATGCTTAGGAGTGCATTTATGCTTAGGAGTGCATTGATGCTTAGGAGTGCATTGACAGACTTGTATTTTTCCCAGTGGGGGCTCTGTTGAAGCAGCTGAGTGAGCTTGGACCACTCCACCATCTTACCACTGGCTCCTTCATAGCACTCCATTAGACATAGTCAACAGCTATTGGTGTAAACACTGTAAACAGCTATTGATGTAAACACTGTTTACATCAGCCCACGTCTGTGCGTTATTCAGTTACTTCAGGTGATGAAAATATGTGATGGAACACTTTGTGGCGTGTTTTGTAAGTGAGTGCTTATGTAATTGCTAACACGTCTGCCCTTTTGGATAGAGCTTTGTCTTTGTCTATGAAAAAGCCAAGCTTGAAACTATAAGTGTTATTTATTCAGCTGTCCAAAAATATGACTGCTTATTGCTGTAAATTATGTTTATTGGGAAAGTTTTCACATTGATTTGTCTGCATTGACTTTGGCTTGTCATGAATCATACTGTCAATTATTATTGGAGAAATATTCATCACTAAAAAACATTGATCAAGGGATATTTTTGGTCATTTGTAACATGGGCTTTGTAATCTAAATCATCATGCCTCAATGCCCTTTCGTCCTAAAGCCAACCCTGATCCCAGGTCAGGAGTTGTGGCGGTTGAGGGAACTCTACAGCGAGGTGAGAGCCTCCATATGTTTCTGTATGTTGTGGCCAGACATGTGGAGTAAGTATCCTCCTGGAGTCTCATGCAACACGACACGCGGCCCCCTCACAGCAGGTAACATCACCAGCAGCCATTAATCACCTGGACACTGCACATAAAGATAGCAAATGATGAACTAATAAAGCATCACAGTCGTGTGTACTGATGCAGTCGGAGAGAGAGAGAGAGAGAGAGGGAGAGAGAGAGAGAGAGAGAGAGAGGGAGAGAGAGAGAGAGAGAGAGAGAGAAAGAGGGAGGGAGAGAGAGGGAGAGAGAGAGAGAGCTCTCTGTTTTAACGCTTGGGCTG
>NW_027468650.1:4131975-4139475 GCF_046254945.1 Alosa pseudoharengus | reverse complement strand
AAGGATGCATTAATGGAGTGTTTATTGTTCTGACACATTTCCCACTCTTGTTCCTTTAGAAGCCTTCCATTCTGGGCACCTTGTTCCCATTAGAGTAATTGGTTTGCCCTAGAAAGCCGTAGCCAATCTCTCCTCAGGACTCAGGCCCATCACCATGCAAACGCGCCCTCTGTGTGTGACTTCTGTGCACAAAAGACTGGAATAGCACTCACACATTCAAACTTCTTTTCCCCTTGTGCACCGAAGATTATATTGCTGTCAGCTGGTATCCCATCTTGCAAATGCAGCGTGAAAGTGGATCTCTGGTATTGTTAAGGCCGCCTTAAAAAGCTTTTAGCCTCCCCCGCACCACCTTGGCACAGCCTCCATCTTGTCTCGCGGGGTCAGTGGATGTATCACTGTGGAAGAGGCATAGATGTATTGTGTTGGACATGATGTGTATGTCAGAGAACTAACCGGAAGCTTCCCTGACTGGCCATTACCCTGCAGTCTTTAAGAGCAGCACTGTTGGAGAACTAACCGGAAGCTTCCCTGACTGGCCATTACCCTGCAGTCTTTAAGAGCAGCACTGTTGGAGAAAGAGAACATGGCAGCTAAACACGCAAGCTCACAGAAATTTCACAACTACACACAGAAATGGAGGCCTCGTACTTATTTATTGTCATAGGGAGCAGGGCAGCCAAGTCAGCAGGCTGTCATGCCCCAAGTCCGAGGCTATCATGCTGATATGAGATAATATAACATTCATATTTCATCCGAGGCTCCCACGCTGTTATGGGATAATATAACATTCATATTTAATCTGAGGCAGGATTCACCAAGTTTCCTGCCGTTAGCTGCCTGACATTTGCTCTGTTAGACAAACGGCTTCCACGGCTGTATTATCGCATCACATTAGACAGATGCCACAATGTCAGGCCGCGCGAAAGCCAAATCGCTAAGGTTATCTGACAGGTTTGCTGATGCAGCCAGAAAAGAAAGAAACACCAGACGATGAACTTTCAACAGCTGAGGACAGCTAGAAGATGATGTTGAGCCCTGACCAACATTGAGTCCGGCCGGAGTACTTCCTTCAAAGCCACACAAAACAGCTAAGAAAATCAACTGGGCTAGAATGGCACGCAGATTAATTGTGTCGCAGATTAACACCTCTCAGAGTTAGTACAGGCATAGTGTCCTTCTCTCATAGTGTACTTCTCTCATAGTGTACTTCTCTCATAGTGTCCTTCTCTCATAGTGTACTTCTCTCATAGTGTACTTCTCTCATAGTGTCCTTCTCTCATAGTGTACTTCTCTCATAGTGTACTTCTCTCATAGTGTCCTTCTCTCATAGTGTACTTCTCTCATAGTGTACTTCTCTCATAGTGTCCTTCTCTCATAGTGTACTTCTCTCATAGTGTCCTTCTCTCATAGTGTCCTTCTCTCATAGTGTACTTCTCTCATAGTGTCCTTCTCTCATAGTGTCCTTCTCTCATAGTGTACTTCTCTCATAGTGTCCTTCTCTCATAGTGTACTTCTCTCATAGTGTACTTCTCTCATAGTGTCCTTCAGCTAAATCCTCCTGTCTGAACCTCTGTGTCTTGCATTACAACTGCAGAGAGGCACTGCTAATTCCATGCACGTTTTAAAGAGTCAACTTGAAGTAGATAGTGTTGTAGTGTACATTGCTATTTTAAACACTTGGCGTTAAATCAGTATGTGTGTTTTTTCTATCAGATGCTCATGTTGTGCAGTGCATCTGAGAACTCCTATAGGATCAGCAATGCATCTGAGAACTCCTATAGAATCCGCAATGCATCTGAGAACTGTTATAGGATAAGCAGGCAGCAAAAAAGCCCAGACGCTCTCCTATTGATGTGTGTCTAGGTTTCTGCTTTTACCAGCTACGGCTCTCTCTTTGCTCTGATTCCTCTCTATCCCTCCATCTCTGCCTCTCTCTCTTTTTTCTCTCTCTCTTCTCTCTCTCTCTCTCTCTCTCTCTCTCTCTTTTTTGACTCACCTGAACTGTCTAGATGGACAAGATAATGGGAAACATTGAAACACCCTTCTGCTTTTCATTCCTGCTGAATTTCAGTCCTCCCTCCTCCTCACACACACACACACACACACACACACACACACACTGACAGACATACAGACAGGCAGACACATAATCGTGCTGACATACAGGGGCCGTCCTTTGGAGCAGGCCAGCGGGTAGAACGCAGTCCAGGCAAGGCCTTGGTAACACTTTATAATAACACAATTCATCATTTACTAAGCCTTTGTTCACACAGTTATAAATGGTTTGTTCATAGTAAATAAGCTTATCCAAAAAATATTTTTGTAAGTACATGATTTATACTTAATAAATAATGAAACAACCACTTATAAATGAAATCATTTTCCCATTATAAACCAGTTGCAAACTATTACAAAATGCTTTGTTCATTATTTGTAAAGCATTGCTCCTATACTATTCTCATAAATAAAGTATTTGTACACACAGTTATAAATGGTTTGTTAATAGTAAATAGGCCTATATCTAAAATATGTTTATAAATTATTATTAATACTTAATAAAGTATGCAATAATATTTTGTTGATGAAGTAATATTTCCATTATTTAACAGTTGTTACATACACATGCACTAATGATTAGTTAAGGTGAGGATACATATTTTATAAACCACTTCCTAATACTATAATTCATGATTAACTCAGGAGTTACAAGTGGTTAGTTAATGATAGTTTGTGAGCTTATCTAAAGTGAGGACTTTCTATGCCTTGCAACACATTTTCAAATGAGTTGTAAAGATTACATTCACATACATTCATTTAGCAGACAAGCGACGTACACATGTCAATTAAATTGAAGGCCATTGACATAACAGTGAAAGCCGGGAATCGAACCCCGAACTTTTCAGGCTACTGCATGCTAGTCCAGCACCTTATACACTACACTACCTTGGCCCAGATAGAAACAACTACAACTATGCAAGAGTTTCTGTTTTCTTCTACTACACACTGTTAAGCATGTACTGTAGTATTAAACATCTGTGAACTATTATTAAATGCTGTATTCTTTGTTTGTAAAGCATTATTCATACATTAATTCTCATCTGTAAATCATGTTTACACACAGTTAAAAATGGTTTGTTCATATAGTAAACACGCATATCTATATTATATTTTTGAATTGACTGTTGTTATACCACTGGGCAGAGGTAGTGTAGTGGATAGGGAGCTGGGTTAGCATGCAGTAACCCATAAAGTTGGGGGTTTAAGCCCCGGCGTCCACCAATGTGGCCTTGCCCTTTAATTTCATTGTCATGTGTAAGTCGCTTTGGGTGAAAGTGTCAGCTAAATGAATAAATGCATGTGTAAACTTTATAACTCATTTGTAAATGAAACGTCCTCACTTTAGATGAGCTCACAAAATATCATTAACTAACCACTTGTAACTCCTGAGTTAATCATGAATAGTATTAGGAAGTGGTTTATAAAATATGTATCCTTACCCTAACTAATCATTAGTGCATGTGTATGTAACAACTGTTAAATAATGGAAATATTACTTTATCAAAACATATTATTGCATCATTTATTAAGTATTAACAATAATATATAAACATATTTTAGATATAGGCTTATTTTATATTCTATGAACAAACCATTTATAACTGTGTGAACAAATGCTTTACTGATTATTAATTATGTATGAACAATAAATTACTAATGATGAACAAACCATTAACTAATAAGTAACAAAGGCTTAGTAAATGATGAATTGTGTGTAGTTATTATAAAGTGTTACCAAGGCCTTTACTCACTGCACTGCGTTCTACCCGCTGGCTCCGTTATCTTGACATCTCTGTTGCTAGCTCATAGTGTGTGGGAGTCGGTGTGGGAGCGTGCACATATGACACCACGCACCCACACAGCTTCCTGTTGGATAGTAGCATCAAGTTGAGACAGTACCTTTCTAAATCCCTGAATAAACGAAAATAAAACTGGAAAACTGAGAAGTTCATATTGCCACCCAAAACATTCTATTGTAACACGTTGCAATGATTGTCTGCATTTGCACAAGGATTTTGTTTTCAAATAAGGAAAAGATTATATACCTTGGAATGTGGAATTTTATCTCCATCAGTATGCCAGATTGGTTATGGTGTTGCTTATAATTAGTTTGCATACACAAATCTTTACCCAATCAGGGCATTGTGGTTGTTATGGGGTGTGTGTTTGTGTGTGTGTGTGTGTGTCTGTGTGTCTGTGTATGCATGTGGTTTGTGTGTATCTGTGTGCATATAAATTGCTTCCCAGCTGCACGATTATCAGTCAAATATTACGACAGCAGATGTGAGCCTGCAGATCTGCAGTTGAGTGTTGTCATAATGTATGAGCACAGACAGAGAGAGACACAGACAGAGAGGGACACAGACAAAGAGAGAGAGACAGAGAGACACAGAGAGAGAGAGAGAGACACAGACAGAGACACAGAGAGATACACAGACAGACAGATAGATCAGCAGCCAGAGACAGGAGCGGCAGCACTGACTTGCTCTCTCTCTCTCTCTCTCTCTCTCTCTCTCTCTCTCTCTCTCTCTCTCTCTCTCTCTCTCTCTCTCTCTCTCTCTCTCATCTCTCATCTCTCTCAGCAAAGACATGTGTATGAGCAGTGGACTCGGGGTCAGTATTTGACCCATCCAGCCCCCACTCTCCTCTGCGCAGCATCAGACGCTGCGGAAACTGGCAGAAGTGAGAAGTGGACGCTGTCTGGCTCCCTATACCTCCCACTCTCAGGACTAAGTGCACCCCCCCCCCCCCCCCATCTCTCTCTCTCTCATGATCTCTCTTTTTTTGTGTTGGCAGCGACTCATTTGCGGCACATGTAGATAGCCCCTCAGAAAGGTCCGACACAAAGGGCCGATCCCTCGACTGTTTATTCAAGTTGATGACTCTGAAAGTGACTTAAAAATAGCAGTGGTATTTTCTGTGTGGCGCAAATTATTTCAGAAGTGCCATTACCAGTTAACATTTGCTTTGTGCATAACGCTTGCAGATTAGAAGTGCGGTCCCAGTTAGTTTTTTGCCCCCTTTATGTTACTCCTTTATGTAACGCTGTGAGATTGAGAGTGCAGAGTGATTTACTCCAAAGTACCGTAGGGCATTGGCTTTGGTTAAGAGTAATTACTTATGTCAAGTTATCATTTAGAAGTTCTGCTAGGGTAAGCTGGATGGGGAATTCCATAAGGATTCTGATGACAAGCAGTTTTGTATCTGTAACTTTTTTCCAGTTTGTTTCTGTCTGTGTTCCTATTGGCTACCCTACACTTGTGTTGGTACTTAGCCAGAGGTGAAGCTACTGGAAACTGACATGCTAACAAATTGTGTAATGACAAACAGCACACATCCCCGAAGGCCCCTGTGTAGGATTTTCTTTCCTTCTTTCTAGATGTTCTATCATATGTGTCAGTGTGAGTCATCAGCTCCGAGAGCATTAAAGTGCATGTTATGCTGGAAAAAGGAAACAGAAGACTCACAACTGCAGGATCTGAACTCTGGTGCTAGGATACTCTCTGGATACTCTCTGTGCTAGGATACTCTCTGTGCTAGGATACTCTCTGTGCTAGGATGCTCTCTGTGCTTGGATACTCTCTGTGCTAGGATACTCTCTGTGCTAGGATACTCTCTGTGCTAGGATACTCTCTGGATACTCTCTGTGCTAGGATACTCTCTGGATACTCTCTGTGCTAGGATACTCTCTGTGCTAGGATACTCGCTGTGCTAGGATACTCTCTGTGCTAGGATACTCTCTGGATACTCTCTGTGCTAGGATACTCTCTGTGCTAGGATACTCTCTGTGCTAGGATACTCTCTGGATACTCTCTGTGCTAGGATACTCTCTGGATACTCTCTGTGCTAGGATACTCTCTGTGCTAAGATACTCTCTGTGCTAGGATGCTCTCTGTGCTTGGATACTTTCTGTGCTAGGATACTCTCTGGATACTCTCTGTGCTTGAATACTCTCTGAATGATAGAACATGCGTTATCTTTTATCTCACTCTAATGTACAAATAGGGAGTATCATCATTCTAAACCTTCAACAATGTGTGTGTGTGTGCAAGCGCTGGCAAACTACAGGACTAAACCACGCAGTCAAAACACAATGCAGGTTACAATTTCTTGAATGTGTCACAACGTTATTGTAAGTATTGGACTAGAATTACTGACTCCACCTTTAAAAGAGGAATGCCAACTAGGGCACTTTTGATATTCAACTAATAATCCTTGAACTAGAGTTGAGGACTGGGTGCTGTCCGTGGTTCTGAAGACTCCTCCCTATTTCAGGACCATTAGGAATCTATGGGCGGTGGCAGTATTCCGATCTGTCTCACCGTTTGGCAAACAAACCATCATTTGGACCTGACAAATGTGTCCCACTGAATGCAGATATAATTAGAGTACCGTACAGTAAAATGACTTGTGTTCTCGTAGAACGGTTAATGCATGCGGCTGGTTTGTTTTCACAGAAGCCAGACACGGGAAGCCAAACACAGACATCTGTGAGCTTGGGCAGAGCCATTCGTTTCTATTTCCCATGCCTCCATCTTAGCTTTAGTAAACAGTGGTCAACTAATTCACACATTAATGCACTATTAAGTAAGAATGTAAGTACTCATTGGTGTATTCGCACAGTGGAATGTTAAAGCATTTACTATGTGAAGTCATTACAACGGCCGCGCAGCCAAGCATATAGGTTTAGTCAGATTTTTTTTCTTTTCCGGATTTGTTTATTTTTTTGTTCCTGTGACTCTGAAAGACTGGGATGCACAAAACGTGGATGACACACAACCATTGTTTTGACAAGCGTGATTTATTTTTGCGGAGAGAATGTGCAGGACTGAGCGGTGGTCATATTTTGTACCGCTTTGCGGTACATCTAGTTATTTCATTGGTATAACAATTGAAAAGTAGCTGAGAAGCATGTCTTTTAGGAAGTATTTATTTGTCATGTCAGGTTTTAGTGACTCCCGGTCACTTTTTAACTTCCAAACTGTGGCCAACTGCAGACATATTTTTCATACAAATTAAATTACTTTATAGAAGATAACAGATGCTCTTTATTCGGATAACAGATGATCTTTATTCGGTGTGAAAGCTCCTCTCCCAACAAACTTCGCTGAGAAATGGAATCTATATTAAGTTGTCACTTTGCCGCCCTCAAGCATTTGGTATTATCGGAGCATGTGCAAAACAGACAAAAGTGTTTGTGTGTTTTCGTGTAGTGCTTGCAGAGGTGCGGAGTGCTTCAGGTGAACAGGTGGCTCTCAGCTTCCGCTCACAGGGCTGATATGGGGAACCAGACAGACAGCTACGCTAAGATCCTCAGGGTATTAATGACTCTCTTGTGGCGTAAAGCTGTGCATTCCTAAGGAGTATAAATCACCAATACAGTTATGTTGAATTGTGACTGTGCACCCTCAATATTGAAATAAAGTTCTTCGCCAAGTA
>NW_027468650.1:4121975-4129475 GCF_046254945.1 Alosa pseudoharengus | reverse complement strand
GTTTCCCAAAAGTCTCTTATTCGGTGTGGGAAATCGGCGTGTTAATGTGGACGGAAGTGTCTTATTCGGTGTGGGAAATCACTGTGTTAATGTGGACGGAAGTGTCTTATTCGGTGTGGGAAATCACTGTGTTAATGTGGACGGAAGTGTCTTATTCGGTGTGGGAAATCACTGTGTTAATGTGTACGGAAGTGTCTTATTCGGTGTGGGAAATCACTGTGTTAATGTGGACGGAAGTGTCTTATTCGGTGTGGGAAATCACCGTGTTAATGTGGACGGAAGTGTCTTATTCGGTGTGGGAAATCGGCGTGTTATGAAGGGCTAAATGGTGAAATGATGACGCGCATTTACATTTCCCGGCTTAGTGTGTGGACCAAGAACATGTCTGTCATGTCACACTCTCACTCTGTCTCTAATACACTATATACTGTTGTGTCTGTGTGTGTGTGTGTGTTTCACAGGTAATTACTGGAATGCGGCATCTTTCAACACGCCCTCATCCTACCTTCACTTCTCCACCTTCCAAGGGGAGACGAGTGCGGACATCTCCTTCTATTTCAAGACCTCTGCTCCCTACGGCGTGTTCCTGGAGAATCTGGGTAACTCGGACTTCATCCGGCTGGAACTCAAGTGTGAGTACCGACACCGTCCGCCACCGGCACCACCACCCCCCCATCATCCCCTCCACCTCTGTGCCCCACCCCTCCCATCCCTCTCGCTCTCCTCCCACCACCACCCTCATCCTCCTCTCCACTCCTCCTCCCATCTCTTTACCTCTATCACTCCCCGTCCCTAGTTCTGTTTCTCTTTCCTCTCTCCTCCCACATCTCTCTCTCCTCTCTGCTCCTCTCCTCTTCTCATCTCTCCTCTCCTCTCCTCTCCTCATCTCTCCTCTCCCACATCTCTCTCTCCTCTCCTCTCCTCATCTCTCCTCTCCTCATTTCTCCTCTCCTCTCCTATCTGCTCCTCTCCCCCTCTCTGTGTCTCTGTTCCCCTCCCCCCCCCCCGCTCCCTCTCTCTCCTGTGCTTGGCGAATCTCACGCTTCAGCAGTTATTGCACTGTAATGATCAGTATAACAGGAGGAAAGTGCTGAGCCAAAGCTTCCTGCAGGCCGCCCGTCCCCTGCATTAGAAATGAATGTTGTTGTCCTCTCTCTCTCTCTCTCTCCCTGTCTCTCTCTGTCTCTCTCTCTCTCTCCTCCCTCTCTCTCTCTCCCTCTCCCTTTCTCTCTTTCTCTCTCTTGCTCCCTCTTTCTATTGTTTGTCTTCTTCGTTTTCCCTTGTTTTTCTGGCCAGTGCTGGACTCTGTTTCTCTGGGTCGACTCTGTTTTGGCGGAGGTCTGATTACAGTGCGTTCTGTCTGAAGTGGCCGCATTGATTGTTCTTTGTCAAAAAACGTGAACACAGCCCCTCAAGAGGAACAAACATGGATTTGAAACAAACTCCGTAATTGCATATAAATGTGTATTTACACCCCCCCCACCCAAAAAAGAAAACATCTTCCTTTTTCTGTGGGATGAAAGGATTAAGGCCAAGACTATATAATTGAGCATCTGACGATGTTGGATGACTTACATGCCGAGCTTGCAAATCGACAGGGAATTATGGGAGCGCAGGCGGGAGATTGTGGAATTTTTCCCGCACAGTACCCCCTCACCCTGTGAGCCTATCCGGCTTTCTTCTGCATGGTTTAACACACAAAGGATAATCCAAAAAGCTAAAAAAAAATACACAATTCTGTGAAATCCCGCTTTGCATGCACAATAGCTTACTCTCAGTCTTGCTGTCTGCATTGTGGCAGTATCACTCTGAAATGGACTGGGAAAGGCTTCAAGTTCCTGTGACTCTCTGACAAATGTGAGACTTTCACAGGGCGTTCACTGTACTTTTTCAATTTGTTACTTTATTAAAGCACTCTTATTTAGCTGTTGGTTTATCTCCTCACGTGTACAGTTTATCGCCAGTGCACACGCCCACAGATGCACAACAACACACACACACACACACACACACACACGTGCACATACAGACATGCACACACAAACCCACATGCATACTCACACACACGCATGCACACACACACACACAGATTTGCAGAATTATCTTAATGATTAATAATAGTCTCATAATGAAAACAATGAGGGAAAATCCAACCTTGAATGGAAGCAAATTTATTCTGAGAGAAAAGAATATCTTCACAAAAAGGTAAATATTTTTTTAACAATCACACATGCTTTACCTGAAAATGCCCATATTTATAATTATTAAACCCATAATTAAGAACATCCAGTGAAAGTAGCATCTCATCTCGGGGTCAGAAAGTCTCCAAAACACTTCTGATGTGGCCTCCATACTAATAGATTATTTAGAGGCATGCCAGGAAAAAGTCTTTGCTGTCATTTAATTACACGTACAAATGGACAGAGCTGCTATATTGCTGGGACTTAAAACCTGCTGAAATCATGCTCTATGGTCAGACAAGATGGAAACTGAGCTTATTGGCAACAAACACTTCAGGTGAGTTTGGTGTACATGGAAGAATGAGTGTACTGTGAAGAACCCCATGCCACAGTATCAGTATCAGGAGAACTGTGAAGAACCCCATGCCACAGTATCAGTATCAGGAGGACTGTGAAGAACCCCATGCCACAGTATCAGTATCAGGAGAACTGTGAAGAACCCCATGCCACAGTATCAGTATCAGGAGGACTGTGAAGAACCCCATGCCACAGTATCAGTATCAGGAGGAGTGTGAACAACCCCATGCCTGAGTATCATGGAACCCCATTGAATACAGTAATAAACCCATGGAACCCTATTGAATACAGTAATAAACCCATGGAGCCCCATTGAATACAGTAATAAACCCATGGAACCCTATTGAATACAGTAATAAACCCATGGAACCCTATTGAATACAGTAATAAACCCTATATAAACCCATGGAACCCTATTGAATACAGTAATAAACCCATGGAACCCCATTTACAAACTGTTCCATATGGGGACACATGTGAGGGGATACATGTGTTTTTGTTAAAAAAATATGTGTTTCTATATCAGGTATTTGTGTTTCTCGGAATAAATGTGCTTTCTCTCAAAGTTGGATTTCCAATTACCTATAATATGTAGGGCAGTGTACATAAACATACATTCACAAAGAAACACACAAACACACACACACACACACTCATACACACACACGCACACACATACACACACACACACACACACACACACACACACACACACACACTCACTCACACATACATGCACACATCCACTCTCCATCTGTCCCCAATATAAACATGCTTTAAGATAAATGTATTTTAGATGTCAGTCTCTTACACTGGCCAGTTTCTCCATACACTCATAGCACACACCACACACTCAGAGAAAGAGAGGGGGGACTCAGACACACACACACACACACACACACACACACACACAGACACTCAGACTCACACACGCAGGGTCTAGCTTGTTGAGAAGCCAGCTGCCTCTCCCCAGGCAGCAGCCTGCTGGTCTCTGGGGCTCCCTGATGGAGCATGGGGAGGCAGAGCAGCTTAGCGCCTCCATTTGTCAACCACCACACCACACCACACCGGCACCACCCTGCACCCAGCACCCAGCCCCGTCCCCGCGCCTCCCCCCGCCTCCCCGCGCCTCCCCCCGCCTCCCCGGCTCGTCTGCAGTGCCAGTGGGGTGCCGTGGAGGAGGAGGAGGAGGAAGAGTAGGAGGAGGAGGAGGAGTAGGAGGAGGAGGAGGAGGAGGAGGAAGAGTAGGAGGAGAGCCATCCGGCACACTGCGCTCTTTTTTGTCCTTTTTTTATTCCACTTTTTTTCTGCCTCCTCCTCTAAACATATGCCTGTTACACCCTCTCAAAAAAGAGCAAAAAAAAACATTATTTTTCCACCATGCTGACTGACTTGTTCCTGGCACTTGGTCGTGGCACCAGCTCAAATTAACAAACAGAATATGAACAAATGCTCTTTATTTGATTTATTTATTTGATTTCAAAGGAATGAAAAGACCCACAATATAGAGGACAGGAGGTGAGAGAAGTGGAGCCTACGGATACATCCACAGGGTTCTGTTTTCGTTTTAAAACGTTCTCCGTCCTCACACGTTTGCATCTCTGAAGGGGACACCTGAAGCACATATCACACGACCATCTGCACATATCACATGACCATTTGCACATATCACATGACCATTAGCACATATCACACGACCATTTGCACATATCACACGGCCATTTGCACATATCACATGACCATTAGCACATATCACACGACCATTTGCACATATCACACGACCATTAGCACATATCACAGGGCCATTAGCACATATCACACGACCATTAGCGGGGACATTCACACTACATTGTAAAATGTAGGATGACCAGATTTGGGTTTGTGAAAAAGAGGACACTTCAGCGGCGGGGGGGGGGGCTGGCCTCAAAATACTTTTTTGAAAACATGAACGTTTTAAATGTGCTAAAAAAAAATAATTACAATAACAGCGGGGCTGTTGAGCTCTATATTCGCAAGATACATTTGGATGGCGACCCATCTTTAATGTTGTCCTGACCTGTGAAAACAGTTGTGTTGATGGGGACTGATGTGGATATGTTGTCCATTTTCTTATATCTATTCAATCATGTCTGGTCTATTATTAGGCTTACCTCTTTTCAATCCATTATTATTAGATATTTCTTTTGTAAAGAAATAGGCCTACATCTATCCCTCATATGCCAACATATTTAATTCACCTGAATATAGGCTGCAGTAGATAGAGGATTATTGACATCTGCTGTTGTCAGTGTGCAGGCTATCCCTTAAAGGCAGTTTAAAGGTTCAGCTAAAAAAATAGCTCAGACAATGGCGTGCCGTTCGTCATGTTATATTTTCTACAGTCTATGGTTATGAGGTTATGTGCCATCAAAATGATTTTGGAGACGTAATATTAAGGTCGAAAAACTCTGTCACTTTAGCTGATGAGCTCTCACCCCTCGCTGCCGTTCGATGCTTTGCTGAACATTGTGCAGCCTCCCTGTAGGTCGTTGGCACCTTTATTTGCGACCGACGCGTAAGTGCCTGCTTTGCAGGTCCGGCACTCAGCTTCATGTTGATATCGACCGAGACAAAAACATGGAAATTTACGTTTTAATTCGTCAGTGAACTTACACTAAACAAGGAAGTTTGCGCTATTGAGGTGACTGACTGACCAATTAAATGTTTGAGATTACTATCGACCAATGACGGTAGCTAGGTCAGGCTCTACACACTTTCCACTCAATGCAAAGCGAACTGTAGGGGGAGGCCGTGACTAGTATGTGAATGAAAGACATAGATATATCCATGAATGAAAGAGAGAGCAATGCAAATTCGCTGTAAACATGTTTGAGGCTAGAATAACAAAATCCCGGACGACTTTGAAATTCCGCCCGGACACATTTTTAGGTTTCAAAAAGAGGACATGTCCGGGCAAAAGAGGACGTCTGGTCACCCTAGTAAAATGTGTAGATTAACTGCACTACAGATGCTACCAAAGACAGCAAGGCCAATAAAGCTAAAACAGGGCCCTTAACCTTGTATATCGTTCTCCATGTTGCAGTCACTGCATAGGCATGCTACACAGGCCCACCGTGTCATGGTCAGAGTTAGTGCCCACGTGTGATGGACACATCGTCACTGGTCTTCACCGCCGTCATTAGTATTTCAGGGAGCTGCTGCAGCATTAAGCCATTATTGCTGCACTCCTCCGGCAAAGGCAGTATCACTCTCTCTCTCTTCCTCTCTATCTCTCTCTCTCTGTCTCTCTTTCTTTCTCCCTCCATCTTTCTCTCTCCCTCTCTCTCTCCCTCTCTCTCTCTCTGTCTCTCTTTCTTTCTCCCTCCATCTCCCTCCATCTCCCTCCCTCTCTCTCCCTCTCTCTCTCTCTCTCTCTGTCGGTGAGCACAGTGGGCTGTATTGGCGATAGTCTGCAGCCTCCTGCCAGCAGCCAAAGCAGCTGTGACAGATGTAGCACATTTCCATATTCAGGAGTCGCTGACGGTTTTCTCCTTCGACGCATAATACAACCTCATGACAACAAAGAAGATGTGGGGGGTGGGGGTGAGGGTGGGGGTGAGGGTGGGGGTGGGGGTGGGGGTGGGGGTAGGGGTGGGGGTGGGGGTGAGGGTGGGGGTGGGGGTGGGGGTGAAATGAAGGCAAAGGAATCACAGTGTGTTTGTCAGTGTGCTCCATTGGAAGGGGCCCTTGTAGGAGTGGGAGAGGAGAGGTTTAGGGGTGATGGGTTCAGTGGACAGTATTCTCGTCTTCTCGCGTGCCTCCTCACACACACACACACACACAGACATACAAGCACAAATGTATAAATGCACTCACACACCTGCTGGGTGGATAACTGAATCCACATGGAAGACATAGGGTGCGTTTGTAAACTGCCACTCCGAGCTCTCGAGCACACTTAACCGTTAGTAAATTCAGCTCTCAGCACACTTAACCGTTAGTAAATTCAGCTCTCAGCACACTTAACCGTTAGTAAATTCAGCTCTCAGCACACTTCACCGTTAGTAAATTCAGCTCTCAGCACACTTAACCGTTAGTAAATTCAGCTCTCAGCACACTTAACCGTTAGTAAATTCAGCTCTCAGCACACTTAACCGTTAGTAAATTCAGCTCTCAGCACACTTAACCGTTAGTAAATTCAGCTCTCGGGCACACTTCACCGTTAGTAAATTCAGTGTGTGGATGGAACTATTGTGTGTTTATTCAGAGCGTCAAACTTCCTAATATCAATGACTGCCTATACTTTTGGCTGAGTTAGCCTAGCCTAGCATGGTCCGTAGAAATGAATGGGGCCTGAACTCCTTCCTCTCCCCAGCCCTGTGTGATGGCTCCATGGCTCAGCCCTGTGTGATGGCTCCATGGTTCAGCCCTGTGTGATGGCTCAGCCCTGTGTGATGGCTCCATGGCTCAGCCCTGTGTGATGGCTCAGCCCTGTGTGATGGCTCCATGGCTCAGCCCTGTGTGATGGCTCAGCCCTGTGTGATGGCTCCATGGCTCAGCCCTGTGTGATGGCTCAGCCCTGTGTGATGGCTCCATGGTGCAGCCCTGTGTGATGGCTCAGCCCTGTGTGATGGCTCCATGGTGCAGCCCTGTGTGATGGCTCCATGGCTCAGCCCTGTGTGATGGCTCAGCCCTGTGTGATGGCTCAGCCCTGTGTGATGGCTCAGCCCTGTGTGATGGCTCCATGGTGCAGCCCTGTGTGATGGCTCAGCCCTGTGTTTCACCCCGAGTGCGGGACAGTGGGAGGTGCCGCTGTGGCTCTCTGCGTCAGCATGGGCGAGCTGGTTCTCTGCGTCAGCATGGGCGAGCTGGTTCTCTGTGTCAGCATGGGCGAGCTGGTTCTCTGGGCGTCAGCATGGGCGAGCTGGTTCTGGGCGTCAGCATGGGCGAGCTGGTTCTCTGGGCGTCAGCATGGGCGAGCTGG
>NW_027468650.1:4081975-4114475 GCF_046254945.1 Alosa pseudoharengus | reverse complement strand
CATGCCTCTCTCTCTCTCTGCCATGCTTCTCTCTCTCTCTCCACCATGCCTCTCTCTCTCTCTGCCATGCCTCTCTCTCTCTCTCTCTCTCCACCATGCCTCTCTCTCTCTCCACCATGCCTCTCTCTCTCTCCACC
Organism: Alosa pseudoharengus; assembly: GCF_046254945.1. Classification (NCBI taxonomy): domain Eukaryota; kingdom Metazoa; phylum Chordata; class Actinopteri; order Clupeiformes; family Clupeidae; genus Alosa; species Alosa pseudoharengus. The sequence continues at coordinate 4,114,338 of NW_027468650.1, read as the reverse complement.
ATGCCTCTCTCTCTGCCCTTCTTCCTCCTGGCGAATACAGGATGTGTAATGTAATGGTGCGTTGATTTATGGCAAGCGGTTGTTCTCGCATTACGCATAACTGATGTCGGTTTGAGGCCTGCACCTCTCTGCCTGGGGCGAATGTTTACCATACACCCCGAGATGGGTCTTTACTCACCAGCAAGGAGCCGAGTGCGTCCTGATGAGTGAAGATTGATGGGAGGGTTGCCTTCCCAGAATGCAGTTCAACAGCAGCAATGATTTCTGCTCCGCTTCCGCTCCCCTCGTTCGCCGTTCGCCACCATGCAGACCGTGCGGGAGACGGGGGCTGACTCTTGGAGCGGATCGCACACTCACACACACACACACACAGACACACACTCACACACACACTCACTGACTCTTGGAGCGGATCGCACACACTCACACACACACACACACACACAGACACACACACACACACACTCACTGACTTTTGGAGCGGATCGCACACACACACACACACACACACACTCACTGATTCTTGGAGCAGATCACAGATCGTTTTTTACTCTGATTTGCAATCATCTCTGCTCCGAGGCATTAGCGCAGCTCTCTGCATACCTGTGTGTGTGTGGGGGGAGGGGGGATCCAGCACAGATCCAGCAGCTCAGATGAGATGTCTGTCTGTCTGCCACGGGAGACTGATAACCTTTCGGTCAGTTGACAACACAAATGAAGACTGTGGCTTCTCATTACACAAGTACAAGTATTTAGTAATGATTTATTAACATAAGGCGCTAAGACTAGCATTAAGCCCTAAACATGTCATACGTCATCAACTTACCTTGTTGACGTATCCAGTGATTAGTATCTCCACTGTCATGTCACCATAACTGATAGTTATTATAACAATTTCACAATGTGACCTGCTGCTATATCATTCTTATGACGCTGAGTTCAAGAAAAGTGTTTCCCAGTGTCCTTTTGGGGGAACCTTTAATGGTTCTACTCTGAGACTATCCTCTGGAACCTTTAATGGTTCTACTCTGAGACTATCCACTGGAACCTTTAATGGTTCTACTCTGGGACTATCCACTGTGCTAAAACCAAGGGCTCAATAATCAGCCCTTGTCTTCCAGGGATAAGGACTTGAAACAACTGCTTATAATGCTAATGTTTCTGGTTCCCATATGATAGGCACTAATAGGTTCTGGTTCCCTTATGATGGTCACTAATAGGTTCTGTAGAGAATCCTCTAATAAGGGGCTTCTCTACATGACTGTTAGCCCCGTATCAAAAGCCCCGTATCAAAGAACGTTGGATGAATGAACAGAAATGGAAGCAGCATGAATTGGAGAACATATTGGGATTCTATAAAAGATTCTGCCACAGACAGGGAGAGGGTCATTGGTGTTTTTATGATAAGAATCTTCTTTGTGGTGGGTTTTATTTTTTGCTTGTTTCTTCTGTGGCCTTCTCTGGCCTGTTACCCAGAGCACTAGCATCCATTAAAGATGATTTATGCACAAACACACCAGTGTGTGTGTGTGGGGGGGGGGCAGTTGTTATCATCGGGGGGCTACTTACTGAAGTGTTTGTTTTGTCCTCTGCCAGTACAGGCAGTCAGGTGCACACACAGACACACACACACAGATACACCCAAATACACAAATATGCACCCACATACACAGAAATAAAAACACACACAAACTAATTTTCTCTCACAGAAATACTCATGCAAACACACACTCACGTACTCACACACACACACACATGCTTTATGTGTGTGCATTCCTGCATGCCCACGTGCACTCTCTCACACCTATTAACACACACACACAAGCATATCCTTATACACACACAAGTGCGTAATCTTTGTGGGTAAGAGCCCTTATGCACAGGTGCAAGCTCTGTCTGTCACTCTCTCTCTCAGACACACACACACACACACCTGTTTGGCCTCAGTAATGTGTTGGTGCCTGAGCTGGGCTTGGCAGCATACCCCTGAGGGGGCAGGTGGAGGTGAGCTTCTCCTCCTCTCCTGTCCCCCCCTCCTCTCCTGTCCCCCTCCTCTCCTGTCCTCCTCTCCTGTCCTCCTCCTCCTCTCCTGTCCTCCTCTCCTGTCCTCCTCCTCCTCTCCTGTCCTCCCCCTCCTCCTCCTCCTCTCCTGTCCTCCTCTCCTGTCCTCCCCCTCCTCCTCCTCTTCTCCTGTCCTCCTCCTCTCCTGTCCTCCTCTCCTGTCCTCCCCCTCCTCCTCCTCCTCTCCTGTCCTCCCCCTCTCCTCCTCCTCTCCTGTCCTCCTCTCCTGTCCTCCTCCTCTCCTGTCCTCCTCCTCCCCCTCTCCTCCTCCTCCTCCTCCTCCTCTCCTGTCCTCCTCCTCTCTTCTCCTCCTCCTCTCCTGTCCTCCTCCTCTCTTGTCCTCCTCCTCTACTGTCCTCCTCCTCTCCTGTCCTCCTCCTCCTCCTCCTCCTCCCCCTCTCCTCCTCCTCCTCTCCTGTCCTCCCCCTCTCCTCCTCCCCCTCTCCTGTCCTCTTCCTCCTCCTCCTCCCCTCTCCTCCTCCTCCTCCTCTCCTGTCCTCCTCCTCCCCTCTCCTCCTCCTCTCCTGTCCTCCTCCTCCCCCTCTCCTCCTCCTCCTCTCCTGTCCTCCTCCTCCTCTCCTGTCCTCCTCCTCCTCTCCTGTCCTCCTCCTCCTCCCCCTCTCCTCCTCCTCCTCTCCTGTCCTCCCCCTCTCCTCCTCCTCTCCTGTCCTCCCCTCTCCTCCTCCTCCTCCTCTCCTGTCCTCCCCTCTCCTCCTCCTCCTCCTCCTCCTCTCCTGTCCTCCCCCTCTCCTCCTCCTCTCCTGTCCTCCTCCTCCCCCTCTCCTCCTCCTCCTCCTCCTCCTCCTCCCCTCTCCTCCTCCTCCTCCTCCTCTTCCTGTCCTCCTCCTGGTGAAGTATGCCAGGCCGGTGTGCCAGTGCTCCTCGCCCGAGAGCCCAAATCCAATTACAGGGATCAGAAGGCTGAGAGCAGCCAAGCAGTCACACTCAAGCCCCTTCATACCTGCAGCTGCTGCCACTCGGGAGGTTTGTGTGTGTGTGTGTGTGTGTGTGTGTCTGTGTGAGTGTGAGTGTGTGTGTGTGTGTGTGTGTGTGTGTGTATGTGTGTGTGTGTGTGTGTGTGTTGTAGACCTACTGAAGTATGGTTCTATATAGACGTCATTGTTTATGTGAGGGTGTGTATCCGTGTCTTTGTATATGTATTAATTTGTGCATGCCATTTGGTGAGTGCATGTATGTGTGTGTGCAGCCAAATTATTGTAGTTGTGTGTGTGTGTGTTTGTGTGTGTGTCTGTGAGTGCAGTCAGGAGCAGCAGTTAGGTGTGTGTGCGTGCGCTCGATCAGGAGTCGTGGTGAGGTGTGTGTGTGTGTGTGAGTGCAGTCAGGAGCAGCAGTTAGGTGTGTGTGTGTGCGCTCAGGAGTCGTGGTGAGGTGTGTGTGCGTGCGCTCGCTCAGGAGTCGTGGTGAGGTGTGTGTGTGTGTGTGTGAGTGGCAGTGAATTGGGTGCAGCTCTGAGAGGGGGTCGGCCCACGCACCTCTCCTCCCAAACACTCTCCACAGTGAGGGACCACTTTTCTCGACTCCCTCAAAAACCTTTCAGTCTTTCAGGAATCCACTGCCCCATCCCTCTCCTCTCCACCCCCCCCCCCACCGTGCGTCAGAGAAGCCGTCTCCTCACTGTATGACTGCACGTCCTGGCAAGAGTGGGCTGCAATGGCCTTCACCCATCTCTTTGTGGCCTAAGACAGCGGCTTGGTGTGGGGAGAAAAGTCATTGCGGCCGTGCAGCGCTCTCTGTAATAGCAGGTACTTAAGTGCCATTGTGTTCCAGTCGGGGTGGCATCACCGCTGGGAAGGGAGCTGGAATATGACTGCCCCCTAGGATGCATCATTTGCCCCAATTTTGGAAATTCAACTTGTACCCAATTTTAAAATGTGACAATACTAATGAAAAGAAAATGTGTAGAATATTAGCTGGATTGAATAGTATCTAAGGGGTCCACCAAGCCTCTAAAGTTGCTTCTTAGCAGAGCCTGTATCCCCGCTCTGGAAAAATCAGTTTTTCGTAAATAGCTTCCAAAATAATGCATTTAGGCCTACAGTGTCAATGAAAGTTAAATATAAATGTGGCTATTGCGCATCTTTTGGTACCAGTCTGATATCTCTAGCTTCATTGGTCTCTAAAATATTGCATTTTCCCCCTATTTTTAGCATTTCTTTGTCCCAATATCTATAAAAAGCAGATGTGAAGGTAGTCCAGTCATGGTCTTATATGAAAATCCTTTTTTTTTTCACATTAACATAAGTATAATATAAGTATATACTCTTTTGATCCCGTGAGGGAAATTTGGTCTCTGCATTTATCCCAATCCGTGAATTAGTGAAACACACTCAGCACACAGTGAACACACAGTGAGGTGAAGCACACACTAATCCCGGCGCTGTGAGCTGCCTGCAACAACAGCGGCGCTCGGGGAGCAGTGAGGGGTTACAGTAGGTGCCTTGCTCAAGGGCACTTCAGCCGTGCCTACTGGTCGGGGTTTGAACCAGCAACCCTCCGGTTACAAGTCCGAACTGCTACAAAGAACACACACTCTTTACATGTTTCCCTTCCTCTTCCTCAGGTTTGGTGTTTTCTTTCTGTCTGCTTCCACCACCTGCAGAACATTCTGGTAGTTCTTCTCCACAGAGCCTATGTAGTCTGTGCTGAGCTTCACATTACGCTCTGCGATGTCATTGACCACATGCAAGGCCTCATCTTGGTGGTTGCAGTGTTCAGTGGCTGTTGACGCATCATGGAACGACCTGCAGTTCTTCAAGAATTTGCTTCGGTATTCACATGTTTCAGCAGTGATCTCCAAGAGTGCAATGAAGGCCTGTGAGAGACACCAGTGGTACTTCACAGCTGAGATGGTACCACTAGCCTTCTTCAGTAGCAAGGTACCAGCCGAGCACAAGAAATCCCTTGCTACCTTGCTTGCTGTCAAACCATCTACCTCCTGCACATGTCCAAATGACAGATATGGCTCAGGTTTCGGCAAACCCAAATTTCCAGGAAAGATAACCCAAAAGACGACACTGGCAAACCTGGGACCTGATTTGTGGTATATCTTTCATCTTCTGCAGCTGGACCCTGCTTTCCTCACCACTGACATCTCAACCTGGCCTGCTCACCCAACCTACAAGGAGGCCTTGATTCACTTGGAGTCCATGAATGTAGTCAATGACAGTGTAATGTGAAGCTCAGTACAGACTACATAGGCTCTGCAAGAGGCAAAGAACATTACCAGAATGTTCTGCAGGTGGTGGAAGCAGACAGAGAGAAAACACCAAACCTAAGGAAGAGGAAGGGAAACATGTAAAGAGTGTGTGCTCTTTGATGTTAAAACATCAACGTCATATGGTGGTTAGTTATTAAGAATTATGTTCTATATATTCATGGATTACCCATTTGCTCAGTCATATAATATGTTTGTAGGAGGTTTACAGTTTGTCTTACACTTTGAAATGTAAGGTGTTCATACAGTAGTTCTAGAATAGGGTAATGTTAGTTAATGGAATATAATTTAAGATTTTATTGATGGCTTACTTTCATGCTGTTATTATGGAAAATCCCTGGCAAATGCTATTTTTATTGTGTCTTCCCCCCAAAAATGACAACTGCCATATCTCAGGAAGTAATAAAGATAGAGACACACAGCTGGCACCAAATGATGCACAATGTACATATTTATATTCAACTTTTTTGACATTATAGGGCTAGATCTATTATTTTTGCCGTTATTTAAGAAAAAAATTATATTTGTATGTCCGTTGTTAGTTGGAAACTTCAGAGGCTCGGTGGACCCCTTAGATATCAAAAGAATTTTATAAAATTTCTCATGTATGTTTAATTTAGTTAGTGTAAAAAATCTATTATAGGTACAGATTGATTTTCAAAAAAATGAAAAAAGTGGGGCAAATGATGCACCCTACTGCCCAAGGATGCGCCCTACATGCCAAGTCATGCCATCTCATGGGGCGCCGTAGTGTTGCTCTGCTCATGAATGGCCACTCTCCAGTGTGTGGTGTTGGTGTGGAGGGTGTTGGGGTGGGTGGTGTTGGGGTGGGGGAGTGGTGGGGAGAGGTGAGTCCACGTTATCACTGTTAGGGCCAAAGAAAGTTGTACAACAAACTGAACAAGTCGGCTTCTTTTTAAACAGAACCTGCAAAGTTTCCTTTACATACTTAAGGCATGACTATTGCCTATAGTGGTAACCGGGTGATAAGTGGGGTAACGGCCTTTAAGGTGTCCTGTTATACGGAATTAATGGACTCGGGCGGAGATCTTTGCCTTCCCCTCGTGCATTAATTCTGTATAATGGGACACCTTGGCGGCCGATATCCCTTACTTATGTTACATCATGTCATGTCATGGTTATGTTATGTCATGTCATCTCATGTTATGTTAAATTATGTCATGTTATGTCATGTCATGTTATGTTAAATTATGTCATGTCATGTTATGTCATGTGGTATCACTGCTCCCCAGTCCAGACCAGTCAGGGAGGCTGGGTTACAGTAGCTCCTGTCCTTGATCAACTTCTGCCGACCTGTCAGTGAACTCGCAGGACGTCCACAGGCCGTGTCCACCCCGTCCCTCATCCCTGTGCCGCCCAGCGAAGCTAAATCCTCCAAATGAAATTGCACTTAAAAAGCGACGAGAGGGAGAGATATGCTCGATTAAAATCTCCCCACGCAGGAAGCAATTAAATTTCCGTCTGCACCAGCTCTGCCCGACAGTTTTTTAATCCCAGATATTCAAGCGAGCTGATATTATTCACAGTGAAGTTGTCTTTTAATCCCACTCTCTCTCTCTCCATCTCTTTCTCACTCTCCCTCTCTTTCTCTATCCCTCTCTCTCCATCTCTCTCTCTCTCCCTCTCCATCTCTCTTCCTCCCTCTCCTTTTCTCTCTTTCTCTCCATATCGCTCTCTCTCTCCATCACTCTCTCTCCCTCTCTCTCCTCCCTTTTGGGAAAATCCCTTTCTGAGAATGTGTGTGACATTGCACATTGTCACGTGTCAGTAATCAGACCGCGCCACACATCCGATGGGTCAGTAATCAGACCGCGCCACACATCCGATGGGTCAGTAATCAGACCGCGCCACACATCCGATGGGTCAGTAATCAGACCGCGCCACACATCCGATGGGTCAGTAATCAGACCGTGCCACACATCCCATGGATGGAGAACTAAAGTCAGGAACACTGAGCAGAGAGACCAGCCAGTGCCCCCTGACGGCCCCGTACCTGGCAGGAGACCATTCGCTCTTTAACATGACCGCGCTGGACAGCCACTTATGTGTGCGGATGAGAGAGTGGCAAGCCACAGCAAGTACAGGTACCGCCTGCCAGTGGTCACATCTTCAGAAAGATAAATCATTCTCCTTTCTCTTCACAAGTAACCTGCCTGTCCTCTGGGGGCAACTTCACAGGTCTACTGCTGCAGGTGTGAATAGTATTATGGATTCATTAACGCACAGGTGGGATCTGGCTGAAATGAGGTCTACATATGGAGGAGCAAGCAGCTCTCTGACTTGCTACCAAGTTGTTGACAGTGGGGGAGGATTTAATTGGCTCTTGCTGGAGGCCTTACACTCAAGTTTTGCTTATTTAAATATTCATTTTTGAAGTGGGTGGGGTTGCAAAAATCTTGCAAAAATGTTTTAGAGTTTTTTGATTTTTTTTTTAACAGTTAATCAGTAAATGAGGACTCAAGATGCTACCTCATGTCTTGCTCTAAAGAAGAAAACAAGCGCCCAAGCAATTAGCCATTTAATTAAAATCTCACTATAATGGCAGCATCTTCAGCAGCTGCAGCATTGCACCCCCCCCTCCACCCCCCCACCCCCCCCAGCCCATCCGTATCTTCTCAGAAATCAAGTACCTTTGAAAGCCACATTTATTCTTCTTATGTTTGCCTCTTTGCGATTGTTCACTTCAAAATCTAATCTGTGTCAAGTCCACTTGATTGTGTTGTAATTAGGAGGCAGCATCAAGCCTGATCATTTGCATTCAGCTGCGTCTCTGTTCGCTTCACAGACGCTCCCCTGACAGTTGTGTGTTTTTATAAATATGGCATGCTTGTGAAGTCGGTGTCTGCTTCATGTTGGTTTGTCAGGAGGAATGTGAAATCCTTGATCAAATTATCAGGGTGGATCTACAAAAAAGAAACTCCCGAGTAACACAACTTCAATTGTTCAAACGCAATCCTCTCTCTGTCTGTCTGACTTTGTCATAAACTGATATCTGATGTCTGTATATTGACGTAGTGAGGAAATGCAGCACCTTGCCAACTACTGGCTCTATCTCTATCTTTTCTCACACACACACACACACTTTCTCTTTGTCTCTGCTCCCTTTCAACCATCCTGTCGCTCTCTCTCTCTCACACACACACACACACACACACACACACACACACACACACACACACACACACACATTATCTTTGCTTATAGTGTTTTTGGCTGTGAGGAAATGCAGCTCTAATCGACTCTTTCTCTGCGTCTGCGCTTGTTGTCTTTCCTCCTCAGCCACCACCGTGGTGTCGTTCTCGTTCGACGTGGGCAACGGGCCGGTGGAGCTAAATGTGCACTCGCCGACGCCACTCAACGATGACCAGTGGCACCGCGTGGTGGCCGAGCGCAACGTCAAGGAGGCCGTGCTGCAGCTGGACCAGCTGCATAAAGAAACGAGGCCCGCGCCTGCCCAGGGACACACACGCCTCGAGCTGTACAGCCAGCTCTACGTGGGTAAGACACACACACACACACACACACACACACACACACACACACACGCCTCGAGCTCTACAGCCAGCTCTACGTGGGTAAGAGACACACACACACACACACACCTCGAGCTGTACAGCCAGCTCTACGTGGGTAAGACACACACACACACACACACACACACACACACCTCGAGCTGTACAGCCAGCTCTACGTGGGTAAGAGACACACACACACACACACACACACACCTCGAGCTCTACAGCCAGCTCTACGTGGGTAAGAGACACACACACACACACACACACACACACCTCGAGCTCTACAGCCAGCTCTACGTGGGTAAGACACACACACACACACACACACACACACACCTCGAGCTCTACATCCAGCTCTACGTGGGTAAGAGACACACACACACACACGCCTCGAGCTGTACAGCCAGCTCTACGTGGGTAAGAGACACACACACACACACACACACACACACACACACGCCTCAAGCTCTACAGCCAGCTCTACGTGGGTAAGAGACACACACACACACACACACAAACAAATAGATACACACACACACACACACACACACACACACACACACACACACACACACACACACACATATATAGAGCTCTACAGCCAGCTCTACGTGGGTGAGACACACACACACACACACACACATACTAATAGATACACACACACACACACACACACAGGAGCAAGACATATGGACTTTATTAGCTTGTTGTGGCATTATTACACACATGCAATCCTTGGTGGCATGAATGGGTAATGAGCTGTATGTAAATGACTATACTTCCACACTAACCTGATTTTCCTCTGCCTTTCATTTATCAGAGCTCAGGAAGCCAAGTGATGGGTCTTGTGTGGAAAAGCTAGTTAATGTAGCCGTGGAGTAGAAATGCATGCAGTCTTATGAGAGCTCCTACCAGCGTCATCACTGATATCTCCTGAGCCTCAGTCCTGAGCTACGAGCAGTGTCACATTAATGGGTTTAGAAATGGCTTCACAGAAGTGACACTCTCAATTATTCACTCTCACGTCTCTCTCCCTCCCCCCTCTCTCTCTCTCTCTTTCTCTCTCTCTCCCTTTCTCACTTATTCACTCTCACTCTCACCATCTCTTTCTCTAACTCTATCTATTTCTCTATCTCTCTCCGGTCTCTCTCCCCCTCCTTTTCCTCTCTCTCTCTCTCTGGTCTCTCTCTCCCTCCTTTTCCTCCCTCTCTCTCTCTCTCTCTCTCTCTCTCCGGTCTCTCTCTCCCTCCTTTTCCTCTCTCTCTCTCTCTGGTCTCTCTCTCCCTCCTTTTCCTCCCTCTCTCTCTCTCTCTCTCTCTCTCTCCGGTCTCTCTCTCCCTCCTTTTCCTCTCTCTCTCTCTCTGGTCTCTCTCTCCCTCCTTTTCCTCCCTCTCTCTCTCTCTCTCTCTCTCTCTCCGGTCTCTCTCTCCCTCCTTTTCCTCTCTCTCTCTCTCTGGTCTCTCTCTCCCTCCTTTTCCTCCCTCTCTCTCTCTCTCTCTCTCTCTCTCTCTCTCTCTCTTTCTCTCTCTCTCTGCCTCTCTGTCCCTTTCTGCCGCGTGGCCGATACATAACTGTGTGCAGCGGAGCAGCAAAGCCGTGTCCTTCACAATACAATGCTGTGCAGGAGCAGGGGAACCTGCTGCAGATCTGTGAGGGATTACCGGCAGCACGGCCACTTGCTCAGTCTTTCACGGCCGCCCTCAGTCCACTTAACACCAACGTCAAAAGATCAAAGTCTTGCAGAGTTTTCCAAAAGGGCTCCCGCACCTTCGGTGACCTCCTCACAGCGGCACAGTCCAGCTGAGGTCAGGAGAGCTACGCGGGAGCATGTACTGCTTCACAGGTTGAGCCGTCGCTTTGCAGGGTATTCAGAGGGAGAGTTACAGTGATGTTTGGTGGAAAACAAATCCATTACAGCGGTGTTATCTTTTTTATACAGCAAAGGGATTTATGAAATGCTAGGCTATTCAATTATTCAAGAGAGCATTCTGTTATGAGAATAAATAGGTAAATAAAGGCTAGCTGGGTTTGTCGAGTCTGAGTGGCCTAATCGCATTGACACAGGATGTGTGACTAATAATAAGTTAATATGCTTAATGCTAACATTAGCTGTGGCTCTCGTTATGGCTTTGAAAGTATTAACAAGAGCCGTTCGCAATGCAATTATCTCACAAAAAACTGAATGCTTTTCAAATTTCCATTCGACTATTTAGCTAGGCACTCATTCTCCTTCGAAAAGAAATGTCTTTGAACGCATGTTAAGCATGTTTGGGACTGGAGAAAGCAATTGCTTTGTTATCTCTGGAGCTTTGCTGGAAGTCAGAGTGGAGGGCCCACAAATTGAAAGCTGAAATAGGGACAGAGTAAATCTTATGTTGCTCCAAACTCCAGTTAACCCTGCTCTTTTTGTCCATTTTAATAATATACCATCAAACAGATGCTTGATGTTTTAAATAATTTCTCAAGAACGTCTCGCACAGACAGTTACTGAGGCAAAATATATGCAGGTTCGGTCCGTTTGCCCTCCCAGACATAGCTGTTATAGCTGTAAGCTGTTAGCTGTGAGGAAAACTGTCCGTGTTTTTTTATACGGAGAGTGTACGCTTTTGTATTGGCAGCTCATTTACATGAAGCCGTGCTGTCGAGGATTCATCATCAGAATGGAGGGGAATTGAGCTTCTCCAGATCAGAAGACCACGTGACCCGCATCTCAACACGGTCATTAAACATTCGGCCGGAGAGATAATGAGCTCGAGGAAATCAAATGCGTGCGGAAAGGTGTCCCTTTATCTCTGCCAGTGTTGTTTCAGATTAAACATAATCTTCGGCTATACTCAGTCAGTTTGGGGAGTTGCACTAGCTGTAGTCGTTTGACCCCTTCACAACGGCGGCAAATTTGTCTTGTTTTCACTGAGCAAACGATGGGTGAGAGAAGTCCAGGCTTGCAGTGACCTGTGCAAATGTACCCTGCACAGGCTGCATCGTTTATGATATCATTATCTCGTAGTTTTGTCCCTTTATGTTCTTTAGTTGCTGGCGTTACCATTTACATCATTTCATATTTTGTTCCAGTGTATTTGTGAACTTGTTTGCCTGCTTATTTTTTGCATGTTTATGTTCTTACGAGGCCTAATGAATCTGTGCCTGCATGATATCTATAACAGTGCCATGGAGATCCAGTTGGCACCATTCCTTAGCAACACTTGCTCTGATAGCTGTGTTTCATAATGCCATGCTCACGATGCTTTGAGATGTTCACATCAGAGTTACTGCTGAACTGTAAGCCAGGAGCATCTACTTTAGACAAAATGCTTGAAAACATTGGACGATATTTATTTAAGTACTACACCTGGATTTATATAGCCTACACCATGAAAGAACAGCTGGACATCCTAAGTTGTAACACAAGCTATAACATGAAATGTGTGAAAAGTGAGAGCTTTTGTTATGCAATTAGAGAAGCCTTCAAAATCACAGTATTACGACAGTAAAATGTATATTATTTAGAATAAAGTTTCACAACGCGGCTGTTTATCACCAGCTCTCTACAGTAAAGCGTCCTTCACTCTTATTTGTCTTGAGGGTTTGGAGCTTCTCTCTTCATCTCTTCAGTTCCTATTGATTTCTTATCGTCTTATTGTCTTTGTTCTCTATTGGGTTCTCGTCCTGCATGTTGCTGTTTTTGATTCTGTTCTCTCACTCTCTCATTGCTGTCTCTGTCCATGTGCTGTGCTGTGCTGTGCTGTGCTGTGCTGTGCTGTGCTGTGCTGTGCTGTGCTGTGTGCTTTGTGGCTCTGCTGTTTCTCTGGCGTCTGTGCTGCATGCTCTTCTCATCGCGCCTCAATGACTCTGCGCTCTCGTCCTCCGCGGGGTTTGATGGCCGCTCTGCAGGGAAGCCAGCATCGTGGGCTTGTCAGGACAGTAGGTAACTTTTGTGTATCGCCCCCACATGCCCCCACCCATCGCACACACACTCCCACACACCCTTCCTCCAAGCCTCCCCCCAACCACACACACCCCCAGGCCAGCAGTCAGAAGACTCGTGGTGCATTCAGCCCTGTTAAGAAAGCTACATTTCTCTGTCAGTCACATGTGCACAAAAGGTCTTTTTTCAAATGGAAAGGGATTCTTGTTTTTATTTTATTTATTTATTTTTTGGTAGCTGTGAAAATCCGTACGAGAGGCTGTTGTGGGAAGTTGTGGGAAGGTGAGGGGTCTGCGGTGCGTCTGTGTGGGGGAATGTGAGAGGGTGAGGGGTCTGTGCTGCGTCTGTGCTGGTCTCAGTCCAATTAGAGCAGCAGCCTACTCACCGGTGAGGCAGTGGCCCCATCAGACGCAGTTCAGCCAGGTCCAATCAAATCAACTTTTAAGCGTAATTAAGGCCTGATTAAACCTAAGCGTGAGTATATTTCAAATCAAACTGCATTTGACATGCATTGCGTTTGCGTTGCGCTCCGGGGGGCAGCCAGGTTGGAGTGGTTAGTAAGGTGATACACACGCCGCCCAGCGAGTCGGCTTAATGAACGTAATATGCTCATTTATTACCGCTTCATTACACCTTAATGACTCCCCTAAAGGTCACTTGTGCCGGGAGCGCGAACGGCCAGTCAGCCATCGAACGGCATACGCATCATCTTTACGGTGACCCTGCGCGTTATCCTACTCGCTTCAGGGCTGATTAACCGGTCCGGTCGGTCACCATAGACAAGCTGGAGCACTGAAAAGAGACACAGTAAGAACAAGCTGGAGCACTGAAGAGAGACACAGTAAAAACAAGGTGTGGGTGCAGGGCAGGGAGGCCCTGTTGTGTTGTGGCTGGGGAATTCAGGGTGGTTCTGGTGGTGGGGCAGCAGGGTGGTTCTGGTGGTGGGGCAGCAGGGTGGTTCTGGTGGTGGGGCAGCAGGGTGGTTCTGGTGGTGGGGCAGCAGGGTGGTTCTGGTGGTTCTGATGGTGGGGCCGCAGGTTGGTTCTGGTGGTTCTGGTGGTGGGGCAGCAGGGTGGTTCTGGTGGTTCTGATGGTGGGGCAGCAGGTTGGTTCTGGTGGTTCTGGTGGTGGGGCAGCAGGGTGGTTCTGGTGGTTCTGGTGGTGGGGCAGCAGGGTGGTTCTGGTGGTGGGGCAGCAGGGTGGTTCTGGTGGTTCTGGTGGTGGGGCAGCAGGGTGGTTCTGGTGGTGGGGCAGCAGGGTGGTTCTGGTGGTTCTGCTGGTGGGGCAGCAGGTTGGTTCTGAAGACATAATTCATCTACCACATGAAGCAGAGTAATTAGAGTGCTATCTGAGCTCTCCTTCCCTCTGACATTAATTACCCAGGCTGTGTGTGTGTGTGGCTGTGTGTGTGGGTGGGCAGCGGGTGGGTGTTTTTTTGTGTGTGTGAGTATGTGTGTGTGGGTGTGTGTGTGTGGGGGCGGGGGGGTCTTTTGTGTATGTGTGTGTGTGTGTCAGAGAGAGAGAGAAAGGGAGAAAGAAAGTTTTGCGCGTGTGTGTGTGTGAGGTTAAGTAGTGGGTGAGTGAACGCATGTGTGTGTGTGTGTTTATGTAAGTTATTTAGTGTGTGTGTGTGTGTGTGTGTGTGTTTGTTCAGAGCAGTGCTTTTAGCCCCAGGAGCTTAAATAATGTAACTCTGGCTCTTTGATTGCTCTGCGGTATGAAATGAATGCTGCGTAGCTGTGTATATCCCCCTGATGGAGGAGAGGCTCCTCAGATGGCTTAGGCTCTATTAACACAGGGTCCTTAGTGTGTTTATTTAATAGCCTTTAATAGCCACCCCGGTCACCAGCAGGCTTGGCAAGCTGGCCTGCACACTGCTCTAAAAACACAGAATTAATCAAGCCCACAAATTCAAAAATCGTTAATGGAGCCTTGAGGATACGTATTAATTTGTTTTGCCGCAAATGATGTCCCTGCTCTTTGTTGTCTGGTTGCAATTGCGCGGCCTTGCTTTCCCCTCGAAGCAGAGTTCATTGGTATCCGATGATGATTTTAGTTCATATGTTTTGTTAAATTGCTACCTCTTAATTACAGTGATTGTGAGTGATTCACAAAGTGAGTTTGTTTTCATGGTGAGTAACAACACTGTATTCCAGTAACCCTCTGTAAGCTATGCACATGTGTTACCGTAAACAGGTAGATCGAGGGCATGCTGCTAGTTATGATTAAGCTACTGCTGGGCTTTGTGGGAGGTGAGCGCTAAGTCTTAAGATCAGGATCTGGTGATGGTTCGAGTCGGCTCACAGTCGATTGACAGTTAGTAAACATGCTGTTAAGAGTTGAAAGGTTAGTTAAAATATAATAATGAAGATGAGTCACAGGATTTCTGCACTGCTTAGAGAATCTGAAACAGCCTCTCCATCGGCATTCTGATCATCCAGAGACGCTGCAGGATTAAAGCAACACCAAAGAGTTTTTTGTACCTTAAAATAATGTTTCCAAAATCGTTTCAGTGGTTTATCAACTCATAACAGGGTGAACGGCACTTCTGCATTCGCTTCGCGGCCCTCTATCGGCTATAACCACACTATGTAAGTTTGCCAGATCGGGTAGTGGATCTGTAGTTCGATGGAATGAGACATAAGAAACTACAAATTTGACTTGCATCTGATGTCGCAATACATCGTACTTTAATAAAATCATGCAACATATTCTACCTTGTCTGTGGACATCGTTATTTCCAAAGCTAGTGCTGGATAAACAAATAGTGCGTGCGACAGAGGAAAAGTTCTTTGGTGTTGCTTTAAAGTGAGAGTTTTTGAGTGCACAGAATGTGTAGACCGCAAGACAACGTATTTCCTCTGTGACTCTCATACCTGCTTATTATTTACCATTAGGGCCATGTGTGTGCCACTCTTTTATACATGTATTCATTTAGCTAATGGGTCTCTTTTGTCCTCGTCAATCGCTGGTTTCTCCTCACGGAAAATGGACTCTGACATCATCTCAGCTCTGAAGGAATAATGGTGCTCCAGCGGAAGCCCACTCCTAATGGCGTTTTAGTCACTGTAATTTTCTCTTAGATCCATGCCCTTTGAGTGACAGACCCGATAATAGCTTTCCTCTGTGCACAGTGGTGTGAGGCGTCTGATGGATCTGGTTCTCATTTTTCACCCTCACTAATTACATGGACATTACTGGTCAGCGTGCTTGAGGTCAATTTTATGTGTTACAGTCGTTTGCATTGATTACACACTGATACTATGCACTCACAGCCAAGACGTTGGTGTGGGATCTGAGTGGTGGTGGTGACCATAGATATATATAACAATGTTCCATATATATATCTATGGTGGTGACGGCGTTCTCTGGTCAACTACAGGTGCTGCCAGCGGACAGAGGGGCTTTCTGGGATGCATCCGTGCTCTGAGAATGAACGGTGTGACCCTTGACCTGGAGGAGAGGGCAAAGGTCACGCCGGGGGTGAAGCCCGGCTGCTCGGGCCACTGCCCCAGCTTCGGGATGTACTGCCGCAACGGGGGCAAGTGTGTGGAGAAGTACAACGGCTACTCGTGCGACTGCTCCAGCACAGCGTACGACGGGCCCTTCTGCACCAAAGGTAGGAGACCTGACCTCACCTGACCTCCCTTATATGTTGTATCACAGTGTCTTTGAACTTTGTGCAGTTTTATTTATTTTTTTCAGACATAACATATGTTAACAGTGGTGAATGTTTTTTTGTACAGCTGCTCCCTTGTATGTTTAGAGAGAAAATTACTAGGTCCTCAAACTGTTTTGAGTACTCGCAAATGTTCACTGAGAACTCACAGAAAACAAAAAACGGTTTGCAAATGTTTGACTGTGTTCGTGAATTTGAATGCAGCTCTGGTCTTAATAAACCACAATGCGTAGACTAGCTGTGGCTTCAGTTGCATGCATGATGCTTCAGTGTTTTTTATTTGTCATTTTTATTATTTTTCACCCATAAAAGATACACAATAGTCTTTCAAGACAATGGCTTTATTCTTTGAACAACCCCTTTGCTTGGTGTAATGGTTAAAAACAGGGCTTAGGCTACTCAGGGATATTAATAATGGCCCATTCATATTCCCGCTCTCAGAATACCATTGCTCTGCATGCAGTACTGTACTATCCTGCACATGATAATGGCCCATTCATATTCCCGCTCTCAGAATACCACACATGATGAGAGGTTCACACCTTCTATTTAAACACCATCAGCGTATAGTTACTCACTCCCTTCACATGGTTATGGACGTTTGCACGTTTCCCATACCGTGTGTGCTCTCCCACCTCATGATATATACATACTGTATATGTTTTCGAGCCCCCTGTGAGCCCCATGGGGCAGCCGTGGCCTACTGGTTAGCTCTTCGGACTTGTAACCGGAGGGTTGCCAGTTCGAACCCCAACCAGTAGGCACGGCTGAAGTGCCCTTGAGCAAGGCACCTAACCCCTCACTGCTCCCCGAGCGCCGCTGTTGATGCAGGCAGCTCACTGCGCCGGGATTAGTGTGTGCTTCACCTCACTGTGTGTACACTGTGTGCTGAGTGTGTTTCACTAATTCACGGATTGGGATAAATGCAGAGACCAAATTTCCCTCACGGGATCAAAAGAGTTTATATACTTATACTTATGTTTTCGATCCCCCTGTGATATATACATATATGTTTTCGAGCCCCATGTGATATACATATATGTTTTCGAGCCCCCTGTGATATATACATATATGTTTTCGAGCCCCATGTGATATACATATATGTTTTCGAGCCCCCTGTGATATATACATATATGTTTTCGAGCCCCCTGTGATATATACATATATGTTTTCGAGCCCCCTGTGATATATACATATATGTTTCCGAGCCCCTTGTGTGTGCTGCCATGTGCACTCTGGCGTGTGCGGTCCTTGATCGAAGCATTCAGCGTGACACTTGTCAATTTGTTTCGCCCGAATCCTCTCGGTTAGCCGGCGCAGCAGTAGCTGAGCGCAGCACAGGTGAGAAATGAGTGAGTCACTGAGTGACGGCCGGGCTGTGTCCCTGCTCCCCATCTGCTATGCAGATTGCTGGAGGCGACGAGCGCTCTCTGCTGAGACCTCTAGCAGGCGCTGGAAATGGCCACACTTCTGTGCCCCGATGTGCAACAGAGCCGCAACTCGCATTGTTCACTCTCAGTTCCATTCTCACTGTGTGCCAGGGTGTGTGTGTGTGTGTGTGTGTGTGTTTGTGTGTGCCTGCATACGCCTTTCTATGAGTGTGTGTGTTTGTGTGCGTGCGTGTGTGTGTGTGTTCACGCGTTTGGTAAACCCTGAAATATGCATGTATGCATGAACACTCTCATAATTGGGGCACGTTAGCTCGCATTTCCATGTATCCATATTTACACGGCCCTGTCAGGGGTATTGCAGCCAGAGCCACAGTCCTCTTCTTTCCGTTTTCCCTCTTTTCTTTCCTCCTGCCTCAGGCGGTCACTTTCTCCCTCCCTCCCTCCCTCTCTCGCTCTCTCTGCATTTGTTTTCTCAGCTCTACTGTACACAATGAAGCCCCAGTGAAGGCTAAGCCGTGCACTTGAACGCTGCTCTCTCTCTCCTCGCTGCCGCCTGGGCCACTGCTGCCCCCCTCTGTGTGTTTGCTTTGAAATGGAAGCGGACTTCCAGCCACGTTGCCACGGCGATTATTTGCATGCTGTGGCCTTGCAGTGCTATGGCAACAGAATAATTTTTTTTTCTTTCTCTCTCTCTTTTGCCTTCGCTTTTCACCAGCCTGTTTTGTAAGGCCTGGTCATATCTGAACTCTCGAGCCCTGTGGTGGGGGGGGGGGGGCTAAAATGGACAATGGAAAGAAATGAACCTGAGCACTAAGCAAACTTCTCACAAGTGATCTTGTCTAGTTGGTATTTGGTATATTAGTTTTTCTACACTGGAAAGAATATATTTAGAGTGCAGAAGGTGAATAAATCACAAAACTGTGCATCACTTGCCTCAATATAGTTATTAGTGTGCGATGTAGAGCTCATGCAGAGAGCGCGCTCCTCGTGGGAAATCGGTCTCAGCAGAGGGCTCCAGCTGCTTCAGCTGTGTTTATAAGATATTCATTTAGTACAGCGAAGCAACATACTGTGTGTCAGAAAGAGTCTCATATCTTGGTATTTACACTCACATTCTGATCCGTGGCCTTGCGCTTGTGTTGACCAGCCGAGATGCACAATCTTGCTTGTATGCCATATTTGATTAGATTTTTTATCAAACTAATAAAATTAGTTTGTCCATGTCCACATACTACACTCTTAAAACGAATGTGTTGAAAATAACACAGCTTGTGTTGTTTTTAAAGGTGCCATGTGTAATGTCCGCCAAAAAATAAATTCATACTCCACATTCCATAAAAGATGGGGGCAGTATACCTCCAGAAAGTGAGTTGGTCTACCCTAGAGTAACAACCGAGACACTTGTATTGCAGTTTGGCTGGCGGTTATGTTGCCCGCATACCGCCTCCCATGGCCGAAACTGGTATTATGACACCTGTCGGGCTGTGGCTAGTAATTTAGCATGCTAATTCAGGTTGATATCTCTCCAGCACTATACCTTGTCATTTTTTTAATGACATCATAGCCCTTATTTCTTCTCATTCTTTTGATGTGTGTAGCTCATTTTTTGGATATTTTTACCTCAATTCTTACACCATGGCACCTTTAACACATCTCTATGTCCAGATAGTGACAACACAATTTGTGTACACAAGAGTATACTAGATGGACAGAGCTTAACAGGAAGTGAAGCTAGATGGACAGAGCCTAACAGGAAGTGAAGCAGGAGAGAAATTGGCCAATTGGATCTCCTCCTATATTTATGCCAAGGACTCATTTCTGCACAACAAAGAGAGAGTGCATGAGAGATATAAAGAAAGAGACGCTGGAGTAAAGCTGATCTGTGAGGGTTTTTTCCGTTTAGACAAACCGCTCCATTCCGTCCCAGTGGGCAGAGGGAATGTATAAGCGAAGTGCATGATTAGGCGAGGCCTGCAGGACATTTAAACAGTAGCGCTCGCTGTCACACACACACGCACACACACACACACACACACACTCTCTCTCACACACACACACACACACACACACACACACACACATACACACACACACACACACACACACACACACACACACACACACACACACACACACTTAAACACACACAGACACACACACACACACACACAGTTAAACACACACACACACACACACACACACACACACACACACACACTTAAACACACACACACACACACTGGAGTGGACTTACTTCATTACCTCTCTTGATTTCCCAGAGCTCCCCACGGTTCCGCCCCACATGCACGGTGTGTAGAACTGTTTGTGTGTACGGCCCCTATACGGCAAACACTTGTTTTCTCACCGATGTGAAATGGCCCGTGCAAGGACCTTTGTCCTCTGTGGGTGTCTGAAATGGACAAGCGAAGAAATGATGCTCTTCCTTTTTTCACGCTTCATTGAGAGATGAAATAGTATTTGCTCATGTCAGCTGAGATGTCAGTGTTTTGTTTTGTTTGTAGATTTCACACTGCGATTGCATTCATCTGATTCACTGTGTTTGATGAACAGCCCCTGTGCTTTTGTCTCTTTCCCCCACTGACCTGTCCAGACATCGGCGGCTTTTTTGAGGCCGGCACCCTGGTGAGGTACAACTTTGGGCCCGAGGCCGGGAGCTCCTCCTCTTCGTCGTCCTCCTCCTCCTCCTCCCAGGTGGTGGTGGAGGCGTCGTCCAGAGAGACCAATCTGACGCGCGAGGACCTGGCCTTCAGCTTCAGCACGTCCAGCGCCCCCAGCCTGCTCGTCTACGTCAGCTCCCACACGCAGGACTATATGGCCGTAGTGCTCCGGCAGAACGGTGAGGACCCCTGCACCTCCACACAGCGTCCACTCTCCGCCAACCGTGATGATGATGATGATGATGATGATGATGCAGAGACTCTACAACACCTGCAGGGGGCGCAGTTTGCAGTGTTGAGTCTGCGATCACCGCTTTCGGTTTCTCTCGTTGCACATTTGTGAGATGGTTTATATCGTGTTTATACACTTTAAACTTTCTTTCAAAGAAGTTTCACACAGAAAGTTTCTCAAATAATAAGTGATACCTCAGTATCTGCTGCGGTTGCAGTCTGTGACCTTGCCAGGGTGTTTTGTGCTTTTAATTCTGCAGAGCCTTCTTTTACAAGGGGCTTTTACGCCCAACGTGAGACAGAGTTTGGAGATTTAGAGTTTGTAGCTCGCGAGGCACTAGTGTTGCTCAGTCCGTAGGGGACTGTGAGCTCTGATGAGTGCTCCTTTATGGGCCTGTGAGAGGACTCGGGAGTCCTGATTCTGAGAGCAGAAGAAAAGCTTCCCCTCCACTTCCATACTTAGCCATGCAGAAACCCATCTAGTATACATCAGAAATAGAATCGCTTAAGAACCAGTTACGTGACAAAGTGCATGCCTATATCAACGATCATCTAAATGGTAGGTTCCCTTATTTATTCAGCGCTTCTGCTGCCAGATTGAATGAGTAGCAAGTTGTGAAATTGTTAGAAATTGTTGAGATGATCTCGGCCATGTAAGATGGAATGCTTATTTTCTTCCACAGAAATATCACTGCAGTGGCAACCTGATGGAAGTTGAGTATCAAGTTATCAGTAACCTGATGGGAGTTAGCATGCACGTGACAAAGAGTATGCTAGGGTTGATCGAGATGTATCTAATTTTGTGCATCTCTACGCTGATGTGAGTTGGTATGCCTGCTCCCCGAGCATTCAGAGTGAAATGTGTTGTGATGCAGTCTGATTGGCTCTTTAAAGGAGAGACGGAGTGCGAGCATGCATCCACACGCCGAAGTGATTTTGTGTCAGGGCTGTTTGTTTTTGGCTCAGAGTGATCTTTTTCATTAAGCAGAACTTCATAAAAACTCAATTTCCCACCAGCCCACCCACACAAATACCCACACACACACAGACATGCACGCACACACACACACACACACACACGCACGCACACACACACACACACACACACACACACACACACACACACACACACACACACACACACACACACTCAGTGCCTGGCCGCGAGCTCTATAATCAGAGACTGACAACTGATGATTATTTTGTTTGTCATTCTAGACATCAGAATGACACACGTGCCCCCCCCCCCCACACACACACACACACACACACACACACACACCTCCCCCTCCACTCTCACCCCTAAACAGGGGCCAGGCTGGCAAGCTTGACTTCCTAGAGCACTTGTGGGGGGGGGGGGGGGGCTCTGTGACAGAAGGCAGAGACCGGGAGGCGTGAGAGTACAGTGGCAGTACAGGGCACAGTAATTGGCATCCCCGCCGCTCTCTGGCAGGCTCTGAAAGAGGAGTGTGTGTGTGTGTGTGTGTGTGTGTGTGTGCGTGCGTGAGCATGTCTGGCGTGGTGTGATGGGGACTAACCTGTGCCCCCCCCCCCCTCATGCGTTCAGCTTAAGTGCTGCAGAGGCACTAATTCAGAGAGGAGGGATTTGATTGGTATTCTCTGCAGCAGGTCACGGCTAGAACCCACAGGCTGACGTTTGCTCTCTTTCTCTCACTCTTTCGCTCACTCACACTTTTCTCTCTGCGGCCTTTGCCCTTATCTTCTCCCCCCCCCCCTCTATCTCTCTCTATCTCTATCTCTATCTCTCTCCATCTCTCCCTCTCACTCTCAGGCACCCTGCAACTGAGATATGACCTGGGTGGCATGAAGGAGCCTTTCGTGGTGGATGTTGACCAGCGTAACCTTGCCAACGGGCAGCCACATACGGTCAACATCAGCCGAGTGGAGAGGAGCATCCAGGTCCAGGTATATAACAGGACACACACAGCTACACACATCCTCTATTATACAGTGGAATATAGAATATAACATGCAACTGAAAAGAATAAAATAGAACATAGAATAGAATAGAATAGAACACAATGCAATAGAATAGAATAGAATAGAACACAATGCAATAGAATAGAATAGAACACAATGCAATAGAATAGAATAGAGCAGAATAGAATAGAATAGAACATGTTTATGTTTATGTTTCTAGGACATGTTTTTGTCCAAAGTGATTTATAATGACATCAATAAACATTAGATTAGCATTAAAATGAATAGAATAGACCATGGCAGAATAGAATACAGTAGAGTAGAGTAAAAGAACTAGAACAGAGTAGTGAGCAGCGTAAACGGAGAAGGCGGAGAGCTTAAACTAGCGAGGCAGCCTCAGGACTCCAGCCTCAGGACTCCAGCCTCAGGACTCCAGCCTCAGGACTCCAGCCTCAGGACTCCAGCCTCAGGACCCTGCGAGGCCGTCTACAGCAGCAGGACTCATTCAGCCGGCCAAGCGCTAACCTTGGCACTGCAGCTAATACGTGAAATCAAGTGGATCTTGGCGAGTGTGTCTGTGTGCGTGTGTGTGTGCGTGTGTGTGTGTGCGTGTGTGTGTGTGTGTGTGTGTGCGTGTGTGTGTGTGTGCGTGTGTGTGTGTGTGCGTGTGTGTGCGTGTGCGTGTGTGTGTGTGTGTGTGTGTGTGTGTGTGTGTGTGTGTGTGAAATCAGGTGGATCTGTGCGAGACTGCAGCAAAAACAGGCCGGCTGCACTCGCTCTCCCCAGCCGGACAGACCACTCTGGCTGCACAGAGCTGGAACAGAGCCTGGAATAAAAGTGCCTCCGTTTATTCTCAAGACTTGTGCTTCTGGGTGCTTCTGGGTGCACTTAATACAGGTCCAGCCTGCCTCACCTCATGAGCGCCGGGCCATTCACATATAAATGACCTGTCCATTTTCTTTGGGTTCTGTATCATGTAATCATTGTATCATATGTCAAAAACATACATATTCATATACATATTATATGTCAAACAAAACATACAAAACTTACATATTATGTCTTGTTGACACATAATTAGACGAAAGCAGTGATTGTGAGAGATAACACCGCACACCATATTATTGACACATTATTGACGTGCTTCCGCCAAATGCAGTCCTGCATCTTCATCTTCATCCCTGGTCTGACTCTGTTTCTCTCCCATATGGCTGCAGTTAGTACAGTTAAGCTGTGAGGGTGCTTCTGCAGTTAGTTCAGTTAGTACTGTAAGGGTGC
This sequence comes from Alosa pseudoharengus, assembly GCF_046254945.1. NCBI lineage: Eukaryota > Metazoa > Chordata > Actinopteri > Clupeiformes > Clupeidae > Alosa > Alosa pseudoharengus. The sequence goes on along the minus strand of NW_027468650.1, from coordinate 4,090,380 downwards.
TACTGCAGTTAGTACAGTTAGTACTGAAAGGGTGCTACTGCAGTTAGTACTGTAAGGGTGCTACTGGTGGTACTGCAGTTAGTACTGTAAGGGTGCTACTGCAGTTAGTACAGTAAGGGTGCTACTGCAGTTAGTACTGTAAGGGTGCTACTGGTGCTACTGCAGTTAGTACTGTAAGGGTGCTACTGCAGTTAGTACTGTAAGGGTGCTACTGCAGTTAGTACAGTAAGGGTGCTACTGCAGTTAGTACTGTAAGGGTGCTACTGGTGCTACTGCAGTTAGTACTGTAAGGGTGCTACTGCAGTTAGTACAGTAAGGGTGCTACTGCAGTTAGTACTGTAAGGGTGCTACTGGTGCTACTGCAGTTAGTACTGTAAGGGTGCTACTGGTGCTACTGTAGTTAGTACTGTAAGGGTGCTACTGCAGTTAGTACAGTAAGGGTGCTACTGCAGTTAGTTCTGTAAGGGTGCTACTGCAGTTAGTACTGTAAGGGTGCTACTGGTGCTACTGCAGTTAGTACAGTAAGGGTGCTACTGCAGTTAGTACTGTAAGGGTGCTACTGGTGCTACTGTAGTTAGTACTCTAAGGGTGCTACTGCAGTTAGTACAGTAAGGGTGCTACTGCAGTTAGTACTGTAAGGGTGCTACTGCAGTTAGTACTGTAAGGGTGTTACTGGTGCTACTGCAGTTAGTACTGTAAGGGTGCTACTGCGGTTAGTCCTGTAAGGGTGCTACTGGTGCTACTGCAGTTAGTACTGTAAGGGTGCTACTTCAGTTAGTACAGTAAGGGTGCTACTGCAGTTAGTACTGTAAGGATGCTACTGCAGTTAGTACTGTAAGGGTGCTACTGCAGTTAGTACTGTAAGGGTGCTACTGCAGTTAGTACAGTAAGGGTGCTACTGCAGTTAGTACTGTAAGGGTGCTACTGCAGTTAGTACTGTAAGGGTGCTACTGGTGCTACTGTAGTTAGTACTGTAAGGGTGCTACTGCAGTTAGTACAGTAAGGGTGCTACTGCAGTTAGTACTGTAAGGGTGCTACTGCAGTTAGTACAGTAAGGGTGCTACTGCAGTTAGTACAGTAAGGGTGCTACTGTAGTTAGTACTGTAAGGGTGCTACTGCAGTTAGTACTGTAAGGGTGCTACTGGTGCTACTGCAGTTAGTACTGTAAGGGTGCTACTGCAGTTAGTACAGTAAGGGTGCTACTGCAGTTAGTACTGTAAGGGTGCTACTGCAGTTAGTACTGTAAGGGTGCTACTGGTGCTACTGCAGTTAGTACAGTAAGGGTGCTACTGCAGTTAGTACTGTAAGGGTGCTACTGGTGCTACTGCAGTTAGTACAGTAAGGGTGCTACTGCAGTTAGTACTGTAAGGGTGCTACTGCAGTTAGTACAGTAAGGGTGCTACTGCAGTTAGTACTGTAAGGGTGCTACTGCAGTTAGTACTGTAAGGGTGCTACTGGTGCTACTGTAGTTAGTACTGTAAGGGTGCTACTGCAGTTAGTACAGTAAGGGTGCTACTGCAGTTAGTACAGTAAGGGTGCTACTGCAGTTAGTACTGTAAGGGTGCTACTGCAGTTAGTACAGTAAGGGTGCTACTGCAGTTAGTACTGTAAGGGTGCTACTGGTGCTACTGTAGTTAGTACTGTAAGGGTGCTACTGCAGTTAGTACAGTAAGGGTGCTACTGCAGTTAGTACTGTAAGGGTGCTACTGCAGTTAGTACTGTAAGGGTGCTACTGCCGAGGCATCGACTGCTCTCTCCATTAGTAGCTGTAAAATTCAGCCCTGCCAGCCTGGATAGGATGGAGGAGTGGGTGGAGGAGGAGGAAGGGGGGGAGTAGGAGGAGGAGGGGGGGGAGGAGGTGGAGGGAAAGGGGGGGGAGTATAATTGAAAGGCATTATTGATTGGTGCAGCCGGGCTCAGAGTGCACTTTAGGTTTTTATTATGTCTAAACAGCCAAGACATGTTTTGGTTGATGGTGTCGATAAGAGGGCGTGTGTGTGTACGTGTATGTGTGTATGTGTGTGTGTGTACGTGTGTGTGTGTGTGTGTGTGTGTGTACGTGTGTGTGTGTGTGTGTGTGTTAAGTGTGTATGTGTGCTGGGAATGACAAAGACAGCAAGCTAGAAGGCAGACAGCACTCTCACCCTGTCTGATCTCTGATGTCCACAGCACCTTTAACAGTTCCACTCACCACGGGTAATATTGGACACACACACCACGGGTAATTTCGATCTGCTCTCTCTCTCTCTCTCTCTCTCTCTCGCCTCTCCTCCTCATCTCATTCCATATACTGCGTAGAGTGTGTCCTGGTTGTGTGGAGATAGGTGTGTGTGTGTGTGTGTGTGTGTGTGTGTGTTGAGTAATGGGAAGTGCCATCAGGGATACGGTGCAGCGGTGTAGTAGGTGAGTCGTCTCGGTGGCTCTCAGGGGCCTCAGCCAGCTCCACTGCACTGTCAAGGGGCCTGCAGCAGCACAGACAGCAGCACAGACAGCAGCAGATCACAGGAGATATGTCAGATGACCACACTCTTCTATTTGCCCCCCCCCCTCGCTCTCTCTACCCCCCCCCCCCCCCCCCCCCTCACGCTTACTCTCGTCAGTGGAGTGGCACCACTCCTCCATTAGGGGGCACCACGCCTCCATTAGGGGGCGCCTATTTTTTGGTCAAAGTTTTCTCCATGGATTCATGGATTTAAAATTGTTAGAAAAATACTTAGGGTTTTAAAATCATCAGTTATCCCCTGTAAATATGTATTTGATAGAGAAGGACAGTTTTTTGCTAAAATGACACTGTTTTAACTGGAAATGTCCCCATTGCATAGCAAAAAGTGTGTAAAAATTTGCCATTTTGGAATACGGCGGCCGTATTGGATTTTTGGGTTCTGACCTAGCCTGACGAGCCAGACCCACATTAAAATGTAGGGTCTGGGCACTCACCGTTCGCAGTACTCAGTCCGACGGGCGGGATAATCGGTTGTCTTTCAAATTCCCTCTGCACGCAATAGGACAGCGCTAAGTCCCATACGTTTTCTCACCAGCGGAGCTAGTTGGCTAGTTCAAACTTTTGCCAACTTAAAACAAGCTTAACTCGTGTCACACTGTTGGCCAACAGCAACATCCATCTTCTTTGTTTTCAAGTAGCAGGGAATTCAAGCCAAACCGTTGCAACTCTGCCATCAATCATTATGTTAAGCCTGCCTAACGACTCTATACACGATTTGATTGGGCTGATAGAAGTTTAATTTTTCGAGCTCACAAGCCAACGGAGAGTTGCTAGACTAGCCCTGGCAGCAAATGTAATTTGCTGCCGCTAGGGTGCGTCTAGATTTCTAGGCTAGTTCTGACCAGGAATCCATGGAGAAAACGTTGACCAAAAAATAGGCCTAATGTTTCCAGCAGATGACCTGTCTACAAACCCTTCTGAACATTTCAGGTACATTTTTAGCATTTTTGAGCATTCCAGTCTGGAGAAAATCGACCTTATATCAGGTGTGCGCCGGTTATTTATGCCGCTGCTGTTGGCCGGTTGCAACGTATGCTCATCAATACGTCATCGACACGCCTCTTTATGCAGACAGGATTCGATCCCCATTTCACGCCCATTCGTGCCTTAACAATCTTTGACGCTCCGTCGCTGGGCTCGGAGGGCTTGGACCTGGGACCGCCGCTCAGCGAGCCTCCAGTCACGACTGGCACCCGAGGGCTGGAGAGCTGTCCCACCGTGCCGTCTGGTCCAGGCGTCTGTGGAGCCGCAGGCGGAGGGGTTGCAGAGGAGAGAGAAGAAAAGAGAGAACCGGGGGGGGGGGGGGGGGGGGTGGGGGGGTACAGACGCTCTTTGGTAAATATCATGCTGGATGCAATGTCATGTCTCAGTTATGCTCTCAGGATGTGCCCTTATACACATGTCCACACACACACACATATAGAGACAGATGCACACACACACACACATATAGAGACAGATGCACACACACACACACACATATAGAGACAGATGCACACACACACACACACACATATAGAGACAGATGCACACCACACACACACACATATAGAGACAGATGCACACACACACACACACACATATAGAGACAGATGCACACACACACACACATATAGAGACAGATGCACACACACACACACATATATAGAGACAAATGCACACACACACACACACATATAGAGACAAATGCACACACACACACACACATATAGAGACAGATGCACACACACACACACACATATAGAGACAGATGCACACACACACACACATATATAGAGACAGATGCACACACACACACACATATATAGAGACAGATGCACACACACACACACACATATATAGAGACAAATGCACACACACACACACACATGTGTATGCAGTGCCACACAACAGGAATTTAACATTGAATTGACACACAGACACTAAACACTAAACACACACACACACACACACACACACACTTCTGCCCCTTTCTGTCACTCTCATATTAGTCTGTCCAGGTCTCCCCTCAGTAACTGGAGAATCAGACCCACCTGTGCCGTGCTCTCTTCCCCCCCCCCCCACACACACACACACACACACACACCTGGGCTTCACCTGAGCAGAGCCGTCCACCGCCGGGCCATTAGGCTAGAGATTCTCTCTGCTCTGATATATACACAACATATTGTAGAGGCCAAACAAGCTCACCACACTCATAACGAGAAGAGAATCTCCCGTACAGCCTCTCTCTTGGCCTTCAAGGGGTTTCACTTTGGTTTTTGGGCCAGCTAGTTTAGACCAGCTGTTTGGGTGGACTCTCCGTACATCTTGTAGGAGATAATGCAACGTTAACATCAAAGGGCATGGCTGAAGACCTGAAGCAGGAGGCGGGAAAGCAAAACATTTCTAGTATTTACCTGGAGATTACATCTCTCCTGTATTTTTGGACACTAAATATTTATATTGTTTCGCACTGAATAATTGGTTTGGGTCCACAGGCCTGTATAAAAGGCAGTCCAGCATGTTAACAGTGATATAGTTGATGCGCTCCAAACCGCCGCCTCTTTCACACCCTGGGGGTGCGCTATGCAACGCTACGCTACGCTGCAGAGTGGACGAAGAGCACCGGATCTAATAGGTGAATGCATTATTCATTCGCCATAATGAACACTTTCGGGGGCTTTCACCGACTTGTCAGGTCAACTTCCTATCAAAGGCCTTCAACAGACCCTGTATTCCCATTTCATCCTCGTGTGGGTCCTGGTTTGTCTTTGAATTATAATCATTAATGAATAGGCAGAGAGAGAGAGAGAGAGAGAGAGAGAGAGAGAACAAGAGAGAGAGGGAGGGAGAACAAGAGAGAGAACAAGAAAGAGAGAGAGGGAGAACAAGAGAGAGAACAAGAGAGAGAGAGAGAGAACAAGAGAGAGAAGGGGGAACAAGCGAGAGAGGGAGAGAGAGAAAGAGTGAGAACAAGAGAGACAGAGAGAACGAGAGAGAGAGGGGACTTGTGAAGGCTAACAGAAACATGGCTGTTCCCCAGGCAGAGCAGCAGATTGGGCAGTTGTTTTCCTGCTTGGAGAGGCGAGATCGTGAGATGTCATCCCTGTCAGGCCGCTGGGCCTCCCTCTCTCCTCACACACCCTGTTCACCAGGCTGTCCACACCATTGGGCCTCCCTCTCTCCTCCTCACACAGCCTGCTCACCAGGCTGTCCACACCATTGGGCCTCCCTCTCTCCTCCTCACACACCCTGCTCATCAGGCTGTCCACACCATTGGGCCTCCCTCTCTCCTCCTCACACACCCTGCTCATCAGGCTGTCCCTCCTCACACACCCTGCTCACCAGGCTGTCCCTCCTCACACAGCCTGCTCACCAGGCTGTCCACACCATTGGGCCTCCCTCTCTCCTCCTCACACACCCTGCTCATCAGGCTGTCCCTCCTCACACACCCTGCTCATCAGGCTGTCCCTCCTCACACACCCTGCTCATCAGGCTGTCCCTCCTCACACACCCTGCTCACCAGGCTGTCCCTCCTCACACACCCTGCTCACCAGGCCGTCCACGCCGCTGGGCGTAGGTAGCCCTCCCTGTCCCTGTCCCTGAGCGGCTTCACCTCCGTTGAGACATCAGTGATGAGGAAGGAGAAACGTGGGATCTCTCCCCGCCCGCCCATTAGCTCTGTACTGGAGTCAGCTCTGTGTGTGTGTGTGTGTGTACTCTATTTGTGTGTGTGTGTGTGTGTGTGTGTGTGTGTGTGTGTGTATGGCAGGTGTCCATTAGTCACTGGATACAATGACCAGAATAAGCCCCCATGTTATTATCCCCCAGCCCCCGTTGCATCTAGGCTGTTATTTGAGTCTGATTGAAAGTGAAGGAGATTGAAGCCAATGCAGTACAGTGCTGATGGAACTGGACTGGAGTGGACTCTTGCTGGTGTACCTTGGGTTACATACTGTATCTACCTAGGGATTGCTATCCTCTCATTCATATCAGGGATGAGGTTTTCTGTGTGTGTGTGTGTGTGTGTTTGTGCATGTGTTGTATGTGTGTGTGTGTGTGTGTGTGTGTAGGTGCGTGTGTGTGTAGGTGTGTGTGTGTGTGTGTGTGTGTGTGTGTCTGTGTGTGTGTGTGTGTGTGTGTGTATGATTGTCTCTCCCCTGTGTGTGTGTGTGTATGATTGTCTCTCCCTTGTGTGTGTGTGTGTGTGTGTGTGTCTCCCCTGTGTGTGATGTCCCATTTGCCTGCTTAATGGGACCAAACCGAGGGGCAATTAATCACAATCCTGGGACTCGGTGGGATCTGATGGAAATCCTACACACACATACACACACATACACACACATGCATGCACATACACAGACACAGACACACACACACACACACACACACACACACACACACACACAGGGGAGAGACAATCATACACACACACAGGTAGAGACACAGGCTCTGCCTGTTGGTTTTAGGTGATAAAGGTAAATAAGCCAGAGGCTATTTAATTGTCCCATTATCCCCAGTACCATCCCCCACCACCCATGTCCCTACCCATCCTTTTACACACGCGCACACACACACACACACACACACACACACACACACACACACACACACCGTGTCCCTACTCATCCTTCTCCTTCTCCTACTCATTCACACACACACACACACACACACACACACACACACACACACACACACACACACACCCGTGTCCCTACTCATCCTTCTCCTTCTCCTACTCATTCACACACACACACACACACACACACACACACACACACACACACACATAGATACAGCGCACACTCATGGGTTCAGCGCACACACACAGGTATGCATACACACACATGCACACACACGCGTGCACACACACACAGATACAGCGCACACCTACACACACACACACATGTACACACACTGTCATTCCTGAGAGACCAACTGATGGAATTAGATTATGTCTGGAGAAAGCAGTTAAAGGGGAAATGAAGTGTGTGTGTGTGGGGGGGGGGAGGCTGGTTAGTGAGGGAGGGGGGACTCCAGACAATTCACCCATCCGTATGCACCTGGGTGTCTTCACAATAAACAAGATAAGCTTATCGGTGCGACATATCGTCACAACAAATTACCCCCCAAAACTGCGAGACGCCCAAAGTCATTGTCCTCCCTGCTGCTGCTGCTGCCACCCTCAACACCCCCCCTTCTCCACCCTCAATCCCCTATCAGCCCCCCCTCCACCAACCACCCCTCCTCCACCCTCAACATCCTATCTGCCCCCTCCACCAACCACCCCTCCTCCACCCTCAACATCCTATCAGCCACCCTCCCCATCCACCCCCTCCACCATCCACCTCCTCCTCCACCCCCCCCCCCTCCACCAGCCTAGCACTCCACTTCCCCAACCATCCAGAGCATCAATATTCACAGCATGCTGCAGATGACACACACACACACTCACATACACACACCACGCATACAGTGTACACACACACTCTCTCTCTCTCTGTCTCTCACACACACACATTAACAAAGAACAAAGTAATTTGGCAGAAACGTTTCCTTTGAATGCGTAGAGGGGAGGATGAGTCAGGCTAATCGCTAATTGCAGGGGAGCGCGGAGATGGGGCGGCTCCGCGGCTAATGAAGGCAGTGGAGATATTAGCGAGCGCTTTATGAGCGAAGGTAAATATGCCCTGGGCCTTGTCATAGTGACGGGCGCCTCCTCGTCTGATTCATCGTGTCTCCAGGGGACGAGGGGGGCAAAGTCCCTGGAAATTCAGAATTACAAATTAGATCCACCTCGTGTCAATTAAGGCGAGACATTAGCCGCGCTTACTGAACCATTTGTTCTGTGTTGTGTGTGTGGATCTTTGAAGTTCAAGAAATTACATTGTATGAGTGTGTGGGAGTGTGAGAATGTCTG
>NW_027468650.1:4059475-4076975 GCF_046254945.1 Alosa pseudoharengus | reverse complement strand
ATTCAACGGCTCGACCCCAAAGCCGTTTTGGACAGACATTCCCGTCGGAACACGTGACACGGGGCTAGTGGAGGGCTGTGCAGAGGGAACCGATGTCCAGAGCTGTTTTCGAGGAGGCCTTCATTTGCACAGCTCCCTTGTGTGGCACACTTGACCTTGACCTTGACCTTGACCTTGATGACTCCCGCGCCTGGTCTGCTCCGCTGCTCTTGCTCTGAGCTACAGCGCGCTGTCCGCTCATTAGCCCACATCAAGAGCTTTAGAGCCATTACGGCCACATCAAGAGCTTTAGAGCCATTACAGCCATGTTTAGAGCTTTAGAGCCATTACAGCCATGTTTAGAGCTTTAGAGCCATTACAGCCATGTTTAGAGCTTTAGAGCCATTACAGCCATGTTTTGCTGTGTCATTTCCTGTGTTTTCTCCCAATCTCTGACCATGTGTGTGTGTGTGTGTGTGTGTGTGTGTGTGTGTGTGTGTGTGTGTGTGAGAGAGAGAGAGTGTCTGTGAGATCAGAAAGGATCTGGCTAATCCTCTTAGCTCAGCTAATCAATTGTGAGTTGGCTGCTGCAGTCACTGGCTGACGGGGGGCTTTGTCCCGTGGAGGGCCCGGGTCTTGGCATCTCTCTCCTGATGAATAGGGACGCTCGGCCGCTTCCCATGACACTTCCCGTCAGATAACAGCCTCCCCCTCAGGCCATCTAATGGTATACGGCCACACACACACACACACACACACACACACACACACACACACACACACACACACACACACACACTCGTACCTCACACACACACACACACACACACACACTCACACACACACACACACACACACACACACACACACACACACACACACAGAAACTTTGTATCTTCTCGGTCGTCCTCAGCTCTTCATAGCCTGTCAGTAAAGGGAGAGCTGCGCTTCTGATGCTGATGGTGAGTTTTTCTTTTTTTACATTTATTTATTTATTTTTGTTCTTTTTAGTGTTCAGAAAGAACAGTGACGCATGAGCAGAAAATAAGTGGGAGTGAGATAGAGAGAGTGATAGAGACAGAGAGATAGACAGAGAGAGAGAGAGAGAGAGAGAGAGACAGTGCACCGCACAGTTTTTTGATCTAGCTGTGGCCGTGTTTGTGGGGTGCCAATGGCAGTGTTGCGAGCAGGCTCTGAAGTGTTTATTAGAGAGGACAGAGAGACCGCAGCTCCACAGCTCAACCCAGCCGCTAACGGTGCGCTGTACAGGGTTAGCTTCAGCTTCAGCATTCACTGTTGAACGGTCAAGGTATGATGTTCTGACGTAGCTTCAGGAGTGTAAATGACATTGTAGAGAGCAGGCCATCTTATTTAGACTGTGTTTGAAGCCCCAAAACATCAACAGAAGACGAGGCAGAAAAATATGATTTTCTGGCCGACTGGAACAAATCGATACGGTCTGATGGGCCGACCCTGAGGCAGAGGGAGAGTAGGTCTGGTCTGCTGCATCCTGACATCTTAAGGAAGGCGTGTCTGTTATCTCGCCGGTACAGGAATGGATCTGGGAAAGCATGCTTATATGGAAACAAGGGCAGGTTGCTATGGTGACCTTGCCCTTCTGCCTGGTCAGTCTCTGTAAATATAAACGGAGATCGAAGGAGAGGAATGAGATCAGAAGAGGAGCTCACTCCACTACAGCTAATCATTCAGCTCACAGTGCTACCATCCCCCGACACATCTGAGTCATAATACACACTGGAGAATGTGCTACTCGAGATTTCACAGTAGTAGACACCTGAATTGGGATACAGAAATTCATATGCCTCTGCAGCATGCAGACTTTCATATTATTTTATATTATGGGTTGCAAAACAGATTCAGGTATCTTGGAGTAGATTGAAGAATCACTTCTTCATTGGTGTGGAGAGACCAAAAAGGCTCAGGAGGATGGTTCCTTTATCCAACAGCACTGAGAGGTTCAGGAGGATGGTTCCTTTATCCAACAGCAATGGGAGGTTCAGGAGGATGGTTCCTTTATCCAACAGTACTGGGAGGTTCAGGAGGATGGTTCCTTTATCCAACAGTACTGGGAGGTTCAGGAGGATGGTTCCTTTATCCAACAGCACTGGGAGGTTCAGGAGGACGGTTCCTTTATCCAACAGCATTGATAGGCCACTGATATAGGTGTGAGTTATTTTCAAAATGTCAACTTCTGAGTATTTTCTAATAGCCGATTATTGCAAATCTTTCGCCATCTTCTTTTCATGGATACCACTTGTTCGTCCTTAGTCGTTCACAATCTATTGTCCTACTTCCTCAGTGTCTGGCCTGCTAACGACGTGTGATTTGTGTCCCAGCTCTTCTCCCAGGAGTCCTCTCCACCGGAGACCCCTGTGTCCAGTCTCAGCGTCAGTGCTAAGCCCCAGCCACGGCTGCCCTCTGCACGGCTCAGTAAATCCCTCTGTCATTAATTGAGTGAGGGAGGCGAGGCTGGCCATCTCCGCGCTGCTGCTGCTGCTGTAATTGGGTTTGAGGGAAGTGAGGGGACACTTTCCTTTTGTCTCCTCTCCTCTCTTCCTCTCCCCTCTCCTCTCTTCCTCTCTCCTCTCCTCTCCTCTCCTCTCCTCTCTTCCTCTCTCCTCTCCTCTCTTCCTCTGTTCTCTGTTCTGTTCATCTGTCCTCTCCACTCCTCTACTCTCATATAATATGCATCCCTCTCACTTGCACTCCCCACTGTTCGTCTCGTCTCCTCTCTTCTTTCCTCGCATCTCCTCTTCTCTCCACCATCTCTCCTCGCATCCCCTCTCCGCTCCTCTCCTCCCCTCTCTTCTCTTCTCCGCTCCTCTCCTCCCCTCTCCGCTCCTCTCCTCCCCTCTCTTCTCTTCTCCTCTCCTCTCCTCCCCTCTCTCCTCTCCTCCCCTCTCTTCTCTTCTCTTCTCCTCTCCTCTCCTCCCCTCTCTCCTCTCCTCCCCTCTCTTCTCTTCTCTTCTCCTCTCCTCTCCTCCCCTCTCTCCTCTCCTCCCCTCTCTTCTCTTCTCCTCTCCTCTCCTCCCCTATCCGCTCCTCTCCTCCCCTCTCTTCTCTTCTCCGCTCCTCTCCTCCCCTCTCCGCTCCTCTCCTCCCCTCTCTTCTCTTCTCCGCTCCTCTCCTCCCCTCTCCGCTCCTCTCCTCCCCTCTCTTCTCTTCTCCTCTCCTCTCCTCCCCTCTCTCCTCTCCTCCCCTCTCTTCTCTTCTCCTCTCCTCTCCTCCCCTCTCTTCTCTTCTCCTCTCCTCCCCTGTCCTCTCTCCTGTCCTCTCTCCTGTCCTCTCTGCTCCTCTCCTCCCCTCTCTTCTCTTCTCCTCTCCTCTCCTCCCCTCATTTCCTCCTCTCTTTTCTTCTTCTTTGCTCTGACCTGGCTGGTCTAGTGGCTTGGAGATCATGTGTAATGGTCAGTAGGAGATCATGTGTAATGGTCAGTAGGAGATCATGTGTAATGGTCAGTAGGAGATCATGTGTAATGGTCAGTAGGAGATCATGTGTAATGGTCAGTAGGATATCATGTGTAATGGTCAGTAGGAGATCATGTTTAATGGTCAGTAAGAGTCACTTGATAGTGTGTAGACATGTGGTAGCATCCGGAAGGCTGAGCAGACAGTCGAGTCAGCGGCCACAGGGCCTGGAGTCTGCAGTCAGTGGAGCCGGTAGATTATACAGTAGCCTGACACCCCCCCCCCCCCATACACACACACACCCACACCCCACACACACACACACACACACACACACATCAATATCAGCAGCCTGGCCCCCACCTACCCAGCCTCTATGCTCTTCCTCAGACCCACCTTACCGACATCAATATGAGCAGCCTCACCACACACACACACACACACACACATACACAGACATACACACACCTACACACACACACACACACATACACAGACACACACACACACAGACACACACACACACATCAATATGAGCAGCCTCACCACACACACACACACACACACACACACACACACACAGACACACAGACACACACACACACACACACACACACACACACACACACACACACACACACACACTCCCACACCACAAATGAGGCAAGATATTCAAATATTCCCGCGGAGGCCAAGTAGAATCTTTGTGAAATCTCAGCAACGCAGATGTAGGACAGAGTGTTGTATTGTGCCCTCCACGTCACTGAAAAAGGGTCATTTTCATTTCTCACACACACACACATCAATATGAGCAGCCTCACCACACACACACACACACACACACACACACACACACACACACACACACACACACACACACACACACACACACACAGACACACACACACACACAGACACACATCAATATGAGCAGCCTCACCACACACACACACACACACACACACACACACACATCAATATGAGCAGCCTCATCCACACACACACACACACACACAGATACACACACACACACACACACACACACATACACACACACACACACACACACACACACAGACACACATCAATATGAGCAGCCTCACCACACACACAGACACACACACACACAGACACACATCAATATGAGCAGCCTCACCACACACACACACACACACACACACACAGACACACACACACACACACACACACACATCAATATGAGCAGCCTCACCACACACACAGACACACACACACACACACACACACACACATCAATATGAGCAGCCTCACCACACACACACACACACACACACACACACACACACAGACACACACACACACACAGACACACACACACACACACACATCAATATGAGCAGCCTCGCCCACCACCCCTCCGGATCAATACGCTATTCTTTGCTATTCTTCCCAGAACCACCCAAGGTCCTGTGGACACGAGCTCCTCGAGGCAGGTTTATATAATATGACCGCTGGCCCTGGCTGGACAAACTGTTTTCATTTTCATAACAAAGAGAGTAAATTACTCACCTCGTAATGATCTGCAGCCTGCTCGCGCGTTGGGCTTGGAGATATGTTTTATTCATGCTTTGGAGATGCTAAGCCTTTTCTTATTGCCTGTTGGATCGTTAAATCATGATTTGGTGCAATGTGCATTTGTTTGTCAGCAACTGGAGCAGTAGGTCAGTCGCTCCATGATGAGGTGCCTTCCTGCGACAGTGGGCATGCTGAACAGTGTATATAGTCACTGGTAGTGGACATGCTGAACAGTGTATATAGTCACTGGTAGTGGGCATGCTGAACTGCAGTGTATATAGTCACTGGTAGTGGGCATGCTGAACAGTGTATATAGTCACTGGTAGTGGACATGCTGAACTGCAGTGTATATAGTCACTGGTAGTGGGCATGCTGAACAGTGTATATAGTCACTGGTAGTGGACATGCTGAACAGTGTATATAGTCACTGGTAGTGGGCAAGCTGAACAGTGTATATAGTCACTGGTAGTGGGCATGCTGAACAGTGTATATAGTCACTGGTAGTGTGCTGAACAGTGTATATAGTCACTGGTAGTGGGCATGCTGAACAGTGTATATAGTCACTGGTAGTGTGCTGAACTGCAGTGTATATAGTCACTGGTAGTGGGCTGAACAGTGTATATAGTCACTGGTAGTGGGCATGCTGAACAGTGTATATAGTCACTGGTAGTGTGCTGAACAGTGTATATAGTCACTGGTAGTGGACATGCTGAACAGTGTATATAGTCACTGGTAGTGGGCTGAACTGCAGTGTATATAGTCACTGGTAGTTAGCATGCTGAACAGTGTATATAGTCACTGGTAGTGGGCTGATCTGCAGTGTATATAGTCACTGGTAGTGGACATGCTGAACAGTGTATATAGTCACTGGTAGTGGACATGCTGAACAGTGTATATAGTCACTGGTAGTGGGCATGCTGAACAGTGTATATAGTCACTGGTAGTGTGCTGAACAGTGTATATAGTCACTGATAGTGGGCATGCTGAACAGTGTATATAGTCACTGGTAGTGGGCATGCTGAACTGCAGTGTATATAGTCACTGGTAGTGGGCATGCTGAACAGTGTATATAGTCACTGGTAGTGGACATGCTGAACAGTGTATATAGTCACTGGTAGTGGACATGCTGAACTGCAGTGTATATAGTCACTGGTAGTGGGCTGAACTGCAGTGTATATAGTCACTGGTAGTGGACATGCTGAACAGTGTATATAGTCACTGGTAGTGGGCATGCTGAACTGCAGTGTATATTCACTGGTAGTGGGCATGCTGAACAGTGTATATAGTCACTGGTAGTGGACATGCTGAACTGCAGTGTATATAGTCACTGGTAGTGGGCATGCTGAACAGTGTATATAGTCACTGGTAGTGTGCTGAACTGCAGTGTATATAGTCACTGGTAGTGGGCTGAACAGTGTATATAGTCACTGGTAGTGGGCATGCTGAACAGTGTATATAGTCACTGGTAGTGTGCTGAACAGTGTATATAGTCACTGGTAGTGGGCATGCTGAACAGTGTATATAGTCACTGGTAGTGGGCATGCTGAACAGTGTATATAGTCACTGGTAGTGTGCTGAACAGTGTATATAGTCACTGGTAGTGGGCATGCTGAACAGTGTATATAGTCACTGGTAGTGTGCTGAACAGTGTATATAGTCACTGGTAGTGGGCTGAACTGCAGTGTATATAGTCACTGGTAGTGGACATGCTGAACAGTGTATATAGTCACTGGTAGTGGACATGCTGAACAGTGTATATAGTCACTGGTAGTGGGCATGCTGAACAGTGTATATAGTCACTGGTAGTGGGCATGCTGAACAGTGTATATAGTCACTGGTAGTGTGCTGAACAGTGTATATAGTCACTGGTAGTGGGCATGCTGAACAGTGTATATAGTCACTGGTAGTGTGCTGAACAGTGTATATAGTCACTGGTAGTGGGCTGAACTGCAGTGTATATAGTCACTGGTAGTGGACATGCTGAACAGTGTATATAGTCACTGGTAGTGGGCATGCTGAACTGCAGTGTATATAGTCACTGGTAGTGGGCTGAACTGCAGTGTATATAGTCACTGGTAGTGGACATGCTGAACTGCAGTGTATATAGTCACTGGTAGTGGGCTGAACTGCAGTGTATATAGTCACTGGTAGTGGACATGCTGAACTGCAGTGTATATAGTCACTGGTAGTGGACATGCTGAACAGTGTATATAGTCACTGGTAGTGGGATGAACTGCAGTGTATATAGTCACTGGTAGTGGACATGCTGAACAGTGTATATAGTCACTGGTAGTGGGCTGAACTGCAGTGTATATAGTCACTGGTAGTGTGCTGAACTGCAGTGTATATAGTCACTGGTAGTGGACATGCTGAACAGTGTATATAGTCACTGGTAGTGGGCATGCTGAACAGTGTATATAGTCACTGGTAGTGGGCTGAACTGCAGTGTATATAGTCACTGGTAGTGGACATGCTGAACAGTGTATATAGTCACTGGTAGTGGGCTGAAATGCATTGTATATAGTCACTGGTAGTGGACATGCTGAACAGTGTATATAGTCACTGGTAGTGGGCTGAACTGCAGTGGATATAGTCACTGGTAGTGGACATGCTGAACAGTGTATATAGTCACTGGTAGTGGACATGCTGAACAGTGTATATAGTCACTGGTAGTGGGCATGCTGAACAGTGTATATAGTCACTGGTAGTGGGCATGCTAAACTGCAGTGTATATAGTCACTGGTAGTGGGCATGCTGAACTGCAGTGTATATAGTCACTGGTAGTGGACATGCTGAACTGCAGTGTATATAGTCACTGGTAGTGGGCTGAACTGCAGTGTATATAGTCACTGGTAGTGGACATGCTGAACTGCAGTGTATATAGTCACTGGTAGTGGGCATGCTGAACAGTGTATATAGTCACTGGTAGTGGGCTGAACTGCAGTGTATATAGTCACTGGTAGTAGGCTGAACTGCAGTGTATATAGTCACTGGTAGTGTGCTGAACAGTGTATATAGTCACTGGTAGTGGGCTGAACTGCAGTGTATATAGTCACTGGTAGTGTGCTGAACAGTGTATATAGTCACTGGTAGTGTGCTGAACTGCAGTGTATATAGTCACTGGTAGTGGACATGCTGAACAGTGTATATAGTCACTGGTAGTGGACATGCTGAACAGTGTATATAGTCACTGGTAGTGGGCATGCTGAACAGTGTATATAGTCACTGGTAGTGTGCTGAACAGTGTATATAGTCACTGGTAGTGGGCTGAACTGCAGTGTATATAGTCACTGGTAGTGGACATGCTGAACAGTGTATATAGTCACTGGTAGTGGACATGCTGAACAGTGTATATAGTCACTGGTAGTGGGCATGCTGAACAGTGTATATAGTCACTGGTAGTGGGCATGCTGAACAGTGTATATAGTCACTGGTAGTGTGCTGAACAGTGTATATAGTCACTGGTAGTGGGCATGCTGAACAGTGTATATAGTCACTGGTAGTGTGCTGAACAGTGTATATAGTCACTGGTAGTGGGCTGAACTGCAGTGTATATAGTCACTGGTAGTGGACATGCTGAACAGTGTATATAGTCACTGGTAGTGGGCATGCTGAACTGCAGTGTATATAGTCACTGGTAGTGGGCCGATCTGCAGTGTATATAGTCACTGGTAGTGGACATGCTGAACTGCAGTGTATATAGTCACTGGTAGTGGGCTGAACTGCAGTGTATATAGTCACTGGTAGTGGACATGCTGAACTGCAGTGTATATAGTCACTGGTAGTGGGCATGCTGAACAGTGTATATAGTCACTGGTAGTGGGCTGAACTGCAGTGTATATAGTCACTGGTAGTGGACATGCTGAACTGCAGTGTATATAGTCACTGGTAGTGGGCTGAACTGCAGTGTATATAGTCACTGGTAGTGGACATGCTGAACTGCAGTGTATATAGTCACTGGTTGTGGACATGCTGAACAGTGTATATAGTCACTGGTAGTGGGCTGAACTGCAGTGTATATAGTCACTGGTAGTGGACATGCTGAACAGTGTATATAGTCACTGGTAGTGGGCTGAACTGCAGTGTATATAGTCACTGGTAGTGTGCTGAACTGCAGTATATATAGTCACTGGTAGTGGACATGCTGAACAGTGTATATAGTCACTGGTAGTGGACATGCTGAACAGTGTATATAGTCACTGGTAGTGGGCATGCTGAACAGTGTATATAGTCACTGGTAGTGGGCTGAACTGCAGTGTATATAGTCACTGGTAGTGGACATGCTGAACAGTGTATATAGTCACTGGTAGTAGGCTGAACTGCAGTGTATATAGTCACTGGTAGTGGACATGCTGAACAGTGTATATAGTCACTGGTAGTGGGCTGAACTGCAGTGTATATAGTCACTGGTAGTGGACATGCTGAACAGTGTATATAGTCACTGGTAGTGGGTTGAACTGCAGTGTATATAGTCACTGGTAGTGGACATGCTGAACAGTGTATATAGTCACTGGTAGTGGACATGCTGAACAGTGTATATAGTCACTGGTAGTGGGCATGCTGAACAGTGTATATAGTCACTGGTAGTGGGCATGCTAAACTGCAGTGTATATAGTCACTGGTAGTGGGCATGCTGAACTGCAGTGTATATAGTCACTGGTAGTGGACATGCTGAACTGCAGTGTATATAGTCACTGGTACTGGGCTGAACTGCAGTGTATATAGTCTCTGGTAGTGGACATGCTGAACTGCAGTGTATATAGTCACTGGTAGTGTGCTGAACAGTGTATATAGTCACTGGTAGTGTGCTGAACTGCAGTGTACATAGTCACTGGTAGTGGACATGCTGAACAGTGTATATAGTCACTGGTAGTGGGCTGAACTGCAGTGTATATAGTCACTGGTAGTGGGCATGCTGAACAGTGTATATAGTCACTGGTAGTGTGCATGCTGAACTGCAGTGTATATAGTCACTGGTAGTGGACATGCTGAACAGTGTATATAGTCACTGGTAGTGGACATGCTGAACAGTGTATATAGTCACTGGTAGTGGGCTGAACTGCAGTGTATATAGTCACTGGTAGTGGACATGCTGAACAGTGTAAATAGTCACTGGTAGTGTGCTGAACTGCAGTGTATATAGTCACTGGTAGTGGACATGCTGAACAGTGTATATAGTCACTGGTAGTGTGCATGCTGAACTGCAGTGTATATAGTCACTGGTAGTGGACATGCTGAACAGTGTATATAGTCACTGGTAGTGGACATGCTGAACAGTGTATATAGTCACTGGTAGTGGGCATGCTGAACAGTGTATATAGTCACTGGTAGTGTGCTGAACAGTGTATATAGTCACTGGTAGTGGGCTGAACTGCAGTGTATATAGTCACTGGTAGTGGACATGCTGAACAGTGTATATAGTCACTGGTAGTGGACATGCTGAACAGTGTATATAGTCACTGGTAGTGGGCATGCTGAACAGTGTATATAGTCACTGGTAGTGGGCATGCTGAACAGTGTATATAGTCACTGGTAGTGTGCTGAACAGTGTATATAGTCACTGGTAGTGGGCATGCTGAACAGTGTATATAGTCACTGGTAGTGTGCTGAACAGTGTATATAGTCACTGGTAGTGGGCTGAACTGCAGTGTATATAGTCACTGGTAGTGGACATGCTGAACTGCAGTGTATATAGTCACTGGTAGTGGGCTGAACTGCAGTGTATATAGTCACTGGTAGTGGACATGCTGAACTGCAGTGTATATAGTCACTGGTAGTGGACATGCTGAACAGTGTATATAGTCACTGGTAGTGGGCATTCTGAACTGCAGTGTATATAGTCACTGGTAGTGGGCCGATCTGCAGTGTATATAGTCACTGGTAGTGGACATGCTGAACTGCAGTGTATATAGTCACTGGTAGTGGGCTGAACTGCAGTGTATATAGTCACTGGTAGTGGACATGCTGAACTGCAGTGTATATAGTCACTGGTAGTGGACATGCTGAACAGTGTATATAGTCACTGGTAGTGGGCTGAACTGCAGTGTATATAGTCACTGGTAGTGGACATGCTGAACTGCAGTGTATATAGTCACTGGTAGTGGGCTGAACTGCAGTGTATATAGTCACTGGTAGTGTGCTGAACTGCAGTGTATATAGTCACTGGTAGTGGACATGCTGAACAGTGTATATAGTCACTGGTAGTGGACATGCTGAACAGTGTATATAGTCACTGGTAGTGGGCATGCTGAACAGTGTATATAGTCACTGGTAGTGGGCTGAACTGCAGTGTATATAGTCACTGGTAGTGGGCTGAACTGCAGTGTATATAGTCACTGGTAGTGGACATGCTGAACAGTGTATATAGTCACTGGTAGTGGGCTGAACTGCAGTGTATATAGTCACTGGTAGTGGACATGCTGAACAGTGTATATAGTCACTGGTAGTGGGCTGAACTGCAGTGTATATAGTCACTGGTAGTGGACATGCTGAACAGTGTATATAGTCACTGGTAGTGGACATGCTGAACAGTGTATATAGTCACTGGTAGTGGGCATGCTGAACTGCAGTGTATATAGTCACTGGTAGTGGACATGCTGAACTGCAGTGTATATAGTCACTGGTAGTGGGCTGAACTGCAGTGTATATAGTCTCTGGTAGTGGACATGCTGAACTGCAGTGTGTATAGTCACTGGTAGTGTGCTGAACAGTGTATATAGTCACTGGTAGTGTGCTGAACTGCAGTGTATATAGTCACTGGTAGTGGACATGCTGAACAGTGTATATAGTCACTGGTAGTGGGCTGAACTGCAGTGTATATAGTCACTGGTAGTGGGCATGCTGAACAGTGTATATAGTCACTGGTAGTGTGCATGCTGAACTGCAGTGTATATAGTCACTGGTAGTGGACATGCTGAACAGTGTATATAGTCACTGGTAGTGGACATGCTGAACAGTGTATATAGTCACTGGTAGTGGGCTGAACTGCAGTGTATATAGTCACTGGTAGTGGACATGCTGAACTGCAGTGTATATAGTCACTGGTACTGGACATGCTGAACTGCAGTGTATATAGTCACTGGTAGTGGGAGAGCAGATGAATGGAGGGGTGTGTATGAGGCAGAAGTAGCTGGTAATTAAATCACTGTGCGCTCTATGGTCTCTGAGGACTGCATCATACTTGCAGATTGGTATCCAGCTCACTGCGGTGGACTAGCCCTGTGGGATATGGTCTAGTGAAGGCCTGTCTCCCCCTTCCACACACACACACACAGTCTCTCTCTGCGTCTATCTCTCTTTTTCTCTCTGTGTGTCTATCTCTTTGTTTCTCTCTCTCTGTGTCTCTCTCTTTCTCTCTTCTCCGTGTTTATCTCTCTCTCTGCGTCTATCTCTCTTTTTCTCTCTCTCTCTGTGTCTCTCTCTCTTTCTCTCCTCTCTGTGTCTATCTGTCTTTCTCTCTTCTCTGTGTCTATCTCTCTCTTCTCTGTGTCTCTCTCTCTTTCTCTCTCTCTGCGTCTACCTCTCTTTCTCTCTCTCCCCTCAGTCTCTCTCTCTTTCTCTCTCTGTGTCTCTCTCTTTGTCTCTCTCTGTGTCTACCTCTCTTTCTCTCTCTCCCTCTCAGTCTCTCTCTATCTGCTGTTCATCTGTATCCATCATTGCTTCTCAGTTGTGTCTGTTCTTTTCTCTCTCCTTTCTTTCATCTCTATCTCTCCCTCCCCCATCTTTGTCTTTCTCTCCCTCTCTTTCCCCCACAGTAATCTGGTTATCAGGCGATATATATAGAGAGTGAGAGAGAGAGAGAGAGAGAGAGAGAGGAAACTTTATACTAAGGTACCTGCAGTGTGGGATCACTGCAGCACAGCACCACTAGACAAGAGCTTCCCTTTTAAACCCCCTCTCATCCTCTCCTCTCCTCTCCTGTCCTCCTCTCTTCTCCTCTCCTCTTCTCCTCTCCTCTCCTCTCTTTTCTTCTATCCTCCTGTCCTCCCCTCCCTCTCTCCCCTCCTCTCCTCCCTCTCCTCTCCTCTCTCCTTCTCTCCCCTCCTCTCCTCTCCTCCCTCTCCTCTCCTTTCCTCTATCCTCCTCTCCTCTCCACACATTTCTCATCCCTCCGGGCTGGCGCAAAATCGATGGAAGTGTTGTTCCGACGCTGATAAAAGCTCTGCGGGATTTGCCTCGAGATTGCCTCTTTCTCTCTCTCTCTCTCTATCTCTCTCTATCTCTCTCTCTATCTCTCTGTCTGTCTGTCTCTCTCTCTATCTCTCTGTCTGTCTGTCTCTCTCTCTCTCTCTCTCTCTCTCTCTCAAGGAGGGTATTTATAGCCAGCACTTCTCAATCACAATACACAAATGAGATCCATTTGGGAGACATCTGAGATTAATCCCCTTTCACACACACACACACACACACACACACACACACAGACAGACACACACACACCTACACACACTTATACACACACACACATGCATGCACCCACTCAATACACACCCATTTCTGAGGATGATGATTTATGACATGAAATCCTGTGTTCTTGATGGGGTAAGTGTGAGCATCAGTGGTTCTCATCTGAGCCCCTGGCTGTTTCGGTTAACCTCATGAGTGCGCACTCCGGTTTTAGGCTGACACCCTGATGTGCTGCGCCATTAGAATTCAATAAGCAAAGTCATGTGTTGTTGTGTTCCCAATTAAAATGGGATGTTTGGGTGAACCAGGCTGCGGAATGCAGTGTTCTCTTGGTGCACTGCGGCGCCGTCCTAAGCGCTCGGCATTTCTGTAGGTGTTTGGAAATGCTTTCCACTGATGAGCTCCAAGAGGGTGTGTGTGTGTGTGTGATCCTGTGTGTCCCTCTCCCCCTGCCGTTCCGTCCAGGTGTGCTCCGTCTGATTGCCCTGTGAGGGGCAGCTGGCCCAGGGCATGAGGGAGCTTAAAAGCGCTCCGCAAATAGGCACCGGCACGAGTGAGCGGTCACTTGCCACGCACTTCAGCGGCGAGCTTTTGAGCTTACAAGCATCAGATAAACAATGGATTTCATTGAGCAGCGCCAACAGCGTGGAACTGAACGGTAATCTGCTGTACATGGTGGTGTGAGAAAACAATGGAATCTATTGGAATCAAACGCCAAAAGCCTCCCGGGTCACACACGGCCGGGTCACACACGCCCGGGTTACGCACGTAGGAGGGGTCACACTTTTGTCTGCGTCACACACGCCTGGGTCACACACGCCTGGGTCACACACGCCTGGGTTACACACGCCTGGGTTACACACGTCTGGGTCACACACGCCTGGGTTACACACGCCTGGGTTACACACGCCTGGGTCACACACGCCTGGGTTACACACGCCTGGGTTACACAAGCCTGGGTTACACACGCCTGGGTCACACACCCCTGGGTCACACACGCCCGGGTCACACACGCCCGGGTTACGCACGCAAGGGGGGTCACACTCTGCGGAGCGCTGAAGGGCCCCAGTGTCTTCTGCAGAAGTAGGCCTACTACTGCTACACACTACTACTGCTACACACTACTACTGCTACACACTTAAGAGGCCTACTACTGCTACACACTACTACTGCTACACACTACTACTGCTACACACTTAAGAGGCCTACTACTGCTACACACTTAAGAGGTCTACTACTGCTACACTTAAGAGACCTACTACTGCTACACACTTAAGAGGCCTACTACTACTACACACTACACACTACTACTGCTGCACACTTAAGAGACCTACTACTGCTACACACTTAAGAGGCCTACTACTGCTACATATTTAAGAGGCCTACTACTGCTGCACACTTAAGATGCCTACTACTGCTACACACTACACACTACTACTGCTACACACTTAAGAGGTCTACTGCTGCTACACACTTAAGAGGTCTACTACTGCTACACACTACTACTACTACACACTTAAGAGGCCTACTACTGCTACACACTTAAGATGCCTACTACTGCTAAACACTTAAGACGCTACTACTGCTACACACTTAAGAGACCTACTACTGCTACACACTTAAGAGGCCTACTACTACTACACACTACACACTACTACTGCTACACACTTAAGAGGCCTACTACTGCTACACACTTAAGAGTTCTACTACTGCTACACACTTAAGAGGCCTACTACTGCTGCACACTTAAGAGGTGCTTTGGGCGTTTGTTGGTTGTGCTACTTCTCTACCCCTCCAAAACTGTGTACGCAGTATATGTTGCGGTTGCAAATATCCGAAGTGCACATATCTGCCATGGACTCAGCTCAAAGAGCTTCCGTATCTTCTCCAACTGCATGCGCCCTGAACAGAGAGGGAACTAACACCTTTGGGTTTCATTTTGATGCGAACACAGTGACACATTCCAGTTTGAAGTCTAATTAAATGAATGCAGGAAAAGCAAAGAGTTGTTTTGCATTTTGGGGAGGAATATAGGACACCTTTGAAGTAAGTTTCACAATGCTGACAAGCCCTCGCTGTGAGAGCTACCCGAGCAGAGAGGAGGAGGAGGAGGAGGAGGAGGAGGCAGGCAAGGAAGCCTGTGGGGGGACCAGAGCACTGAGATGATGGATTTCATTTGGCAACTCGGTCTGTTTCTATCTGTGTGTTAACACAGTTAATTTAGTCCGAAGCGGCGTCAGACAGCCCTGAACACACAAGCCAGAGGGATGAATTGCCAAGAACTCGGTTTATGGCATGCGTGGGAGTCTCTTTCTTTCTCTCTCTGACAGTTGTTGAAGGAGAGCTCAGGTGATTTACCTGTCAGGACCAGGAGGGGTTGGTTTGTTTCTGGAACTCTCCGTGTGAAAGCCCAAACACATTGTGTAAAAGCTTGTGTGAAAGCCCAAACACATTGTGTGTGGTTGAATGAAAGCCGAAGTTTCTTGTGCACTGTTGTTTTGTAGGCTACAAAGCCTGAGAGTGCTGCTGCTATGTAAAATCACTGTCACGTTGCATGGATGGTGTGTTCAACTCTAGAACGTTGAGTCTAATGACATGAAATGCCAAATGTGTCCTTGAGACTGAACCATGGGAATGAGCCTACTGAACGCTTCTACCTTCCTGAGATCCTCTAACGCAAAGTGCCGATTGTCCGCTGGGGGGGTGAGAATGGGGAAGCTGGCGGAGCGGAGCCTGCACTGTGACTCAGAGGACTTGGGATGTGAGTCAGGCCTGTGAGGTTTGCTATATTCAGCCACCACATACTGTAGCCTCGTCTCCACGGCACCTCTACGGCGGGGGATGGGAGGATATCAGAGCATCATGTAGCCTCGTCTCCACTGCACCTCCGCGAGGGATGGGAGGATATCGGAGCATCACGTAGCCTTGTCTCCACTGAAACAGCATCATGCCCCGGCAGCACCGTGAGACTCTGAGCTCTCCAGTGACAGAGGGATCATGGGTGAATAATCTAGTCTACAGGTTTAGAGTGATGTCATCCGTTTAACTGAGACATGTGTAATAGAGTGATGTCATGAATAAGACATTGCCTAGGGAAGCAGGCTAATGTAGCGTACACACTCATGTAAGCAAAAGGTGTATTAATTTTAATCAGTATTGCAATCCATTACAGTTCCCATATTAATTAAGCATACTGTAATAGCATGCATTCCAGCAATTTAACATCGAAACATTAACTCTCATTAATTATCCATATTACATCAGTTGACTCCCATGTTCTGATTTGTGTTTCCCACTCTGGCCTTTCTCGGTTAAATTTCGCAGCACAAGACACCGAAACCCTGCTGAACAGCATTCTCCCTCTTAACCTTCGATCCGTTAAAAGGACTCGGCGAAGCCCCGTCTATCCTAATGGAATGAAAGCCTTTCGGGTTACACGCGCCTGGGTTACACGCGCCTGGGTTACGCGCGCCTGGGTTGATGTGGCAGTGGAGCACCGGTCTGTGCTCAGATTTATGCCGCTGCCTTTACTGCGAAGGGGGGGTCACTTTGTGGCGGCCCACGGATGAGCCTAATCATGTGTGTCAGCGTGCTATCTGCCCGTTTCACGTGCCCTGTCTTTTTATGGCCTCCATGTCAGGTCTGCGCTGGCCGTGCTGGGAAGGACGTGGCGGTGATGATTCATATGCCAGCGGGCGTCGATGATTTGCACATGCTCAGTGTCGCTGGGGGTCGGACAGGGGTCCGCGCGCACCATCCGTGTGTGTGTTATTTATCATGGCGGCCCCACACATCCGTGTGTGTGTTTTTATCACGGCGGCCCCACACATCCGTGTGTGTGTTATTTATCACGGCGGCCCCACACATCCGTGTGTGTGTTATTTATCATGGCGGCCCCACACATCCGTGTGTGTGTTATTTATCACGGCGGCCCCACGGCTCTCTGCTCAGGAAACCTGCGCTGCTCTCCTGTCTCCATCCCATAATGTTTCTATGTATATCCCTCTCTCTCTCTCTCTCTCTCTCTATCCCTCTCTCCTTTTCTCTCTCTTTATCTCTCTCCTTCCCTCTCTTTATCGCTCTCTCTTCTCTCTCTCTCTCCATCCCTCTCTTTATGTCTCTCTTCTCTCTC
>NW_027468650.1:3951975-4054475 GCF_046254945.1 Alosa pseudoharengus | reverse complement strand
AAAAGAGTCATTTTCATTTCTCATCAGCACCTCCAGTCTAGAAAAGAGTCATTTTCATTTCTCATCAACACCTCCAGTCTAGAAAAGAGTCATTTTAATTTCTCATCAACACCTCCCTTCTAGTCTAGAAAAGAGTCATTTTCATTTCTCATCAGCACCTCCAGTCTAGAAAAGAGTCATTTTCATTTCTCATCAGCACCTCACTTCCAGTGTAGTGCCTCTTGCCTCTCCTCCTGCCTCTCCTGGAGCAGCATCCATTTGTTGCCATGGGAACCCATGTTATAGCACCCATTCCCTCCTTTTCTCACCCCAGCAGTAAAGTACAACACCCCCCACCCCACCCATCCTACCTTCAACACCCCCCCTCCATTCTTCCCACCTCCTCCTCCTTCCAATAATGGCTGTTCCCCCAACGCACACGTGTGTTTACATTATTGAGCTTGAATTATTCATCCAGTTTTCTTTTGGGTCACATGTGGTGTGGGAGACCAAGTGGAAGTGGATTTGGCTCTTGTTTTTACCACATGGTTTGCTTGGTGGTTTTAGTGTGCACTGGTGTGAACCAGGGGATAACGGCAGGTTGTGAGGGGGAAAGGAGCCTCCAAACTGTGTGCCGCTGCATAATGGCTGCTGTCATTGCTATTGTGAGGGAGGATTGTGTGATGCCTCTCTCCATCCCTGTGTGATGTCTCCTCTGTTGGATAGCTCCTCTCTTGAGCTGTTGCATTCTGGGTGCGTCTCTTTCCAGGGCTACCGGTGCACCCCACACCCCCCATATGGAGCAGTGTCCACAGGTCAGATCACATATAAAGCCCCCTGCTGCCTGTTTCTGCCCCCAATCTAATTACCCCCTGTAATAATGCCCCAGGGCTACTGAAAGCACCTCAGGCCCCTGGGACGATGAACAAGCCTGAAAAGGCTTTAAATGCAATTGTCAGGAGTTCATCCACAGATCATGCTGGGAGCTCCAAAGCGCCAGGCTTCCACTCAAAGATATCTGCCTTCATCAGAGCCTGGACGAGAAACAGGCTTTGATTGCTGTTCATGCAACAGCCAGGACATTCAGCCAGGAGTCTTTGTGGTGCTCTTACTGTTCAGCCGAGCCTGGTCTGCGCCCATGTGGAAGAGAATAGGAGGCTGTCCTCCTCACTGCCTGCCCAGAATGTTCTGTATGTACCGCATGTCGCTGCACTCGCGGGTAATCGTCCCTCGCAGGCTCGGGAGCGTCTGCCTGGCATATGGAAGCTCTATCAGGGGAAAGGCAGTCATATTTATGGGCGAGGTCCTAAATGCGTGCAGCATCCCCGGAGCAGAGCGGGGTCTGGCGTTAATGCATAGTGATCTTAATCATAGCAGGCTAATGGAAAAGGGTGTGGTGGGGTGGGCACGGCACGGCACAGCAGATCTGAGAGAGGGGGAGATCTGCTGCAGTGAGCTCGTATCTTGTATAACTGAGCCTCCGGAGGCAAATTTGTCCTAATACTCCTATGAATTTGCTATGAATGATTAATTTTCTCTGCGCACTGCCAATAGAGCTGAATCATGGAAATCTCCGAGATGGTCAAACACTAATGTGAGTGTTGAGAGTGGTGCCTTAATGCAGAGATAACCTGAATAACAAGCACTGCATACATAAGACTCATAAGTTTAATCTACATGTTTATACATCCAGTACGCGCACTTTATATCCATCTCTTTCTCTTTCCTCTCTCTGTGTTTTCTTTTGTGCCAGTATCTAGCAGCCGTGTGCATTTACATCACGCATATTAATTACAGTCCTCTTTGTGAACACGCTAGCCCATTAATATTTATTACGCGATTGATATCTAAATGGAATAATTAGCACTTGGTGGCGATTGTCTTTGTAGCTCGGCCAAGCTGGAGAAGTAGGCTGCCTGTTCATTTGATCTGCTCGCCATCAAAAGAAAATAGGCCAAACTCCCCTTTAAAACAATATATATATTTCTCTCCGATTGCCCCTGTAGCACTGTGGAGATGGGGACTGGATACAGCCAGACTATGAGAAGCTACTTGAAAGGCATTGAGACAGCAGGAGGAAGCCTGGAGTCAGGTCTAGCACACGGTCTATTTTGGCGTCCGTCCTACGGGATGTGTCCGCTTCACAACCCGGTCACCTCGCTCTGACCCATCATCTGTGTTCCGACTCGCTCTCCTCGAGCCCGTAGGGACTGCTATGCTCACTCACCAGGCCGTGATAACAGCTGTGTGCTCTGCTCAGGAGATTAACATACTGTACTGCACAGACTGCCCTGATCCAGGCACCTCATACAGTTGAGATATGCCTATAGGGTAGTTATGAGACCTATATACTGTAGATTCCATGCCCTAGTGGTGATGTTGTGGTGGTAGCAGAGTTCTAGAAATATCTTGTGTGAGATTGTTTTCTTACCTATCTGTGGACTACAGGGGACCACTGAGTTCAAGTCTGAGTCATCATTAACAT
This sequence comes from Alosa pseudoharengus, assembly GCF_046254945.1. Lineage (NCBI taxonomy): Eukaryota > Metazoa > Chordata > Actinopteri > Clupeiformes > Clupeidae > Alosa > Alosa pseudoharengus. The sequence goes on along the minus strand of NW_027468650.1, from coordinate 4,052,011 downwards.
CTACTTGGCATGTGTTTCCCTGCAACACTTGTGCTGCGTCATGCATGTGCTCTGTGTTTATGGACAGTCCCTCTGAATATCCCACATTCTACAGCTTTAACATTCCGCATTCTAAAGCTTTAACATTCCACATTCTAAAGCTTTAACATTCCACATTCTACAGCTTTAACATTCCGCATTCTATAGCTTTAAAGTTCCATATTCTACAGCTTTAACATTCCGCATTATATAGCTTTAAAGTTCCACATTCTACAGCTTTAACATTCCACATTCTACAGCTTTAACATTCCGCATTCTACAGCTTTAAAGTTCAAGTTCAAGTTCAAGTTTATTTATATAGCACATTATCATACAAAGAATGTCACTCAATGTGTTTAAAAGAAAAAAAAAGCAGAACAGTAATAATAATAGTAATTAATACAATAAAATAATAAAATAGATCAAGGGGGAAAATAAGACTGAATGAATAGGAGGTAAAATAAAAAATAAAATCAATAAAAAAAAAAAAAATGAAAAACTAATCAGTAACGTTAAATGCAGAATGAAAAACTAAAGTTTTTAGTGTCTTTTTAAAACACTCTATTGTTGGGGAAAATCCCTGGGACTATTAATTCACAAGTTCCAGTAGATCTAAGCTCTCTACCAAGTATATATTGGGGAAACATTTCAGAAAAATATTTGGGGCCAAGTCCATTCAGTGACTTATATACTAGGAGTAGTTGAAATCAATTCTGAAATTAACTGGGAGCCAATGTAAAGATTTAAGAATGGGTGTAATATGATCTCTCTTTTCAGTCTTGGTTAATAGTCTAGCAGCAGCGTTTTGAATTAATTGAATAAATAAAGGGCTTGTGTGCTCTGATGGGGTGCTTCATTTCTCATCTGAATTCCTCATGTGATGTATGTATTCATCGACCTGCACGTCTGTTATTCATCAGACAGAGATCATTTGTCTGGAGAAGGCAGAGCCTCTGCCCACGACGTCCAGATGTACTCATGAGAGGAACAACCGTTTTCAACAACAGACGGGGAAATTGTTCGGCGCTGCGCGGGTGGTCTTTGACTCTCCCACAACGCAGATGAATTTGAGCGATGACATTGAAAGGCCGGGGACTGAGAGATGCCCCAGCAGACCGCAAAAAGGCAAACAGACGAGAGCAAGCATCAAATGAGACATCCTGAGTGGGAGAAAGAAAAGAGAAGCCTGCCATTTTGTGTCTCACTTTGAAAGAGGAAGAAGGGAGGCCCGCACGGTACCTCAGCTCAACAGTCGTGTCCCAGATTGCCAGAGCGTCGTCATCCCCAGGCCCCTGGTACCTCTGAAATAGTGCCTTACTGGGGGAGGAAAGAAGAGGGGGAGCTGGAGAGAGAGACGGAGAGGGGGGAGAACGAGAGAAAGCGAAGAGTTCCACAGAGAGATACACTGTGGCTTTGACGTAGATATGATAGATAGATAGATAGATAAATAGATAGATAGATACTTTATTGATCCTCAAGGGGAAATTCAAGATATCTCTGAGAATCAAATCTGGGAGGCTGGAAATGCTTTTGCTTTGAGGGGCACGGCTGGTAGTCCGTCAGTGGCGGTCAGCCATAATCACTTCACTGGGGACGCAGGACAGAGCCCGAGGGCTGTCTCCGGCTCGCTCTGCGAGGAGAAAAAGATTGCCGTCACATTTAACTTGGTCCCCTTGAGTCCAGCGTGTAAGACAAGCGGGCGATATCAAGGACACCGGCTCAGTTTCAATAAGCAATAATAGCAGCAATGTCCTCTACGTCTTGGGATGAGTGGTTGGGAATAAAAATAGCCCAGTATCTGTGTCTGTGACACGTGTTATTGGTTCCAGTAATGCTCCAGTAAGTTCAAATAATATTCAGTAATCCGATATGGAAGCTGTAGTGCTAGGGGTGTTTTTTTCACTCTGGGATTAATGTCTGCAGTATTTTCTTTTTTTTTCTTCTTTCTGATGGTCTCAGCTCTGCTACATGTATAATTCTTTAGTCGTTGAGATCTCTAAAAATGCCAGTGGGCCAACAGGATTTTTTTTTTTTTTTTGAAGTATATTTTTTGGGCTTTTTTATGCCTTTACTCAGATAGGATAGTGGAGACTGACAGGAAGTAAGTGGGAGAGAGAGTCGGGGTGGGATCCGGAAAGGACCACGGGGCGGGAATCAAACCCGGGTCGCCGGCGTACGGTGCAGGTGCCCCAGCCAGTCGCGCCACTGCTGGGGCCGGCCAACAGGATTTTTATTATTTTTTTCATACATTTATATTCAGTTTAGATCCCTGGAGACCTTTCTTTCTTTCTTTTTTTTTTTTAGTTTTGTGCGATGCGGATTGTTGTTGTTTTTCTGCATTCTCTGTACACAAAGCTGTTTGTTTTTCAAGAGTAAAGTGTTCACTGTTGCCCCGTGGCTTTTGCGGTCTTTGCGGCCGCCTGCTCTTTTGTGCGGTGAGCAAGTGTGTGAGAAGTGTGTTTGATGCAGCCGTGTCGATGGAGCGAGTGTGCGAGAAGTGTGTTTGATGCAGCCGTGTCGATGGAGCGAGTGTGTGAGGAGTGTGTTTGATGCTGCCGTGTCGGGCTGACTCCCCTAGACTGTGCGGCTGTCTGAGCTGGCAGCAGAAGCGTCTTTTGTTTTGCTGTCTGCTGGGACTGTGTTGTGTTTACAGTGTGTGAATGTGTGTGTGTGTGTGTGTGTGTGGATGTGTGGTGTGTGTGTGTGTGGATTGTGTCTGTGTGTGGAGTGTGTGTGTGTGGATGTGTGTTTGTGTGTGTGTGGATGTGTGGTGTGTGTGTGTGTGTGTGTGTGTGTGTGTGTGTGTGTGTGTGTGTGTGTGTGTGTGTGTGTGGATGTGTGTGTGTGGGGGGGGGGGGGGTGTATAAGGAGAACAGAGGGGGGAGAAAAAACAGCCAGGTGTAATAAAATGCTGATGAAGAAGACTTTATTTGATTCTCTGGATGGCAGGTGTCCATTAGTAGGAGCTAATATTCCTGTCCCGTTCATCATTACGTACATATGTATTTTTAGGTTTATTTCACAACTCTCTGATTTTGTATTTGTGCTGTTTACATAATGAGGAACAATTGGGTCAGAATGAACATTATATTTTGTTCCACTTTCAGTAAACAGAATCATAATATTTGACCAAATTCATCACCATAGGCTTATTTTCACACATGCAACTTTTGGTCGTCTGAGATTTACGCTAAGAAGATTTTGATGTGTTGATTTGCTGACTCTTAATCCTCTCACTTGTGTTTCTCTCTCTCTCTCTCCCTCTCTCTATCTCTCTATCTCTCTCTCTCTCTCTCTCTCTCTCTCTCTCTCTCTCTCTCTATCTCTGTAGAAACTGGCAAGATCGACCCGGTCCTGATTGAGAAGTACAACACGCCGGGCTTTGTGGGCTGTCTGTCTCGAGTGCAGTTCAACAGCATCGCTCCTCTGAAGGCAGCGTTGAGGTCCCGCGATCCCGCGCCCGTCTCCCACCTGGGCAAGCTTGTCGAGTCCAACTGCGGTGCGTCCCCCCTCACCATCCCACCGATGTCCGCCGCAACAGACCCCTGGCATGTGGACGGAGGTAAGAGCATCACCAGAAAAGGTCTTACCAAAGGTATCTATTATAGATAGAAAAGGTAAAAGGTCTTACCAAAAGTATCTATTATAGATAGAAAAGGTCTTACCAAAAGTATCTATTATAGATAGAAAAGGTCTTACCAAAGGTAGATAGAAAAGGTCTTACCAAAGGTAGAAAAGGTCTTACCAAAAGTATCTATTATAGATAGAAGGCTGTTGAGAACACAGTAGGTGTGAGCTCTACAAGCCTTCAGTGAGGGAAATCAGAATTATTTACAGGCTTTGACAGTAAAGTAAACAAGTAGATATAAAAACACAATCAAGTACTTAAAAATGCAATGTTATTTTGATGTTATACGTAGATTTAGAATTATGGAATATATATTTGTTATATTTATGTCATAATTGTATAAAAGACTTTCTGAATTAAATTATAGGTCTTAGAAGATTCAGAGATACAGAGATTGCTCTAATATTTCCCTTGTGGGCAATAACACAAGCCACTAACTATTGCTGATGCTGCGTCTGCAGCTGGAATCAGAACGGCGTGCAGTACAGAGATGCTCTTTGCTCACTCTGCAGCCTTTAGTATTAGCAGGAGGGCTTGAACTTGAGTGGCATTTTCAACAGAAGATTTACAGTCATTGTCTCAGAATTAGTTTTTTTGGTCAAAATAAAACACATTTACAAACTACAAAGTATGCTTTGTCATGCTTTTCGTGTGGCTGCAGAACCAATCAGAGGACTGTCAGCATGTGTATGTATGCCATACTCAGTGTACAGGGAATAAATGAGTGGTCAGAGTGATAAAACAAGAGCTCAGCATTTCCCCTCTTTCTATGAAATGTAGCTTATGCCACTGCACTGTTAGTGACTGTTAGAGATGGATCACTGCATCACATCAGATTACTGGCAGCCAGCTGGTGTGTGTGTGTGTGGGTGTGTCTGTGTGCACGTCTGTGTGTGTGTGTGTGTGTGTGTGTGTGCGTGTGGGTGTGTGTGTGGGCGCATTTATGTGTGCGTGTGTGTGCCTGCGTGCATAAAATGTGATGTACTGGCACAGCTTGAGGCCCTGTGCATATTGAGGTGACAGAGTAGGAAGCGGACCCTGTCTGATCTCTCTAACAGCTATAGCCTACAAACCTGTCAGAATATGAACACGGTTACTTCAATCCATTCAACATGACAGGGTGGGTCTCATTCCTCATCTATTTACAGTGACATGTGTCTGTGGTGATGAAACCGTAAAAGTGCTTCGTGTTATTTGCAACACTTCTCAATCATGTCATTTGCAACACTTCTCAACAGGTCCTGGCTTCCCGTTTAACGAAGAGAGGGTCATACCAGATGCAGTCAACAGAAACTCTGCAATAATCGGAGGTTAGTAACAAAGGATGAGCTATAACAAATAAAACAAACTCTGCAATAATCGGAGGTTAGTACAGTAACAAAGGATGAGCTATAACAAATAAAACAGAAACTCAGCAATAATCGGAGGTTAGTAACAAAGGATGTACTATAAAGAATAAAACAGAAACTCAGCAATAATCGGAGATTAGTAACAAAGGATGTACTTTAAAAAACTAATCAGTGCATCATTAAAATCCTCCACCATACAACGTATGAGAAACAAAATTACATTCTAAAAAATGTCATGTGGTAAGATGTGGATATTATGCCACTAGTTACTGATCAATTCTCATACATGTGTGCATGTGGAATATGAAACTGTTTTTAGAGGCTTTATGGAGAAAATTTGTTTGTGTACTGGATGCACTTTTGTTATGGTATATTATTTCATATATTAATTCTATGATGTTTTATGGTGATAGTATATTTTTACTACCATATTTCTCTTAAGACTCAATCAGGACGATGCAAGATCAGGATCCAGGCTTTATTCTTTTCAATGAGGGTCCAGTGGCCCTCAAGGGAAAGGGAGTACATGTTTGTTTCACCCCATCATGGATTTCACCAGATTCTCAGTATTCTCTGACTTCTCTGACTACACAGAAACAGTCTACCAAATTTAAGTTACACACAAAGAGAAGGAGTGACCTACTAGTATGAATATGCAAGGTAAAGGTGTGGTGTGTGGGGGATGTGGCCTTTTGGCCAGCTTCTATTGTCTTTTAATCAAAAATACCCCCTTTCCTGGGAAGTCCTTCAGAGGCCTGGACACATGCTGTTCTACAAACATTAACATTTCACACCTGGTGATAGGCAAAAAGGCTTCTAGACAAGCTTTCATTGAATTCAAGGATAAACAATGGATACACTGCATACAGACCAAAGACACACACAGGGTACACATGGGTACAAAATCACAGATGACCATAAGAAGTACGCAGTATGTACATTTACAGAAATGAGGCTGATTCACAACACTTTCAATGGTATGTTATATAGCTTTGTAGCAAACAGGACATTGTTCCCTAAAGGCGCCAGCTGCAGCATGTGGTGATTCATTCCCCATATTCCTTGTGCAGGTATCATCGCCGTGGTGATATTCACTGTGCTCTGCACGTTGGTGTTCCTGATTCGCTACATGTTCCGCCATAAGGGGACCTACCACACCAATGAGGCAAAGGGGGCGGAGTCGTCCGAGTCCGCCGACGCAGCCATCATCGGAACCGAGCCGCCGTTCACAGAGACCATTGAGGAGAGCAAGAAGGAATGGTTCATCTGAGGGAGTGCCGCAGACCGCGCCTGCCCGCACTAAGCGCCACTGGTCCTGCATCGCTCTGAGTAGCCACACGTGACCGAGGGGGGAGGGTAGGGGGCTGGGATCTCATGCTGTTCTGCTCAGAGATTCTGTACATAGTGACTGGCTTGTCTCCGATTTCTATTGTGTTTGGGAATTTGAGGACATCTTTGAATATTTACTCTCTGGATCAATCATGCCATTTTTGTTTTGTACACTGATCGGCCAAATCCCGTCTTGCAGTGACTGAGACCCATAAACGTGCTTTTGTTTTGCTTTTGCTTTGTTTTCATTGCCCATCCACTTTTTTACATGTCTTCTTTAAGCATCCAATTTTTTTTTGTTTTGAAAACTTTACTTCTGGAAAGACAATGGCAAATTGTCAGCGCAAATGTTTTATCTTGGTTTAAATTATATTAGGTACAGAATGTTTCTTTTTGTAAACTGACATTGGATTGTATCTCCACCATTATTTCAATCTGTACTGAGAGGAACAAAAAAATGGCGTGCAGAGAACATCTCGTGGAGCGTGGAGAGACCACACTCTGCCATGCTGCTTAGAGCAGGTCAGATGTTAAACATGTTGCAACTTTGCCATCTACACTTGTGGTGCCAAACTCCCCAGTCTTATGCGCTTACTTTGTGAAGCTCGTAGGAGTTTTGAAAAACCTCTGAACTTAATACATTCAAAATGGATAGTGAACATGTGCTGTACGTTTGGCACTGGGTGCAGCTTAAGGAGACTCTGAAATTGTCCACAAATCAGAATTTTATGGAGTAATAATGTGTTAAATGGCTTTATCCATTGTGCCTTGTGGATTTAGCCACTTAGCCTTCTATTTAAGCAGTATTACACTATACAGAAGTTAAAGCAAAGGGAGAAATTCATGAGTCTAAAGTAGTTTAATTTCCGTGTAGGACATTTTGTGTTTTTTTTTATTTTCTTTTTGGTCAGTTGTGCTTCACTAGGCCCTCTCATTGGCATGACTCCAACTATTTGAGTTTAGGTTTGAGGTTTTAGGGGTTTCTTTGTATTATTACATTACATGTTAACCGCATCATCATATTATCATTTCTGCCATTATAACACAGTGATTTCATCTGATCACAATGCCATTTTTGTTTTCTCATTTCTGTGGTCTCATTGTCACAGGGTTTTTTTGTGTATTACGGCAAAGTATTATGTTCCCCTTCCCCAAGTGGTTGCAAACGAAGCACGACATGTAAACAAGAGCACCACATGTAAACAAGAGCCTGCTGTCTGGACGAGTGAGCACATCACCCCCCTGGATGTGTTCACACACGATAAAGCCACTTCTGTGCCTGCAATGTGCAACGTCACCAGGAGAAACAGACTGGCAGCAAAAAAAAAAAAGACTTGAGAAAGTCACGATTGTCTGAAGCAAAGTAAGAATGTGTTACAATTTTATTGCATTTATTTGAATTATGAACAATTGTTGTTTTAATCATGACTTTTTGAGTTTTGTTGTTGATGTCGGAGGCATTTCTGGGAAGACGTTGGCTAAAGGAAAGCATCAGCATGGGTTGGATTTGAAGGTGAAGCATCAGGTGAGACTTCTAATGGTGAAATGGATTGTGCAAAAGTGACAAAACTCACTGGCCTGGTGGCTTCTGTTCTAAAGGCAGAATGGGTGAGAACCCAGAATAAGAATACTTCTCTTTTGCACAGTGACGAGGTGTGTCGTGAGGTCTTGTATGTTTAGTTCTCAGTGTATAAAAGGCTCGATTAGGTTTGACATGTGCCTCACCTTTGTATGCATTTTCTTTTGTATTCCTCCTAAGAAACAGTGATGGTTTTCTTCTGACTCATTTATTCTCACAATATTCTCTACATCCCTGCAAATCACCCCCAAAATGAATAAATAATAATCCACAAAAACGGCTGCACACCAACTTGAAGTGATTCTCAAAAGACCTTGATGCACCATGGGAAATGTAGTCAACATGTGAACGTGGAACTAGCTGTTACATTGATTTTTGCTGACCATGTAAGCAATCACATTTGCTTAGACCAGTGGATCGTTTGTAGGCTATGTTAATGTGCTAAAAGTATCAGTAAGTATATCAGTTAGTATGATTTACCACTAGCTGTCATGAAGGAATTTTGGAGCTGAAGAGTTTGGGGGGAATGTAGCAAACGTATTTGCATGTCACAACAACCCATTTGGTTTTATCGGACATTCCACTATAAACTTTGTATTATCCTTACCATCCCTCGGCAACATGTCCTCACCATCACAAAACATAAACACGCTGTATACAGCTACAATGATATTGTTTTGTACAGTGATACTGTAGGTAAACCATGCGTTTTGTTTCACAATAAATATGATATATATATATTTTTATGAAGATATTTTATAGATGACCTAGCCATTGTCTGTGTTCCATTCGTTTGTGATTCAGGAGTGTGTTGGATGTTGGCAAAGCTTGTTTTCCCAGTTAGTACTGATGGATGCCGTATTACATGTGTGTTTTGGTGGAGAAACATAACGCTTTGAGAACTGTGCTGTTGTAACATTTTCCTTTTTTTTGATTGCCCGGTTCTATTCGGTTCTATTGATCGCTATCAGAACCATATTTTAAAGATGAAACTCTTTAAAAAAGAGCATTCTTTCTGGGCCTTCGTGTGACTGAGATAAAGCCCAGAGAGACGGAGACAGTGTTCCCTTTTTCACTTGCACTTCTATAGAGGAAAACATTTGTTTGTTTGTTTACCTGTCTGTTTTGTTTGTTTGCCTGTCTGTTTGTTTATATCAGTTGTCATTCCATTCCCAGAGCATAAGACTAAAGGTCAGGCTACATGAGAGTCTACTGTCCCAATACGATCTTCAGTGCTACATAGTGATAAACTTCACATAAAGCTTGAATATACAGAATATAAAGCTTCTATTCTTTTTACATTCTGCTCATACATTTTTATGATGAAATGTGGCACATTGCTCTCTTTGAGTTGAAGCAGCATGGCCCATTGTGTGTGAATTGTATATACTGGTAATGTAAACAGCTGTGGAATATCATATCTGTATTTATTATTGGGGATGTATTTTTTAAATATTTGCTATTATGACAAGTTGGGGAAATAACAGTTTAACACTTTTTTATATTTAGTGCAATTCCGTTATTGACTGGCTGTGTTTGAGTTTACTCTTCCATGATGTGAGGGACCTGATTAATGAAACAAGGGAATTTAATATGCGTATGTGCTTCTTTTTATGAGACGGGGTTAAAATGTACTTATGAACCTGTCACTGACATTATATGACATTGTTTGTGAGCTACTCTGAGGTGCTCAGATGTGAGGTCTATAGATCAAAAGGAACCACTGTCTCCTGAGGCGAGATTTAAGGGTTGTGTCTGTATCATTCCACTTACAATTCCTTTTTGATAACATGTCATCTGTCAAGCCTTATTTGCAGTATGTTTTGTGATATGGTATAAAGTTACAACATTAAAGAGCCTTGCCATGATTTACTCTGCTTGGTATATTTATTTACTTGTTCATCAAAATTCAACAGTCAAATGTGTGTGTGTGTGTGTGTGTGGGGGGGGGGGGGGGGGGTGTATAAGGAGAACAGAGGGAGGAGAAAAATCAGCCATGTGTAATAAAATGCTGATGAAGAAGACTTTATTTGTTATTTGATTCTCTGGATGGCAGGTGTCCAGTAGGAGCTAATATTCTTGTCCCGTTGTTCATCATTACATACATATGTATTTTTAGGTTTACTCTGTTTCACAACTCTCTGATTTTGTATTTGTGCTGTTTACATAATGAGGAACAATCGGGTCATATTGAACATTATATTTTGTGTTGATTTTTTATCACTTTAACGGCAAAGCAGAGATGTGTCTGTAGACCACCACAGTTGGCTACACAGTGGATTACTTCAGTTTCTCTTGTTGTGATACGCTGCCCCCGTGTGCTACCAATTGGTACTGCATGTAGGCCTACATCCTCATCCTCTTGAATAGCCCAGCTGAGAGGTTGCAACCAGACCTAAGGCTCCACAGTTCTGACTAAGGAAGCAACTGGAGGACCATCACTGAATATGAAAAATAGGGATTCCGACCAGTAAAACTGGTCAGGGACCACCAGCAATGCCTTCACAGACCACCAGTGGGCTGTTGATCTCTAGATGAAAATCCCTGGCCCATATCCTTACATCAATATATGCATATGGTTCCAATTTAAGCTGTTCTGCAGTCCACTTTGCTCACCTTAGTGTAGTATGCAAGTGTTTTAGTTTCTGTACTCATATGACACAGGACCTGCAATAGGGCCTACTTGAATGTGGATGCCATTGGCCTAACATCTATAGAATGATGCTTAAAATTAGCATAGGCTATCTTTAACATGCTCACAAAAAGCAATCATGCATGCAATGCAACCTTAGTAATAATTATACAATTTATTTGTCATAGCACTTTTCAAGCACAGTGCACAAAGTGCTTAAGGTTACAACAAAGGTTATCTAACCTGAATGGTTTGACACATCTGGGATGCACTTAAGACTGTTTTGGTCTAGTTTTGTTTAAATACAGCTGAATTACTACATCACTCACAGAATCAAGAAGGCTCAACATAGACTCTTCTTCTTTAGGCACCTGAAGAAGTTTCATGTAACATCGGCTTGTGCATTTCTACAAAGCCATCATAGAGCCGTCACTGTCTGGTATGGGAGTTCAGACAGTCGCATCAAAAGGAAATGATAGAGAGTTCACTAAAGCCTCTGACATAATTGGTTGTCACCTCCTCCTAGTCCACGCTCTGTACTCTGAGCACACCTTAAACCGCGCTTCCAAAATAATCAAAGATCCCTCTCATCCAAACCATCGTTTGTTCCAGCTTCTCCCCTCTGGAAGATGCTACAGGTCCATAAGAACTGAAACCACACATTTAAAAAACAGCTTCTTCCCTTCATCAGTCAGACTCCTGAACATTAAAACACTGATCTTAACAATTTATTTATTTATTACTTCTTGTTTTGTTTTGCTTTCTTTTTCCACTTTTCTGGATCTATCTATCTATCTATGTATCTATCTATCTATGTATCTATCTAGCTATGTATGTATGTATGTATCTATCTATCTAGCTATGTATCTATCTATCTATCTATCTATCTAGCTATGTATCTATCTATCTAGCTATGTATCTATCTAGCTATGTATTCATGGGTTTCATCGGGTCCCTTTCCACAGGTGTATAAAATCAAGCATCTTGATTATCAATGCAGACTGCATGGTGCTTGATTAATACACCTGTGGAAAGGGACCTGATGAAACCCATGAATATATCTATCTATCTAGCTATGTATCTATCTATCTATCTATCTATCTATCTATGTATGTATCTATCTATCTATGTATGTATGTATCTATCTAGCTATGTATCTATCCATCTCTATCTATCTATCTATCTATCTATCTAGCTAGCTAGCTATGTATCTATCTATCTATCTATCTAGCTATGTATCTATCTATCTATCTAGCTATGTATCTATCTATCTATGTATCTATCTATCTATCTATCTATCTATCTATCTATCTATCTAGCTATATATCTATCTATCTATCTATCTAGCTATGTATGTATGTATGTATCTATCTATCTATCTAGCTATGTATCTATCTATCTATCTAGCTATCTATCTAGCTATGTATCTATCTATCTAGCTATGTATGTATCTATAGCTATCTATCTAGCTATCTATCTATCTATCTATCTATCTATCTATCTATCTATCTAGCTATGTAAGTATCTATCTATCTATCTATCTATCTAGCTAGCTAGCTAGCTAGCTATGTATCTAGCTATCTAGCTATGTATCTATCTAGCTATCTATCTATCTATCTAGCTAGCAGCGGTCCCCAACCACCGGGCCGCGGCCCGGACATTCCTAACCGGGCTGTAGCCTATGACATGAGTTTACAGTTTTTCTCATTCGCTTTGGTGCTATTCTCACATCACTATTAACATTTGCACAGCAGTTAGTGCATTTCTCAAAACAATTAGTGCAAACTGCAAAACCTAGTGGATGACCTGCAAAAGCACGTCACTTGCTCAAAATGGATAGTCCATTCCTCAAAAGCACGAATTCATGTCAATGAAACTGTCAGTGTCATCAAAATGAGAAGTCTTGACACCATCGTTTATGAACAAGATAGTCAAATGGCTTTGTCATGTTTTCATTATGACAGTTCTCTCAAAAGGGCAGAAAAAAAGGTGACACTACCTGAACATGCTCAAGACAGCACTATACACTACTTGTACAGCCATTTGAAAACTACAGTAAAGTTACACATTGCTGTAGTTAGGGGAGTAAGTGAGTACAAGACACTGAATACGTACATTTTTACTGTATGCTCTTTGCAATTCTACAGCATTGTGACAGAATTTGATAACTAGTTCAACAATTTTGTATGTAATGACTCAAGCAATGAAATGAAGACTATTAGTTTTATAGGGAACGACTATTCAGTATCCATAGTTCATTTTGACTGACATGACATATTAGCAAATGATAATGTTAAAAAACAGCAGAGAATTGTATGAAAGCAACTGATACATGTCCAAAAGCATTTGCAATTTGTTCAGAGGAAGGAGAATTTGCTACTATGATGTGCACAAATGACTAAATGTTGTGGAGGTTGAACTAATAGTTATGAGAATTTTCATTCTGATCTGCAAAAAGCACCAAAGCGACTGAGAAAAACTGTAAAAAAAAATGCATGCAAACTAAACTCAATTTAATTCGCAATAATGTCACGTTTTTACATGACATAGACCTATATGCAGTTGTTTGATTGCACGCATGTTTGCATTTTGCAAGGTCTATTTTCTTACGTCTGTCTGTCCCGCCTTCAACACTTTACATATTGCCTTCAGCGCTGCGCAGCCTCAGGTCAGCTCACTCACTTGATCAGTTCTTGGCGAACGGTAGTGTCACACGAAGTTAGCTAAACTGCTAGAATGAGCAACAAAAAACAAGCATCTTTAGCAGGTCACTGGCCAGAGTGTTTGAGTTGCGAGAGCCGCTGCAGAGATTTCTTACAGAAAAAAAGTCACCGTTAGCTGCACATTTTAGTGATGAGGACTGGGTGTCAAAACTCGCTTACCTGTGTGACATATTCGGGTTGCTTAATGACCTTAACCTGTCACTCCAGGGGAGAATGACGACTGTCTTTAAACTGGCAGATAAAGTCGCTGCATTTAAAGCCAAGCTTGATTTGTGGGGACGACGAGTGGACCGGGGTGTATTTGATATGTTCCAAACAGTAGTGAGGGTTTTGGGAGAGACTGAGGCAGGGCCCTTTCTCTCGCAGCTGGTGCGCGATCACCTTGTTGCGCTTTCAAATGAGTTTGTGCGTTAATTCCCATCCTCCAAAGATCCACGGCAAACCAATGAGTGGGTCCGCAACCCATTTGTCAATATCCCGAATAGTCCTAACTTGTCAGCGCATGAGGAAGAGCAATTGATCGAAATTGCAAATGACGGTGGTCTTAAGAGTGTGTATGAGGAAACCTCTCTGGCGGGTTTTTGGATCAAAACCAAAGCAGAATATCCCGAGATAGCTAGCCTAGAAATCTAGACGCGCCCTAGCGGCGGCAAATTACATTAGCTGCCAGGGCTAGTCTAGCAACTCTGTTGGCTTGTGAGCTCCAGAAATCGAAACTTAGTCAGGCCAATGAAATCGTGTATAGTCGTTAGGTGGGCTTAACATAATGATTGATGGCAGAGTTGCAACGGTTTGGCTTGAATTCCCTGCTACTCAGGGATGGATTACTGCACGGGCCTAGCCCAAGCCTTTGCATGGAATCATTGCCTCAATATCAACAAATCAGAATGTAGGCTATGAATCTGATTGAATTTAGTATTGGCCATCCCCAAAATGCACCAGAATACAGGAAATCTACGGAGCCCGGGAAGGGTCACGTTGGTAAATATTTTTAGACCACACTATCGCGTTCCCTCGCAATAGTTTTGCGTTCCCACTCAATAGTTTTGCGTTCCCTCGCAACAACTTTTGCGTTCCCTCGCAATACCTTTTTGAGTTCCTCAGGATAATTTTTGTTCTGTTGCTTTGCAGTTTCAACTTGGGCTCCATACATTTCAGTCCCCATTCACGCAGCGCTGTCAGCACGTTAGTTCATGGTCAGTGTCACATCAGAGCGCACAGTGAGTGAGTGGGATCTAGTGGGGGGAGAGGTGGGGAGAGGGTAGACTAACTCAATGCACACACACACACACACATACACACACACACACAGCAGACGGCAACATGGATTCACGAGAGAACGGGATCCATGAGAGGAGAAATAGTTGCTGCAACTTGCACAGCTGTGAGGCTCCTTATGAACTGGCATAACTATAGTTGCCAGCCTCACACAGTAACATTAAAGTGAGGATTTTAAAGTATCGTTTGTCCAATTCGACATGGGATGTGGCACGGCTCACTGAGGAAGCAGCAGCATAGAGTTATTGTGAGGGAACACAAATTATTGCGAGGGAACTCAAAAGTTATTGCGAGGGAATGCAAAAAGTATTGCGAGGGAACGCAAAAGTTATTGCGAGGGAACGCAAAAGTATTGTGAGGGAACGCAAAAGTATTTCATGGGAACGCAAAACTATTGTGAAGGAACGCAATAGTGCGGTCTAAAAGTATTTACCAACGTGACCTAAAAATATTTACCAAAGTGACCCTTCCCGGGCTCCGTAGAAGTCACAGCAAACAAATTAAAAAATGTCAGGGGAGGACCCCCAACCCCCCCCCCCCCCCCCCCCCCCCCCCCCCCCTCCCACATATACGACAATAAGTGGGGTGCCCTTAATACATCTGGGCCCAGGGGCCCGAAAGTTCATAATCCGCCCCTGCTGCTACTTGAAAACAAATAAGATGGATGTTGCTGCTGGCGAACAGTGTGACTCGAGCTTTTATTAAAGGAACACGCCACCCAATGTCAGTAGTAATATATGTTCTTACCTTAACTTTCACGAGTTGAGTCATACCTCTCCCGTGTCCGTACGTGCACTCAAACGCTCTGGTGTGCGGCTGGACTGTGTTAGCATGTTGCTATGCTAGCGGGCTTTGACGGCAACTAAGCGTAGAAGTAATCAAAAACATCCACGTTTTACCGACTTAAATACCGTTGCACGAGTAGTTGATAGAAATGCTACGGCCACGCAACGTGAAACGTGGCGATTTTCCAAGCGAATAAACCGGAAAACTACAATGTGTGGCGCAATAGCACTTGGGAGTACTTCGACCTAGCGTAGTAGTATTGTTAACACCTAATTGTAGATCCTATCCACCACAGAGTTTAGAATCCATGCTGGATCGACCCTCAGCCTCTCCCTCCCCTCTGAGCGAGAGAGAGGCACACACACTAGAGATGCGCTGATGGGCTATTATTTCAACCATAACTGCATAGCAAAACTTATCATCCATCAGCCATCCATCAACACCAAAGTTTTTTGACCAATTTTCGAAACGGCACCCGCCCACCATCCGCTGGTTGTTTTAATGTAGGCTACATGGGTGATGCAGCGCTGCTGACGTGAGGCTAGAAAGCCCTTGCCTGTTCTAGGAAGACTGATCCAATGCAGCAAATATATTAAAAGGCTAAAGTCGTACATTGGCTATGTTGTAGCCTATCCCCAGAATATCAGCAGCAAACTCAGTCTCTGTCTCGCAAAACAGTCTCCAAATAAAACGCACATCGGCCTGTTGCCTTTTCTGCCAGCTTGTGAAAATATATCGTCCAAAATGCTTGATTGCATTGCATTCTCCACATTTTTAGCTACATTTTCATGTACCACATCAGCATTTTTGTTCAGTGAATCTTTTGTAAATTGCTTTACAATTACCGTCGGGCCTATAGGCCTATTGCCTGGCTTGCCTCAGCTTCAGTCACGTCCTTTTACAATTTTATCATTGTAATAAAAAACGCAATTTGCCACATAATTTCAACATGCTCCTGGCCTACTAATTAATGCCTATTGTACTTAATTTTTTGCAAAAAGAAAGAAATCCTTGATAAAATAACAAGTCATTCACATTATAGGCTACTTTACACACTGTTATGTCAGGGTGACTGAAAGCCTGTTCTGAAGACTCCCATTCATTTTGACTGCACGAGCGCGTCTTTTTCAGACAGACAGCGCAATTCATTTTAAAGCAATTTACAAAAGATTCACTGAACAAAAATGCTGATGTGGTACATGAAAATGTAGCTAAAAATGTGGAGAATGCAATGCAATCAAGCATTTTGGACGATATATTTTCACAAGCTGGCAGAAAAGGCAACAGGCCGATGTGCGTTTTATTTGGAGACTGTTTTGCGAGACAGAGACTGAGTTTGCTGCTGATATTCTGGGGATAGGCTACAACATAGCCAATGTACGACTTTAGCCTTTTAATATATTTGCTGCATTGGATCAGTCTTCCTAGAACAGGCAAGGGCTTTCTAGCCTCACGTCAGCAGCGCTGCATCACCCATATAGCCTACATTAAAACAACCAGCGGATGGTGGGCGGGTGCCGTTTCGAAAATTGGTCAAAAAACTTTGGTGTTGATGGATGGCTGATGGATGATAAGTTTTGCTATGCAGTTATGGTTGAAATAATAGCCCATCAGCGCATCTCTAGTGTGTGTGCCTCTCTCTCGCTCAGAGGGGAGGGAGAGGCTGAGGGTCGATCCAGCATGGATTCTAAACTCTGTGGTGGATAGGATCTACAATTAGGTGTTAACAATACTACTACGCTAGGTCGAAGTACTCCCAAGTGCTATTGCGCCACACATTGTAGTTCTCCGGTTTATTCGCTTGGAAAATCGCCACGTTTCACGTTGCGTGGCCGTAGCATTTCTATCAACTACTCGTGCAACTGTATTTAAGTCGGTAAAACGTGGATGTTTTTGATTACTTCTACGCTTAGTTGCCGTCAAAGCCCGCTAGCATAGCAACATGCTAACACAGTCCAGCCGCGCACCAGAGCGTTTGAGTGCACGTACGGACACGGGAGAGGTATGACTCAACTCGTGAAAGTTAAGGTAAGAACATATATTACTACTGACATTGGGTGGCGTGTTCCTTTAAGTTGGCAAACGTTTGAACTAGCCAACTAGCTCCGCTGGTGGGAAACGCATGGGACTCATAGGATGCCGCTGTCCTATTGCGTGCAGAGGGAATTTGAAAGACAACTGATTATCCCGCCCCTCGGACTGAGCACTGCAAACGGTGAGTGCCCAGACCCTACATTTTAATGTGGGTCTGGCTCGTCAGGCTACGAGATAGCCGTAAAAGCTACTGATTATATTCGTAATGCACGTTTAGTTCCCATGTTTTGTTCCCATATTTTGTTAAACATGTTCACACTTGATAGATGTAGCTTCAAGTTGTTCAATATTCATAGTTCATATTGTCCAATTTTCACTTCTTCAAGTTCACGTTTTTCACATGTTTAAGAGTTCGTTACCTTCACTGTTATACATAACTGGAGCTAGTTCTTTTCAAGTAATGCATGCACAACACATATGGAACATTGAACCCCCGAAGCCCCCCCCCCGCCGGTCCGTGGGAAAAAAAATGGGAATCAAACCGGTCCATGGTACATAAAAGGTTGAGGACCCCTGATCTAAATAGTTGTTTTCACATGACCTCTATGACATACTATAGCAAGAAGTTCTGGGTGTAGGCCTATAAACTGGATTGGGCTCATTCATGATAGGCTGGCTCCGCCCAAGGTTAGCTATTTGCATAGATATACGGGCAGCATAGATCATTTGACACAGTCCTTTTAGTTGTGCTTATGTTTTTATTTTTTTATTTTTTTAATATCATAATTTAATAAATAGTGACAAAATTAGCAGTAGATCGTTGCTATTAGGCTACTCTCTCTCTCTCTCTCTAGAGTCTAGACTAAAATTCTAACTGAAATGAAAGTTAGTTAGAAACAGTATGTGTCGGACTCGGGCCTAGTAATAGCCAAATTCGCAGCGCGGAAGACGTGGGGACTCAGACCGGGGGCTTGTTTCCAGCAGGTGACGACAGAGGGGTTGTATGAGGAGTGCGATTCCCAAACTAAACACAGAGGGAGAAGGCACTCTTATCACTAGGATGTGTATGGTTTGAACTGCGTGGGCAGGCAAGACAAGCAGCACAAGGATGGTAAGAGGGCATTTTATGATTGTTAACATATAATTACCCAATTTGTTTACTTGTACATTCTTACATTATACACTTCTACGTCAAAGGGTTAGCCTATCAAGCATTTGATGGGAATAATCCTGACTCATTGAACAGGGGGCCATTTTGCATCAGTGAAGCAAGCTAGCCTGAGAGCTAACTTACCTAGCTTGCTTACTACCTTAAATCTAGAAATACCGCTTATTCGCATCTATTGTAATGTTTAGAAATTCTGTCAAATGTTGCCAATGCATTTATTTAGCCCCATGGCTCGTTTATAACACGGACATTATAATTACGGTAGCTAGCTACGTAACTGGTGTTAGCTTAATAGCTAACGTTAGCCAACTTCGCTTTCTATCTCAAATCGTTTAGCTTAGCTAGCTAAGTAGCTAACAAGGTTAACTAGTTGGTAGCTACGTTACATTTTGGTCAGACAGATATATGCGAGCTGTGTTAAAATACCTGATTAGATATCTGATAGGTTTAAACCCAAATGCCTGTTTGGTGACAATTGCCTGTTTTCATTTCTCACTGTGTGACGGTACATTTGTATAATAAAAAAAACCCCGGCTTGTTGTCAAAAGGAAAGTATTCCTACACCGTCAGGCCATAACACGGTCATTCAGCTAGGTATTTCTAGTACGACAGCCGTTAGCATATTTAGCAAAAAATAACTAGGTTATCACATGAGGCTGTTTAGTTCTTCAGAATTGTAAACAAACAGTAGACACGACTTAACAGAGTGAAATCTATATTGTGATTATGATTCTCAAGATACATACGAGTCCCTGGTTCTGTTTCAGATTCAGGAGAAGAGTTAACGTTAGTTCCCTACGCAGGTTGTACAGCCACATTAGCTAGTATAGCCTTATGACTACTGGTGTAGGTTATGCAAAAATGCATCCCGTCAGTTGACCTATGGTTGTCACGGCCACCGCACAATACCGGTCATTGCTTTGTTTCGGATACTTATATGACCTGGGCAGCAGGGGCATTTGTTTAGGGGGCATCCCTTTTGTAATTATGATGGTGATCAAATGTATAGTTTTTGGCTAGATCTGGTAGCAAAGTTTTCTTTCCCCCTCACATTTTCTAAATGCCAATCAAACCCTAAACGTTGAGGAGTGGCCAGATATCTTTAGTATAGATATTTCAGGCCCACATGGTACACTGATACTCTGTTTAACAGTACTGCATCCTCATGACACTTTTTGGGTCATGTTTTAATGCAATGGTCAGATAGTCTACAGATTAGACCATGACAACTGAAAATGTAAACATTACATTAGGACCATGTTGAAAATAATATCCTTCGCATTGCTGCTTTGCTTTGTTCGTGTCTTGTTTTTCTTTGTGTTTTGTTTGTGTTTTGGCTCTTCTTCCTCTTTGACAGACCACCCTTAATCTTTTGTTGATAATGCCCTGATGTATTTTGGATACCACTAACAGAAGGAGACAGATGGCTGAATTTGTAAAGCTCAGGGTATAATAATACGATTACCTTCACCTATTCTGAGGTCAAGGGTAGCCATATAATGCATCATACAGTCATGTACTACAGGAGCCTAATTCCACAGCATTTGATCAAAACCAGGCTCATGAACTAACTACCCTACATGCTGTTAATTTATCTGGACTATTAGGTCGCAGAGTCTGGCCAAGACTGCTTGATCTTAATCAGATTAAATCTAGACTACTTGCAATGAAACACAGGAACTTTTCCCTATAGGATTTAAGCAGAGGCAGATAATTCCATCAGCAATAAACATGCCATTAGAACCTTCATCAGTATAGTAAGATGACCATGAACATACCATTAGAACCATCATCAGTATAGTAAGATGACCATGAACATACCATTAGAACCATCATCAGTATAGTAAGATATACCATTAGAACCATCATCATCAGTATAGTAATACCATTAGAACCGTTATCAGTATAGTAAGATATACCATTAGAACCATCATCAGTATAGTAATACTTTTAGAACCGTCATCAGTATAGTAAGATATACCATTTGAACCGTCATCAGTATAGTAAGATATACCATTAGAACCATCATCAGTATAGTAATACCATTAGAACCATCATCAGTGTAGTAATACCATTAGAACCATCATCAGTATAGTAAGATGGCCAGCAGCCTAAATAATAACATTGGTTTCCTGCGATGGGCAGGAGCCCTGACCCTTTTTTGCACAGTAGCCTGCAGGAAGCTAGTGTTGGTATGTTATGGCAAACTTCATAGGAATTTCCCCCTGTAGCCTACATATATGGGGACAGGGTTCTGAATAGCACCATGCTGATAGTGTTGAGTGAAGATCCAGCCCGCTGGCCGACTGCATCACTGTACAACTGGCCCTAAGCAGAGGTGAGACACCTCAGGGATTAAACCTCCAGGTAAAAGGCTAACGGCGAGATCCAGTCAGGCCCCATCTGCCTTGCACACACACACACACACACACACACACACATGCTGCATTACCTGTGTTGAGATTAACAGTCAGCATCCTGTGGCTAAAGCTCCTAAGTAAACAAGCTGCTGGTCCCCCCCTGAACTGTGTCACTCACACACGGCCTGTATGCTTGACCTGCTTGCTCAAGCTTCGTTCTCTTTGTGTCTTGCTTTCTTTGTTTGTGTTTGTCTCCTGGTTTGTTTGTTTGTTTGTGTTTGTCTCTTGGTTTGTTTGTTTGTGTTTGTCTCTTGGTTTGTTTGTTTTTGTTTGATTGTCAGTCTGTTTTCTGCAATGGTTGTTGTGGCACAGTCATTGTTTGCCATTGCAATCTTTGTTTTCCGTGGTACCATAGTGATGAAAGATACATTTGGAAATTATGTTTCGTTGTTAATTATTTAGTGACATTTGAATTAAGTCAAAGCAGTCCACCCAAATGTCAACATGGAAAAGTAACTGTAAATATCATGATGATTTTCACAGGCATACCGTCACTTCTTTACAGTTTGTCTTAAGTGTTAATGACTTGGTCCGGGCAGCTGTATAGCTTTCTATAAATAACAGTTGCAAAACCCAGTCCTGCTGGTCACGTGATCAGGTATCGGCTGCTGCCGCTCTCGCTCTATTTGAGACGCCGAGTCTCGTCACAGGCAAAAGCAACACACTAGCATGTACACAATGAAGGTCAAGGCCCATGAGCCATCACTAGGCCTGAGTTGAAAAGCCACACACTGTAAACATGAAGGTTAAGGCCCATGAGCCATCACTAGGCCTGAGTTAAAAAGCCACACACTGTAAACATGAAGGTTAAGGCCCATGAGCCATCACTAGTCTAGGCCTGAGTTGAAAGCCACACACTGTAAACATGAAGGTTAAGGCCCATGAGCCATCACTAGGCCTGAGCTGCAAAGCCAGACACTGTAAACATGACATGTGACATGTAAATCTAAGCCATGGTTTTCAGCAAGAAAGCTGGAGAGACTGGTTCTTACTGGCCAGTAAGAAATGGCCATGCTTGGATCATTGGGATGTGATCAATACCTTTTGTACTGTCTGTCCATGCTCACATTATGCATGCATGCAGCAAATATTGACCCTTTTCCTACTATTTGTAAAAAAAAGCTTAGTAATGACTCATGTGTCTTACAGATTACCTGGTGAATGAAGCATTGCTAACAGTAGCACTCAGAAGTCTTTCAGCTGCCTGAGCCACTCATTGGACCGTGACTGGAAGAACGGGGCAGGACAGTTTGATTCTCTTCAGAGGTTCCCTGGAAAACTTGATCCGGATGGGGGAGAGCGCCTGAGACACCGTCTTTGTCCCAAGGAACCGAGAGCAGCGGGCGGAGTAGGAGGAAGAGGAGGAGGAGGAGGAAGAGGAGGAAGAGGAGGACAGCGTGCCAGCAAGAGGAAGCATGACGTCCAACCGGGGCCAGAACCCCCACGGGCTGAAACAGATTGGACTGGACCAGATCTGGGATGACCTGCGGGCCGGCATCCAGCAGGTGTACACGCGGCAGAGCATGGCCAAGTCACGCTACATGGAGCTCTACACGTATCCTAGCAGGACACATCGCATGGGTCGTTTTGGGAAAGAATGAGAAAGAATGGGGTGGGGATTTGTCATCACATTTGTGTGCTTTGTTTTATCCATGTTTGCGCTGGTAAGTCCTGTTGTGGTTGAGAGTTTCGGCACAGCATTAAGCAGTGCTCGGAAGTGCAGGTAGCACAAGCAGTTTTGGATTCTCCAATGCCAAGAAGGCCCTACTCTGTTCTATCCACGGAAGGTTTGCAGTGTTTCCTCTAGGATTTTTTTAAGCAGTGGGGGCAGGCCTGTCCGAACCACACACACACCCCCCCACCGTCCCCCCGTCCCACAGAACTGACAACTGACACTTCGCTGCAACACAAACAATTATATGTATTCACCTCTATTCACACACAATGAGGCATTATTTTCAGTTGTGATTGAGCTGTATATTTGGAGAATCTACAACAGGTCTGCACAATGAATTTTGAAAGGCAACTGCGACTATTGTGCGTCTGCCCCATTTCTGATACCGTGGGGGAAGAAAATTAAACCGTGGGGGGCCGCCACTACCAAATCAACATAGAGGAAACACTGGTTTGCGGGGTTTAGATCTGGCCAGACTAACACCAAATTCAGGGGATTTCAGGAGAGCGCACTTCTACAGCCACAGTGTTATAGAGAGCCCACTTCTACAGCCACAGTGTGCTGGGTACTATAGAGAGAGCGCACTTCTACAGCCACAGTGTGCTGGGTACTATAGAGAGAGCGCACTTCTACAGCCACAGTGTGCTGGGTGTAAGAGAGAGAGCGCTCACTTGTAGAGGCTCAGTGTGCTGGGTGTTGGAGAGAGAGCGCTCACTTGTAGAGGCTCAGTGTGCTGGGTGTTAGAGAGAGAGCGCTCACTTGTAGAGGCTCAGTGTGCTGGGTGTTAGAGAGAGAGCGCTCACTTGTAGAGGCTCAGTGTGCTGGGTGCTACAGCAGTGTTCTAGAGAGAGCCCACTGCTACAGGCACTGCAGCGTTCCTCAGTGCAAGGTAAGCATCAGCACTCTGCCACCCACGCCTTGAGATGGGAAGAGCGAGGGAGAGAAGGGTGGAGAGAGAGAGAGAGCTGACTCATTCAGACAGTAAAGGTTAGCTGTCAGACAGTAGTGACGGAAAGCACATCTCCATGCCTGCGTGTCCTCCAGTGCCCTTGTGGGCTGTTGGCAGCGGGGGCACGGAGTGTTCATATGGCGCATCCCTGTCTAGCCTCTACTGAAACTTTGGCCCCTAATTTAAATGGCGATGGTGAAAGTTTAAAGTTTAACTAAAGCTGATTTAATAATGAGGCCAAATCTATTTCCTAATGTAATGCCGTGACTTAAGACCCCAAACGCAAACATTGCTTGGCCAGCTCAGTACTCGCATGGCACAGAAAAGCTTTAGTTCACGTCAGGACACTTTGCTCGTTGAGTGACTTGGCACTTTCAGCATTCAGGGCCTCGTGTAGTTCTTCACCCACATGGCTCACTACTGTGCAGGCAGAGGGCACTGCTGCAGGCTATAGGCACTTACATGGTAAAGGTTAACAATACAATTTTTGAAAGTGTTTTTGAACGTCATTCCCGTAGTTGATAATATGTTGCTCAGTTGTCTAGGGTCAGTAAATATTGGAGCTTTAGTCAGAACGGACAGCAGTTTTTGCACAGGTATTTGTGTATGTGTGATGCAGTTGAGTGCCCCTCTGTGGTATCTATCATAAAGAGCTCCTCTCCTCTCTGGTCCAAGAGAGAGGCGTATCTATCATACAGAGCACTTCCTCTGTCTCTCTCCCACAGCGGCAGCATGACGGCTAGGATTTCACCCACTCACCCCACCACAGGCGTAATTAAACACTTTTGGGGGTGAACACAGAGAGAGAGAGATGGAGATCTAGAAGGTCTCGGACAGTTGCCTCAGACTCGTGAGTTCAGCATTTGAGCTCAAAAATGCTCCTCACAACAGTTTTATCAGCGAGGGACATTTTTCATGCTGATGCTCCTTTCTTGTGGGCAGCTGGGGCAGAGGGATGGGAAGTTCAGCTGGGCTGCATTCAGCACCGAGGGCTGGACACAGCAGTGATACAGCAGTGATACAAGACACCAAGAAAAACAACTGCAAAGAGATTTTCCAGGAACTGTTGTGTTGTGCAAGTCAGAGAGGATGATTTCACACCACAGTGACTAGTACATGAACAACAACACTAGCTGAATTTAGCTCAACACTTTGTAAACACACAGGCTAATATAAGACCTGATGATCCATCTACATGCATACACCACTATAGTCTATATTTTGTTCAGCACCTATACATAGGTCCTGTTGGTAGGTAGTCTGAGGGGATAAGATGGCTCCGCAGAGCCTGGGGCAGTGGCTCAGTAGGCAGGTAGCACAGGCCGTGTACGTGAGCAGGGGCACTGCAGCTCTGGACGAGGGCCAGGTCTGGCAGGATGCCAGGTCAGCATCTCGCTCACTCGGACCCAGTCAGGCCGAACTGCAACAATTCTGTTGTGTCACCGCAACTGACTGGACGCTCACGCAAGCGCTGTGCCCTGTTCGTTTTTTAGACAAGCTTTTGTGGCGTACTTTGCAAAGCCAGAGGAAGGGGTTGGATGTGGAGTCGGGATTTGTTGAGTATGTCTCATAAACACGGGTATGCCCAGACTGGTGGAACTTTGTCATTTACAGTCGAGTCAGAATCCTTTTTAGTAGTTGTGTTCCATTTTTGTTATTCCTTGTAAATTGATGTTTGGGTCATCTGGATGGCTGCATTTCATTCCATATGTTTGTTTTGGTAGACGTAGAGAAGTCCTCTCTGTTCAAGCCCTTGTTGTCTTGTTTGCCACCATCATTCACCTTTGCCTTAACCACACGCATCAGGCATGTTTACAATTACTGCACAAGTGTCCACCAGTCCAGCCAGGCCCGCGGCGCTGGCGTCCCTGCCTCCAAGCCCTCCAAGAAGACCCCCACTCCCGGAGGAGCTCAGTTTGTGGGGCTGGAGCTCTACAAGCGGCTGAAGGAGTTCCTGAAGAACTATCTGACAAACCTACTCAAGGTGCTGCTCCGTACTCGGTCCTCTGTGCTCAGTATTCTTTACTTAGTATTCAGTATTCTGTGCTCAGTATTCTGTACTCAGTACTCTGTGCTCAGTATTCTTTACTTAGTATTCAGTACTCTGTACTCAGTACTCTGTACTCAGTATACTTACTCAAGGTACTGCTCCATACTCTGTACTATACATGAAATAGATCCACAGATCCAAGGCAATGCTCCCTCCCCCACAACCAACCCTATTCACATCCAACCTAAAATTTAATTTCTGCTTTCGTCAAAAAGGGAAATTATAAGACTGGTTTCCCATACATGGATTAAGCCTATTTCTTGAAAAAAGCTTTTGGTCTAGAACAAGGCTCAATCCATGCTTTCGATACTGGTCAGTTCTGTTTTGAAAGTAAATATAAAAGTACTGCCGCTTAACGGTCCTTTGCATTAAAGATGGAGCTTCTTGAGCTGCTCCCAAGTTGTCCCGTGCCAAACGCAGTCCCCTCACCCTCCTCTCCTCTCCTCTCCTCGCCTCCCTCAGGACGGGGAAGACCTGATGGACGAGAGTGTGCTGAAGTTCTACACGCAGCAGTGGGAGGACTACCGCTTCTCCAGCAAAGTGCTCAACGGCATCTGCGCCTACCTCAACAGACACTGGGTGCGTCGCGAGTGTGACGAGGGTCGCAAGGGCATCTACGAGATCTACTCGGTGAGTCGGACACACGCTTCACGCTGGCCCCGGTTTTGCTCCTCTGGGCTTCTGTTTCGGTCACTTCTGTTCTTGATTTACTGTTAATGTCATAGGGTTCTTGGGTGAAATGAAATGACCTGAAATGGGTGCTGTGTTTGACAGAGCGAGAGTGTGCCCTGAGTATAATGTGTTAATAGCAGTGCTGTGCGCAGGAGAGCCTCTGCTGATAGAGAGCTGTGCACAGGAGAGTCCAGTCACTTTGATTTATTCTGTTCTTTTATCTTTTTAGCTTGCGTTGGTGACGTGGAGAGATTGTTTATTCAGACCCTTGAACAAGCAGGTATGTTTTCGTCTTAATAGAATACTACAATAAAAGGCCTATTTCTTTGTGTCCCCTAATCACATGTGTGCATGAATTGCACCAGTCCTGTAATGGGTTGTTACTGTAACCAGTGTAAGAGCTTATTCTTGATTTCATCCACAGGTGACCAACGCCGTGTTGAAACTTATTGAGAAAGAACGTAATGGCGAGACCATCAACACTCGACTCATCAGTGGCGTCGTCCAGTCTTACGGTGAGGGCACCAGGCGTGAGGGCTTTTCAGAGCCCGACTGTGCTCTTCCTGTCATTCCACTCATTTAGGAGAGGGGGACACTCAGGGCACTGAGCCGGCTGTAATTGCTGTTGTTTCTAAGCGGGCGATGCCTCCTTCAAAACCATGGTGGAATCTGTGCCAGTTGAGCTGCCGTGTAACAGTGTGGTTGCTCTCTTGCAGTGGAGCTGGGCCTGAATGAAGACGACGCCTTTGCGAAGGGGCCCACACTATCCGTGTACAAAGAGTACTTTGAGAGCCAGTTCCTGGCAGACACGGAGCGCTTCTACACAAGGGAAAGCACAGAGTTCCTGCAACAAAACCCTGTCACCGAATACATGAAAAAGGTTAGTGTGCTGGAGCCCATGGAGGCCTAATGGCCCAGTGTTATCAGAGAGGCCCAGCCGTTTTGGTTTTGTCTGCGAGGGGAGGCTTTTGAATATGATCCAGCTCCATTGCACCAATCCCCATTTAACAAGGAGTAGTCCACTGTGTCATAGATGTCTAGTTTGTTTATATTTTGAATTGGTTGAAAGAAATGAATAGAGTTTGAATCATACAAACACAGCACTTCATTGTTGATGCCTAAAGCATGACGTGAGCCCACAGTGGCTGCCCATGAGAGTGCAAAGACATGACATATTTCTGAACATTATTGTGACTACAGAAAGACTGATGGGCCTCCAGATTAGTTCAACATTAGTTCTGTAATAACCATAACAGAACTTGATTTTTTTTATGGAATTGAAATTTTACGGTTATAATTACGAGATATTACAACATTATATGAATGTTGAATTGACCTGTGTGTATGCGCTTGTGCGTGTGTGTGCGTGTGTGTGCGTGTGTGTGTGTGTGCGAACGTACGCAGGCTGAGACAAGGCTGCTGGATGAGCAGCGGCGTGTGCAGGTGTACCTCCACGAGAGCACACAGGATGAGCTGGCACGCAAATGTGAGCAGGTGCTCATTGAGAAACACCTGGAAATCTTCCACACGGAGTTCCAGAACCTTCTGGATGCCGACAAGAACGAAGGTTATTATATTACTATTATAATCATGAGTCAGTGGTCAGTTAGAGTTTTGTGAAGCTTGGTCTGTGTGTTTGAAGAGGTTCACTGAGTTGTTCTCCTATTTGCCCTCGTTCAGATCTGGGTCGCATGTACAACCTTGTGTCTCGCATCACGGATGGCCTGGGCGAGCTGAAGAAACTTCTGGAAACGCACATCCACAACCAGGGCCTCGCCGCCATCGAGAAATGTGGGGACGCAGCCCTCAACGTGAGTAACGAACGTCCAAGACGAGGGGTTTCAGCCTCCCACTGGACCCACTGGAATTCTATTGCTGGTCATACCTGACCGTGCGTTAAATATAATGTAGTCTGACCATGCGTTAAATATAATGTAGTTTAGTATCTGACCGTGCGTTAAATAAAACATAGTTTAGTACCTGACCATGCATTAAATATAATGTAGTTTAGTACCTGACCATGTGTTAAATATAATGTAGTCTGACCATGCATTAAATATAATGTAGTTTAGTACCTGACCATGCGTTAAATATAATGTAGTCTGACCATGCATTAAATATAATGTAGTTTAGTACCTGACCATGCGTTAAATATAATGTAGTCTGGCCATGCGTTAAATATAATGTAGTCTGACCATGCGTTAAATATAATGTAGTTTAGTACCTGACCATGCGTTAAATATAATGTAGTCTGACCATGCATTAAATATAATGTAGTTTAGTACCTGACCATGCGTTAAATATAATGTAGTTTAGTACCTGACCATCCGTTAAATATAATGTAGTCTGACCATGCATTAAATATAATGTAGTTTAGTACCTGACCATGCGTTAAATATAATGTAGTCTGACCACGCGTTAAATATAATGTAGTTTAGTGTCTGACCATGCGTTAAATATAACATAGTTTACTACCTGACCTTGCATTAAATATAATGTAGTTTAGTACCTGACCGTGCGTTAAATATAACATAGTTTAGTTTTACTGTGAGAATCACTGAATTGGACGGTGCGTGGCATGCACTCAGAGAGTGCAGTAAGGGAGCTTTCAATGGCCATGTTGTCAGGCTCAAATGGCCAGATAGACGCTCCTTATGTGGCCTTTGTGGACTATGAGTTTGTCCTTTTGCCTCAGGCTAACAACAGGGCTGCACATTAGCCTTTTTTGCTCATAGCACTGGTGCTACAGACGTTGATAGTTTTGTAGCACAATCCACAGAATCTCTAGCATCGGTATGTAGTTACGAACACCTCATGTGTGTGCTACACTCTAGAAAACATTTTAAATAAGGTGTCCCCTGCGCTAAGCTGCTAAATCATTCATAGCACAGACTGATTCTTGTGTAGCATGTGCTGTATACGTATATGGGATATCTTGGTGATCCTGGCTCAATTTATCCGTGATCCAGTTGCACAAAAGTGGGATAGGGGCAGCAGGATATGTTATGGTATGTTACCATGGCGATTTATTCTGTGGCGCTAGCCTGCTCCAGACCAGGCTAAATTCCAGGATCTATTTAATCTCAGTCAGCAGTCACCACAAACGGAAACCAATAGTTATTCCACTGCCCACTACACATTGTTATCACATATACCTAGACCCACTGTCATTATTTAAACTTTTGTGATCATTAATTAACTCTTACATACTCGCCATTCCCGACCTGTCATGCGACAATGTGATGTCACGGGAGTGCCTAACCATTTCGTATAGTGGTCGTGGCACTAGTTGCAATATTCTCCTAAACAGAGGTGTTGCTGTTTGTTGCTGTTGTGAAAAGGCTATCGCTACCTACTTTACAGCGTAGAAGAAGCAATGAAGCCGCTCTAGATATGTCTAGTTGCCATGGTGAATCAGTGAATCTGTGATCGGTGGCGGGGTCTATTTGAGGGAGCCGTGAGCACGCACTTATCCAGGATGGGTTTCACCTGGCTTGATGAATCCGTGTCTGCTCATCCTGGCTTGCTCGTTGTGCAACCAATTAAGCCTGTACGCTCTTGTTTTGGATTCATTGAGCGCAGCTCAGTAACTTATCCCGGATGTCTTAATTCTGCTTTCGTGCAATAGGCCCCTGGTAGCAGCCAGCGAGTTGAACTGTTTTGAACATGTGTCTGCAACAAACACCTTCCCAGTCTGCCTTTGTAATGTCATGTAAATCTACCTGTTTTGATTCCTCTTGGCGGAGACGTTCTGTGGTAAATATGTGTTCACTGAAGGTTATATGATATTGCTACAGTTGCCTTGGCCTGCATGGCTGGTGCATGTTAGACCTTTGAACCAGCAGTAAAACCAGTGCAGAATTCCAGCCAAGTGAACACTGAAGGTCTCCGGCAGCTCTGTTGTGCTGTGGAAACAGGTGGTGATGGTAGCGCACGGTGACAACAGGAAGACGCCTAGATTAGCATTCTGAGATCCAGCTGATGTAATTATAGAGAGCACAGAGAAGCACTGCCTCCTCAGGAGCCTGAGAAGAAAGCCAGCCCTGGAATGAGCTTTAATCATTCAGCCAGCCCTGGAATGAGCTTTAATCATAAAGCCAACCCTGGAGTGAGCTTTAGTTATTCATGCCTCCAGTCTGGCTGCATTAAACAGAATACTACAGTTCCTAACCATCTGTAGATGTGACGTTCAGAATACTACAGTTCCTAACCTCATCTGTAGATGTAACGTTCAGTGTGCGACGCCTGTTATTGTATTATATACCTGACAAAACCTGGCGCGTTGTGTGTTGGTGTAACTAATCTCTTAGTATGTGAAATGAGATCTGTGTGAGCTTCATCTGTCTTTTGTCCTTCATCACACAGGATCCCAAAATGTATGTGCAAACAATATTGGACGTGCACAAGAAATACAACGCCCTGGTGATGTCAGCGTTTAACAATGATGCAGGCTTTGTGGCAGCACTCGACAAGGTAAGATGCGGACATTGTTGCCCTCTATCCCATAACCAGTTAGTCTAACAATGTGTAGATCAACATCAGTACTGTAACCTCTTTCTGTCATTGCCCCCCCTCTCTCTCCCTCTCTTTCTCTCTCTCTCTCTCCCTCTCTCTCTATCCCTCTATCTCTCACTCTCACTCTCTCCCTCTATCTCTCTCTCTCCCTCTCCTCGCTCTCTCTCTCTCTATCTCTCTCGCCCTCTCCCTCTCTCTCCTTCTATCTCTCTCTCTCTCTCTCTATCCCTGACAGGCGTGTGGGAGGTTCATTAATAACAATGCTGTTACCAGGATGGCTCAGTCCTCCAGTAAATCTCCAGAGCTGCTGGCCAGATACTGTGACTCCCTGCTCAAGAAGAGGTTGGTCATCAGCACATTAGGACACCACACGGTGCTGCTCACTCTAAGGCTCTGTTTAGACGACAACGATGCAACCGGTGATGTTTTTCTGCGTTTGACCCAGTCATTTAGACGCAAACGGAGGTTTTATCCCCGCAAACAGAGTTGATCTTTTCGGGCTGATCTTTTTTTTGGGAAAACTCTGTTTATTCGTTTGCATCTAAAGAGGTAGAAACAGAGATTTATGTGACAAGGCGGAGAATTTTTGTCAGTTCAAAAGAGAAAGAGAAAGTGATTCGTTGCTGTTGATATTTTCGGGATTCTGATTGGCTAACATGGGCTTGAGCTTCTCGTTACACTGCCACGTACAGGTTTGGCATGCTCTTGAAGGCATATACCCGGGTTAGTGTAAAGGATAACTTTTCTGGAAACTGACAGGTGTGAACAATGTTATTTTTGAAAACGGAGAGGGTGAAATGTCCGTTTATGAAAATAGCCAGCAATGTGTAAACGCAGCAAAAATATGGGCATGGGAAAATGGGGAGTGGCCAGGGAATATGGGATGCTAGCTAACTGTCCCAAATGACACCCTGTGATCTCAGCCTATTCTGCGGGAGCTGCTGTGTGAATACTGTCATTCACTACAGATACAGGAAGAGAGGATTGATTTGTCCAACGCCACACAATGCATCCTAAGAAGAGCTTAATTAGCAGGTGTCATTCTCAGCACTCCATAATCCGTAACTCAACTGTAAGGGCTCACTCCTCTGTTAAAATGGTCTTCTTGATATTTTTGGTGTTCAACAAAGCTCTCACATGACTCATGACTTCACAAAATGTCATTCTCTTTGTGTGATTGACTAGTTCTATAAGCATGACTGCAGTGTGTGAGTCGTAGTGCGCGTGTTTGCACTGAGAACCAGACATACCACTCTCGCGAACCACAAGCAAACGTGGCAGAACCGTCCTTTAAAGATTTGGAGCGTCCACCATCGCCTGCTCTCTAGTTTTGAATGTATGGGCTAAGGTCAGCAGTACGCTTTCTTGGATGAAGGATGGAGTTGTCCCTCTTCTCCTCCCCCTGGGGGTCTTCCTTCCTGGAGTTGAATTACATTTTCCATATGGTAGTCTGATGTAATGGATCTCATTTTCCATATGGTAGTCTGACCATTACAGGTGAGACTGTGAGGAGTTCCATAGAGCACATCCTTCCTAGGCCATGATTTGCTGTTGAGTCGTGGTATACCCTGGCCAACCACCAAGTTGAGATTAAACTCTGACCTTGACCGAATCCCTCTCCAAATGGATCTTCTATGTGGTCACTAAGCATTAAGGTTATGATGAGCTATGGGCCAGCAAGGTTTTACTCAAGGGCCTCACAAGCAGTTCTTAGGAGCTCTGCCTTTAAGCCCAGTGCATAGAGATCAGACCAGTTAGGAGCTCTACCTTTAAACCCAGTGCATAGAGATCAGATCAGGTAGGAGCTCTACCTTTAAGCCAGGGGTCTCAAACTCCCGGCCCGCGGGCCTCCGGCCCAATTCTGGCATGCGACGTATGTAAAAATAATAATGTAATTGCGACAAACAACGATACTGATTAAAATAGACGATAGATCCAAGTACAGTGACATCTCATTTGTAGGCTACTCTCCTCCACTATTTGCTAGACATCCAGAGCTTGATTCAAACCCAAAATCGCTGCACAAAGTTTTCAGGAAATACTTGTATTACACGCGAGAAACACGAAGACGTGCATTTGTAATGACTCGATGCAGGCCATAGTTTTGCACAAATTGAAGCAAAAATAGGCCTACACCAAATGTTGAAAGAAGTCTTAGGTAGGCTATGTTATTCACCTATTCTGATTCTGAAGGAGAATATCCTTTTGGAGATTATGATCGATCGTCTATTGACAGTGATAGTCACGGTGCGTCTGTGAATGGAGGTGCGTCTTTACGTGTATACGACGGTGTCCACTAAGCATAGGCTACCATGCTTATTTCGACCCTCTGCCCAACATAGCTCGGAGGTTGCAGTGGTAATCGTGATGACAGTGTCCGTAATGGACGTGGTACAGACAGCAGAGCTAGTAGAAGGGCTCTTAAGAACTACAGGGCCTGAAGAACTACAAAGTCACCCTCGATAGGAACTGATTTGACCAGGTTTATTGTAGGCCTTGTGGTTATAGGCCAGTAATAGTACCATCTACCATACTATTGTTGGTATAGGCCTACATCTTAGGTGTTTTCTTGTTAATTTGTTATTTGGGTAATATGACAAAAAAGAAAGTAAACCTGCTCAAATATGTTCATCCAGTATTTACTGAAAGGTGCATAATTTGAGGTGCTTGCCATCCAGTGGCAAATTAGATGGGTAAATGTACCCCCTTCATAAACTTTTGTTTATACTTATCTTTATTATAATAAAGATAAGTATAAACAAAAGATAATAAAGATTTTTACATTTACAGTAGGACTTTATCTCTGACCACTTTCAAGCCATGGCCTTTTGAATTTTTGATATAAAAATCCAATGGTGTTGCTTTCTTAACCCTGACGCCTATTGCCAGGTTTAAAAAAGTTATGAGAGGAAAATATTTTTATTTGGTGTGAAACACACACATAGGCCTACCTGTTTTTATGCTTTTTTGTTTGTTTTTTGTTTGTATTAATATTTATTTGATCATTATTTTATTTAGAAGCTACAAGGTTGCTAGCACAGGTGTCTAAAAATAGATAAAAAATACTTGCACTTTCTGTTTGTAGTTTTGTGTTTTAAAATACAGTATTTGAAAAAAAACATTGCATTTTAGGAAATAGCCGTTCTTTTTTGTATTATTCTTTAACACTGATGTGGCCCTCCAATCAGATGACATTGGCAGAAGTGGCCCCCAGCTCATTTGAGTGATGGTGTGGTGAGCTTTGGGGTGGGAACAAAAACCCTGGTGAACTTTTAGTGCTGCACTATCGAGAGCGTCTTGACTGGATGCATCACAGTGTGGCTGGAGAATCTGTCTGCTCACAATCTCAAAGTGTTGTCAAGGACTGTCAGGACTGAAATTGAAATTGAACAGGATGGATCATACTAACAAGAAATGATTTTTACTCCTGCAGCTCTAAGAATCCTGAGGAGGCTGAACTGGAGGACACGCTGAACCAAGTGGTGAGTGAGGACTGTCCTGATTGGCTGATTTATTGATTGACTGACAGACTGACTGTCCTGATTGGCTGATTGATTGACAGACTGATTGACTGTCTTTATTTGAGTTCTTTGATAGACATCATATCGAGGTCTTTTTCATATGCATATTCTTGCAGACTTCTCAGGATCCGAAACACAGTAAAGCTACAAAGCTCATTTCCATCATAGCGAGGGTGCACAACACATCAGAATTGAACTCCAATCCAACAACATAGATGGACATAAATGTATCTGCCGAATGGACACGATTAACACAACCACAAAGCAAAGCATGTGTCTGTTCACCCAGTCTGTCATTTCCGCTAACTAAAAGTGGGCCGCTCTGCTCCCAGATGGTGGTGTTCAAGTACATCGAGGACAAAGACGTGTTCCAGAAGTTCTACGCTAAGATGCTGGCCAAGCGCCTTGTGCACCAGAACAGCGCCAGCGACGACGCGGAGGCCAGCATGATCTCCAAACTAAAGGTGCGCCCTCTCGGACATCATCAAGCACTGGGAACCATATACTATGGCCTCTACTGTGACTTCTAATACTGAAACATATGTGTGTGTGTGTGTCTTTTTTAAAAAAAATAATGTATCAATAAATGATATCGTCGGGTCAGTTGGCAGTTGACCAAATCCAGTCCTAGACAAACCGTTTATTTCAATGGATATTGTCATTGAACTTCTGTTATAGTCTTGGTAGGCGTTAACCCATGCCCAAGGAAAC
This sequence comes from Alosa pseudoharengus, assembly GCF_046254945.1. NCBI lineage: Eukaryota > Metazoa > Chordata > Actinopteri > Clupeiformes > Clupeidae > Alosa > Alosa pseudoharengus. The sequence goes on along the minus strand of NW_027468650.1, from coordinate 4,016,974 downwards.
CATAGTTACCACCATAGTGTAACACATAGTGTAAAGGGTCATTCACACCAAGAACCATAACGATAACTAACCATAACGATAAAAGCGTCCACACTGAACAACGATAAACAAAGTCTGTCCTTGTGTTAATGAGTGACGGCTAAAATTTGATGGGTTCTGATTGGCTATTAGCTTTTTATCGTTCTTAAAATCGCTCTGAAAGTGATCCCCAACGATATCGTTCTTCATGTCGTTATCATTATAGTTTATGTGTGAACGTCGTCATTCATATTAACAAGAACGATATTTGTTTATAGTTCGCTTCGCAGCCCTCTATCGGCTATAACAGCACTATGTAACTTTGCCAGATCGGGTAGCGGATCTGTAGTTCGATGGAATGAGACAAAAGAAACTAAAATTTGACTTGCATCTGATGTCGCAATACATCATATTATCGTTATTGTTCTTGGTGTGAATGACCCTTTACACCTCTAACGCCTTTGTGTTTGTGTATGTTTGTTTGTGTTTTATTGATATTTTATGATTATTACACTGTGCTGGTGACCGGCCTGGATATCTCGGATACTGCTTTGACTTTGCCCTTTTGTCTGTTTACAGCAAGCGTGTGGCTTTGAGTACACGTCCAAGCTGCAGCGCATGTTCCAGGACATCGGAGTCAGCAAAGACCTCAATGAGCAGTTTAAGAAGCATCTGACAAACTCGGAGCCGCTTGACTGTGAGCACCTCACTCATCACAAATACAAACACAAAACGCTTCCCTCAAATCATCTGTCTGGAGACATTTAAAGACACCCTTTTTATGACTGAAATGAGCCTTGAGGCGTCTTGCATGCTAGAAAAATGTCAACCACTGAAAAAAACACAAGCATTCCTACAATTTTGAAAGTCAACAGACAGACATGGCAGTTTCAGCAGTTCCTCATGCCAACAGTTAGGTTATACAGTAGAACAGTTTTCTTTTGCCTAACCAGGAGAGAAGAGCATTTCCTCCATCTTTTGAGTGACCCCTGGTCTGGATGATCATGTGACTCCCTGTTGTATTGTATATTATCTATATTGTCCATCCTGCGAGAGTGTTGCCATCAGCCAGAACCAAACTCCTTGTGTGCGCTAACTGACTTGGCCAAATGAACCTGACTGTGATCAACCTGAATCTGTTTTGTGTTGCAGTGGACTTCAGCATCCAGGTGCTCAGCTCCGGCTCCTGGCCTTTCCAGCAGTCCTGCACTTTCGCTTTACCGTCCGAGGTGAGCTCAACCGCCAACTGACCACCACCTCTCCGTCACCGCCGTCATTGTGTCCCCTGGCGTTTCAGACGCTCTCTCCGATCCCCTCTTTGGGTTCATCCGTACTGATGTTGTTTTGCTCTCACTTGCAGCTGGAGCGAAGTTACCAAAGATTCACAGCCTTCTACGCCAGCCGACACAGCGGGCGCAAGCTGACCTGGCTCTACCACCTGTCTAAGGGGGAGCTGGTCACCAACTGCTTCAAGAACAGATACACCCTGCAGGTGAGTCGGCCTTCTTCTCGGCCCTTGCAGACGACTTGGCAAATATGTTTTCTCTGAACAGTTCCATCTGAGCGATTTATTGTAAACATACTATTTCCATGGTAACCCTAGTGTACCACCATAGTGTACCACATATTATTACACGGCTCTTCACAAGGCTAGTAGAACGCTCCATTGGCTTGAATGGGATTTCCCCTGTCGGGACTTATTTTCCCAATAATGACCGGCGTTCTATACATTATCCCTTACATAATGATTATGTTTATGAATAATGATTTATTGTAAACATACTATTTCCACGGTAACCCTTTGTGCCGCTCTCCTGTATGTTTGCAGAGAACTACCTCCTAAAACTGTTTGCCATAAGTTCTCTGTGAACGTTTGCGGGCACTCGCAAGCGTTGGTCGGTGTTGGTGAATGTGAATGCACGTCTGATGCGGCTAGTCCTTTAACGCAAGCGTTGGTCAGTGTTGGTGATGCGTCTGATGCGGCTAGTCCTTTAACGCTCCCCTCCTGCTCCTCCCCTCAGGCCTCCACATTCCAAATGGCCCTCCTCCTGCAGTTCAACACAGAGGACACCTATACCGTCCAGCAGCTCACCGACAGCACACAAATCAAAACGGTCAGTTCCTCTCAAGCCATGACGACACATTGACATTTACCCATTTATTGGCCGATGCTCTTATCCAAAGCGAAGGATAAGTGCGGAATACCAATCAATCTTCAGTGTAGTAGGAGACCAGGAAAACATACCCTCACTGTCAATACTCACATTGGATGCAGACTTCTTTTTTTATCTTTGTCTAATTTTCTTCCTAGTTTCAGTTGCTGTAAACAACAATTATTTACATAAAATATAAATACGATTTTAATGCAGTGTAAGTTTTGCCTGTGAACGTAAAGGTAATCATATCTTGTCTTAAAGCAATACCAAAGAGTTTTTTGTATCTTAAAATAATGTTTCCGAAATCGTTTCAGTGGTTTATCAACTCATAACAGGGTGAACAGCACTTTCTGCATTCGCTTCGCAGCCCTCTATCGGCTATAACCGCACTATGTAAGTTTGCCAGATCGGGTAGCGGATCTGTAGTTCGATGGAATGAGACATAAGAAACTACAAATTTGACTTGCATCTGATGTTGCAATATATCATACTTTCATAAAATCATGCAACATACAAGGATTAAAGTTCTCCGTCATAGGACGGATTTCCGTCAATTTGATTTTAGAAATGTCATATTTGAGATCGATGCAGATCCGATGAGAAAAAAAATAGGAGGGAGGGGGGGACTGTCACCTTTGCTTTTCCTTTTTTAAGGCAACTACAAATATTAGGTAAATGTTTAAAGACCTAATAGTGTTCTTGAGAACTTTCTGTGTCTCAATAAGTGACCGCTCAAGAAGATAGCCTACGTCAGCCATGAGTTTCGCTTTGTACTTGTCTCGGGCGTTTGCTTAAAAAAAAGAACACGTATGGAGGACTATAACGGTCTAAAAGTTGGATTATAGTGACACAATCGAGACAGCTGATGAGGTTGGCCAATCCGTTTAACTTTTTTGGATATGATATTGTGAGCTCTATGTGCGAATTCGGAGGCTGTGTTCTTTCCGTGCATCAATGTAGACACTTACTATCGCGAACTCTTGTCAGGGGAGGTCATTCATTTTGGGTGTCACCTATGACTTGAACAGATAGCCTGCTATGCCACCCGATATAGGCTACTATTATTGTTACAGTTTTTAATCAATGCAACTAACATTATGTGTAAAGCGACGCAATATAAACCGTAGCCTATGCAATTTATTATCCCGTCTGTTATGACATACAACAATGTTTTTCACAATTTGCGACAGAAGGTTTTGACTGAGCGTGTCGAGTAAGGGGGTCAGTCGTGTTTGTGACGCACATACAGCCTTGTAGCCTATTTTGCTTAGGCCTCACTTTTAACGACAGTAGGTTGTGAGTGTATGTTGACAAAAAATAACCATACAATTAAAATAGTCAACTTAAAACTTTGCTATAAAATATTATTAATTTATAGCACAAAAACATAACCAGTAGGCCTACCAGAACCTCGCATATTAGCGTCATGATTTGTGTGCGTCTATTTGGCAAGGCCACTAGCTGTCATGGATGCGTTGTTGCTAAAGGAAGGCAGGTGTCAAAAGTTAAAAAATAAATGCAGATGGGCAGCTGTTGGAAACGGGGGAGAACTAACAAGCCATGGTGTAAAGAAATTAAAGTGCCAGGGGTTTGCTTTTGCGCGGTTCGCTGCAAGAAAATTGTTTATGGATGCAATAGGAAAACTTTTTAGCACGCCACCAATCAGAAGACCGCCATAAGGTTAACGTTCGTGCACTTCAGGACATCTTCCCTACCTGGTGCAACTAGCCACCACGACAGAGGTAGGTTACGTTTATCTATGTCTGACCGTTTTTACGTTTAGAAAGTAGGCTACGCATGTTCTTTCATAGCGCAACACGACCTGTCCTTAACCATATCGCAACCTCTTGTCAACCTTATACAATCTGTTGCTGAAGACAAAAGCGCCGTCTCTTGTCGTTATCAAATGCGCAGACCTCCTGCATGAGCACACACAGTATTGCTGCTCATTGGAAAACTGAGTTGTCTGTAAAACTCAAAATTACCATGTTTTCATTATGCGGATGAGGCAACAAATGGAAATATGAACAATATCTAGAATGTTCTGATTCGTTACTTTGATGAGGAAATGGGAAGTCTTGCAAACTTGATTTTATAGATTTTACATGGTGTTGAATTGCATATTAACAAGAAAAAAATCTCCCCTTTAAACACTTTTGGCCTGAAGTAATTAAATAAGAGTGTGTTAAAGCCTTTCTACAATATTGCTGCAGTAGAAAAGAACAGCGATGGCTAATCAGCAATGGTCAGGGATGGTACTAAAATATATTTTTGTTCATCTGGAAAACTCAATCTCAATCAAGAACACTCTCAATTCGCCTTATTCACATGGCGGCCATTGGCGGCTAAAACGAGGCTACAGGGTACACAAACCATAGGATTGTTATGTTCTATGCATTCACCTGTAGGTGGCATTAATTATATAGTAAGTGTACCCTGTAGCCTCGTTTTGGTTTAAACAATGGCCGCTGTGTGAATAAGGCGAATACTCCCTTTACTTTGCTGTTTGCATCTTTTTGTAGGCTACATTAAAAACCAATAGGTCGCGACCGCAAAAGGGGTGCTACCTATAGGTAGATATGAACAACGTATGACTTATGGCCTGAAAAAAGTTCAGTCAAACGATTTTTTTTCACTTTAATCCCTGAACATATTCTACCTTGTCTGTGGACATCGTTATTTGCAAAGCCGGTGCTGGATAAACAAATCGCGTGCGTGCGACAAAGGAAAAGTGCTTTGGTGTTACTTTAATGCTTGTCCTTGTTCTTCACCAGTCTAGTAATGTGCAAACAGTGACGCCACAATCACACCAGAATCACAGCTGTCTTGTCCTTTCACCCCACAGGACATTTTGGTGCAAGTTTTGCAAATCCTCCTCAAGTCCAAATTGCTGGTGAGTCTATGGCATGGAGCCTGCAGTGTGCAATTTGTCCACTAGAGGGTTTCTTGGATTCTGTTTGGCCTTTTGGTCTGTTCTTCCCTGGTGAACCAATTTGGTGTGCTTTTTTTACCAGGTCCTGGAGGATGAGTGTGCCAACGTGGATGAGATGGACTTCAAGCCTGACACTGTGATTAAACTGTTTCTGGGATACAAGAAGTAAGTCAAATGTTAAGTGCTTAAAGAGAAACTTGCCGGTTGGAAGCCCCTATAAAGCATAGTGTAGATCAGCGCTTCCCAAACTCTTTTTCCAGCGTACCACCACCTACTGTACATCCTGACTCGGCTTGCGTATCCCCCACCATCCGACACATAAAAACATAAGACATTCTATTGACGCTTTCCAGGCATCCTGTTTAATTAGCCACCCTACATAACAAATAACCAAATCAAAATGTGCAACTGGTCTATGAGCTCTCACACTGAAAAAAAAACAGTGTGGAGAACAACATTATGAAACACAAAGAACAAAGAGAACATAGGCTTAAGATTGTAAAAAAAATACTTTTTAACACCTTTCCGACATTGTCCTTTTTATCCCGCATGCCCCCTAGTGGCAGCTCGTACCAGTTTGGGAATCCCTGTTGTACAAGATGAATGAACTAAATTATCAGAAAGAAAAAATATATATTTATTTTTGCGGTGAGAATGTGCAGGACTGAGCAGTGGTTATATTTGGTACACCTAGTTCTGAATACGGTCAATACTCGGAATATTAATGTCCGTGTAAATGTTTTGTGACCGATGAGGCGGTGAAGTCACCTTTAGGCTACCTGCACAAAACACACCAGGAGAGGCATATTTAGGAGCCTTCTTAAAATGGGTACACTTTCTTCTGAATTACTGTCCGTAGGTTTTGTAAAACATTAATTCGTACATATACATTTTCAAAAAGACATTTTCAGACGAGATGAAGTATAAATTCTTTTGAAATCAACCTGCAAATTGCTCTTTAACTGCTGTACTGTCTATAATGCTACAACAAAAGTTTTCTGTTGTGTATGTAGAAATGTAGTTTGATAACTAATGAAACATGAGTACTGAACGGTCAATCTGTGTGTGTAGCAAAAAGCTGCGTGTGAACATCAACGTCCCCATGAAGACTGAGCAGAAGCAGGAACAGGAGACCACTCACAAGAACATCGAGGAGGACCGCAAACTCCTCATCCAGGTAAACCACTGCTCCCACTCACACACTGATTAGGTGCATTCTTGAGTAATTTCAGATAGACACAGGAGAGGTGTTTTGATTCCTAGTGTTATAGGTAGGGCATTTCCCACAGCAGCTAGCCTATGTACCATCAAAAACCAAATCACCAACAAAGCAACTTTTGTGGGGGGGGAAAACATCACCAACAGGGCAACCTTGGAAAGCATTTCACAGGGTTTTTCGAGCAGGCACCTTCCTTCACCTGTGTTTTGTTGAATTGGGCCCACTCCACCTCCAGAAGGCTCAACAGGTGTCTGGTGAATGAGCAGAATAAAAAACAGAATGTGTACATTGGTCTGTTCTTGAATGCATTTGTGTATGGGTGTTAAACGGATATTGTGGGCCTTCCGTATCTATTTTTTGTTTTCAACACATTATTTTGAAAAGCTTTCATTTCCTGCCAGGCCTTTTTTTTCCATAAATTCCTAGGGTTAATCATTTCTGAGAAGTGCTTTCCCATTCCGAAAGACATGGGAGTTTTCAGAGGTCTGCAATTTTCCATTTTCTTTGTGTGTGTAGGCTGCTATCGTCCGAATCATGAAGATGAGAAAGCTTCTCAAGCACCAGCAGCTCCTGGCAGAGGTGCTGAATCAGCTGTCCTCGCGCTTCAAGCCCCGGGTCCCCGTCATCAAGGGAAGCCCCCCCCCCCCCCCACATGCCTCAAACACACTGTACAGGGTAAGCCAGCCCCCCCCCCCCCCCCCTCAAACACACTGTACAGGGTAAGCCCCCCCCCCCCACGCCTCAAACACACTGTACAGGGTAAGCCCCCCCCACATGCCTCAAACACACTGTACAGGGTAAGCCCCCCCCCCACGCCTCAAACACACTGTACAGGGTAAACCCCCCCCCCCCCCCCCACATGCCTCAAACACACTGTACAGGAAACTACTGTGAATCGATGAGAGAAATCTGCCCTCTCCACACTGACAATATTATGTTGCAGTAAGACAAACATTGGTGTTTAGCTACCGTGAGACCTATTGTCCTGCCTCTATTTTAAACACTTATTAACTGTTTATTGATTGTGATGTTGCAGTACAGTAACGCATGCTTGTTTGTGACCCCCTTTTCCAGAAATGCATCGATATCTTAATCGAGAAGGAGTATCTGGAGCGCGTTGACGGGGAAAAGGACACCTACAGCTACTTGGCCTAAAGTTTTTTGGTTTTGTTTTTCAGTTAAGTTTTCAAGGGAAAAAACAATTTCCTGGTGACTTTTTTTTTTTGTTCGATGTTGCAAGGAATGTGTGCACAGGTGAGGGACATCTGATCTATGGAGGACTTGCGTTTGGAAATCCTAACCGCTGCTGTTGACGTTCACGGAGCAGCAGCCAAGCTGGGCCTCCCTTTAAGGTAAAGAGGTTTGGGGCCGGGGGTGAATCCTGCCAGCCTAACCCCCCCTGCAGCCTCTCTCCCCCCAACCCTCCCTCCCTCACGAACTGCTCAGGACTACCACACACACCAGTCGCTCATCTGTACATATGAACGTGGACCCCTGTACCCTCCCACACACACACACCTTTACAATCTGAAACCCATGTGCTGGGGTTGCATGCTACTGCCCATCAGTGAAAGGAAATTTAAAAAAAGAAAAAAAAGCAGGCTGAATTGGGAAGTGAAGCGGCCGTGTTCTAGAACTGTTCACGACCGTCGAGTCTGCCGCAGCAGCCATGGCAAGTGGGAAGACATGCAAATGAAGAAAAAAAAGAACGTTGTAAAAATGCGTTTTTGCAGCACTTTTGAGTCTGATTTAGGCTGTTAGAAAACCGTAACCTGAATTTGTTAACTGCTCCAAGAAACCCCATTTGTATAGTGTGGTTAATTTTTTATGTGTTAAATAATAAAGAAAAACTTTCTGTAGTTTCAGTTGTAATTCTGGTTTAATAATGTCAAAACATTTAAGACCATCTCAGTGTGGTCTTTTATTCCCATACTGCTGACGTCAGTGGAACACATTTATTTCCATGTTTGTTACTAGTCACTTATCACCAATAGTCCCTGTAAACATGTAAGAAAATCAGCACCTTTAGATACACAAGAGGCAGAAACAGAGGTGGAGTGGTCAAACCCTCGGAGGAGAAGGAAGAACTCAAGGAGAAATCAGTTTGTATCAATGGAAATACGTGTTTAAAAAGGGCATAACCGCACATGGGATACCAATTTACATGAATAATTTAAAAAACAATCCTGTTTGACTGCACCCCAGCTAACAAAGAAAAAGGGAAAACAAAACAACATTCACTATCTGGTTAAGTAACAGCAAATTAGGAAAGCGTTCAATAAATTACAAAAATGTCTAACTGGTGTACACAGTCCAATACAAATAAATACAGACATCTTTACTCCAGCTCAAAGATCTTCTGAACATGATTCAAGCCAGTATTATTGCTTGCAGCCAAATACATCCTTATACACTGATTAAGTGATTGCATTTCGTTTGCTTGGTTTTTCTTTAAACAAATACCATTAGGCTGCAGTTCAGCTCCTCAGATCTACAGGTCCTCTAGCTGCCCGGTTGCTTAGTTGACACAAAAATGGTATTAAGATGAGCTCCCTGATTTCTGGTCTATTTGAAACCTCTTTTTGTTCATGCATCTAACAAAACTCAGTGTTGTATTTCCAGTCAGAGGAGATCGATGACGATAAAACTAGACAGTGTTGTATTAGCAAGTGAAGGCACTGCAAAGGTTGACACTGTTTTGCATCTCGACCTCGCGTCTGTAGCGACCTTGTGTACGAGCACACCAGGAAATGCATGCCTCTGTGCTATGGGCTCTTGCAAGAGTTTTAAAACGTGACTTTGGTTTTTTTTTTTTTTCCTTTTTCTTTTTTTTTTTTGAGAACAGAAACGAAAAACCTCAACTGTGGTGTTGAACTGTAAGTGCACAGCGGGTTTTTGACTTGAGAAAGCAACCAGTTGAACTGTCAAATTTGGTCCAAAGTAACGAAAGAAAGCAAAAAAACAAAAAACAGGATGAGTCCATCAGTAGCGGTGTGAAATGGTCATTATGAAAGAGTGTAGAAGATGGACTGGGACGTCCAACAGACGCATCCTTTTGAACCCCTTCTGCTGTAAACACCAGCGCGAATGTGAATGTTCAAGTTTGTATGGTACATGAATCCCAGAGAAGGCCTTTCCGTAGGAGGAACGCTCAGAGTAGAAAGACAAGCGATAGACAGAAAAAAGGGCTTTTTTAAAAAAAAAAAAAATCAAATAATAATAATTATAAAAAAAAAAAAATCTCAACGATTCTGAAGACCCCGCTTCACCGTCCCCACTCCAAAAACAAAAGAAAAGCATCTCAGAAAACGGCTTGGAAATGCATGTAGGTGGGGGAGTTCCTGAAAGGCTTAAGGCATTTTGTTTAAGAGGTAGGTAGATGGCTTCACAGAATTTCCGATTCACGTTCAATGCCCACATACTTGAGGGCATCAGCTTGGCTATATCTAAAGAAGGAAGGAAGGAGAGATAGGGTTTCAATGTTGACACATCATGAAAACACAAGAATCACAAGGCCCATTCCTTTAGTTTGGGACAAACATATAATGTGTTGAGTGACATGTTCCTACCTGTAGTCAAAGAAAAGCTCTTCGCCCGTTTGTATCGCTCTCTTGGCAAATATGCCAATTCTGTGATCCCCATTTACCATCATGACTGCAAGAGAGAAGAAAACAACACATTACAACAAGATAATGCAAACTGTAATGTAAGACTGAAGAAAAAAAGAAAGGAAAAAAAACAAGTGGACAACTTGCCTTTTGCATAGCAATTGGGGTTAACCGAATGATTTGCAAATCTAATCTTGTTTCCCTTCCTGGTTGCGTCAACAACAAAATCTAAGTAGAGAGCAAAAGAAAAGCACAATGGTGAGATTCCCACAAGAGACGTCAGGTTGTGGCATGTGGGTCTGGACCAGGATGCACTGGTTACCATTGTTCAGATTGAACAGGAAGCTGCACATGTACTTGTCGTAGACTTTTCCTCGGCGATCAGCCTCATCCTGGGAGATGATCTGGACAGACAGAGAACAGGTAACTGTGCCATAAGCACGCCTTCATACACATCCCATAAACACGCCATCATACACATCCCATAAGAACGACATCATACACATCTCATAAGCACGCAGTCATACACATCGCATAAGCACGCAATCATACACATCCCATAAGCACGCCATCATACACATCTCATAAGAACGACATCATACACATCCCATAAACACGCCTTCATACACATCCCATAAGCACGCCATCATACACATCCCATAAGCACGCCATCATACACATCCCATAAGCACGCCATCATACACATCCCATAAGCACGCCATCATACACATCCCATAAGCACGCAATCATACACATCCCATAAGCACGCAATCATACACATCCCATAAGAACGACATCATACACATCTCATAAGCACGCCATCATACACATCCCATAAGCACGCAATCATACACATCCCATAAGAACGACATCATACACATCTCATAAGCACGCCATCATACATCCCATAAGAACAACATCATACACATCCCATAAACACGCCATCATACACATCCCATAAACACGCCATCATACACATCCCATAAGCACGCAATCATACACATCCCATAAGCACGCAATCATACACATCCCATAAGCACGCAATCATACACATCCCATAAGAACGACATCATACACATCTCATAAGCACGCAGTCATACACATGCCATAAGCACGCCATCATACATCCCATAAGAACAACATGACATCCCATAAGCACGCCATCATACACATCCCATAAGCACACCCTCATACACATCCCATAAGCACGCAGGTCATACACATCCCATAAGAACATGACACATCCCATAAGAACAACATCTGACATCCCATAAGCACGCCATCATACACACATCCCATAAGATCCACCACACTAATCAAGCATGCCATCATACACACACACCCCATAGAACACAACACACTAATCAAGCGTGGCTGATGAAGGACACACACTCACCTCTCCACAGTACTCCGAGATGAACTCGTTCTTCTGTACGGGCTCCTTAATGAAGATGCCCCAGCCAGCGACGTCAGACGGGGCCAACAAGAGGTGCTGCAGAGAGAAGACGCCACTTAATGGAGGAGGTTTCTGCTGGACCCGGACCATAATAGCCTAATTTAGATTTTCACGTAAGATTTCAAAGCTGCGCTAAATGTTTCGTTGGTTAGGATAACAGCATTTACTTCAGGAGCTTCAGGAACCATAATTTCGCTTGCTGCTACTCAGCCAGTGAAATCTGTGAATTCTGATAAAGTCGAGTCAGTGAGTAAAGTAGCCTATTATGGAGGAGGAGGAGGAGACGGTACGAGAAACAATCAGATGGATATGTTAACGATAAGTAAGTTATTTTCAAATGATCGATTGCTCAAAGAGGAGAAAGCTAGACAGCGAGAACTAGAGCTATATATAACAATATAGGGGCAATACCACGCAAAACTGTCATGTCTGTAACGCCAACTAAATATGAATGTGATTTGCGCGGAATTGCCCTGGACCTCTTCTACATATTCTGAGACAGGCGATCCACCACAATCTAGTTAAGCCTACATGCATTCACTGCCCAACAACGTGATGTTCCTGGGTTTCCAGGATTTCGGGTCAACATAAAAAAATAAAATTAAACTGGCTGATTAATGGGTTCAAGGAACCAGCTGTGGAATATCCATCCTTGTCTCAGCGCAAATTTTATTTTAAGTTCACGTTAAGATCTTAAAAATAGCCAAGGCTACTCAGTTTTTCTCCCCAATTACGCTATCTTGCCTTATGTTGCCTTTTAGGCTACTTATTTTATGACACACACACACACACACACACACACACACACACACACACACACACACACACACACACACACACACACACACACACACACACACACACACACACACACACACACACACACACACACACACACACAGAGCCTAAACACGCGCGTTAAATATTATGATGCGGTAATTTTCCATAACTGGACCTCGCTGAAGATTAATTGAATACCCCTGCTGTAGTGTGTGTGTGTGTGTGTCTGTCTGTCGGCTGACCCACCTTCTTGGCCCCCCTCTGGATGCTGCAGTTCTTGCAGGAGACGTTCTTGCTGTCCCAGTGGTCGGCGGCGCCACAGGTCAGACAGAGGTCAGGGTCACACTCGCGCACGGCCAGATAGCACGGACACTGCTTGGTGTTGCACTGGGCCTTGCAGCGGCACCCAGGGAAGCGGTTCTGACCTGGACGATCCACAACACACACACACGCACACACAACACACACACACACACACGCACACGCACAACACACACACAACACACACACACACACCCAACACACACACACACACAACACACACACACACACGCCACACACCTTTAGAGAAGCGCATCTCATAACTCACACAACAGAACACTTTAACAACATTCCTAGTATAGCTCTCTAACACCTCTAAAGACTCAACATGGCAGTAAAGTCCCTCCTAAAAAGCTGGCGCTCTGCCAATTCAAAAGACTGTCCACAGATTTGACACATGTGTAGGTCCTGCCTATAGCCCTTTTGGATGGCTAATGATTCATCATCAGCTTTCTGAGAGGAAGAGACACGTGAAGCACGTGAAGCGGTCATCTGTCGCCACCGCACAACACCACACGTCCAGGCGCCACACTCACACTCGGAGCTGCACTGGCAGAATTTCTCGCAGAAGTTCTGCGCGGTGACGCAGGGGCAGGAGCTGTCGCAGGGCTGGCGGGGGTGGTCGCACGGCTGGTAGTTATACACGTGGTTGGACGAGCCATCTGGAGGAGCGGACCCAAAAAAAGAAAACTTTAATGTCACAATACTCTACAACGCAAATAATACAATCACAAACATTGCTCTATTTCAAAATATGTACCAACGCTAGTGCACATGTTGGTATGAATGTATATTAAAAATGTCTTAAGGCATCAAGAAACAAAATTTACAAAGTGCAAGTTATGATCTGGACAAACCTTTCTTCAGTTGGATTTTTCGACAGTGCGTGGCCCACAACCTGAAAGCATGGACACAAACGAATGATTAATGAGAGCAGGCGAGCCTGTTGGAGGCTACATTGCTGACCCTAGTTCTCTCCGCTACGCACACGGCCCTGTCCACTCCGCTACACAGACCAATACCTGTGCTTCCTCTTCTTCTTCCTGGGAGGGGTGTCCTCGTCTTCCGCAGGAGCAGGGATGATACTCGACTCCTTCACACGGAACTCGTACACCTGTGACACAAATAGAAAACACTATGAATCCCCTCCGCAGGTGATGACATGTGTGGAAATAAGCAGCTGTGGAGAGGAGCGTGTAGCTGCCAGCTTCCACTCAGGTTCACACAGGGCCGCTCTGCTCTGCTTTACTCAGGTTCACACAGGGCCGCTCTGCTCTGCTTTACTCAGGTTCACACAGGGCCGCTCTGCTCTGCTTTACTCAGGTTCACACAGGGCCGCTCTGCTCTGCTTTACTCAGGTTCACACAGGGCCGCTCTGCTTTACTCAGGTTCACACAGGTTCACACAGGGCCGCTCTGCTCTGCTTTACTCAGGTTCACACAGGGCCGCTCTGCTCTGCATTTCACCCTAGTTTTTTGATGACACTGATCAAAGTTCCCACCAGTATCTTAAATACACTGAACTACTGAAAAAGACGCCAGGCCTTTATTCATTCTAATGGGATCTGGTTTTAAAATGTCGGAAATCCCCTTCATTAGATGCTTTTAGCCACTTCAGGGTTCCTACACATTTTCCATTTCAAAATTCCATACTTTTTCCATACTCAAATTTTCAAACTTCTCGGTACATTTTTTTGGGGCTTTTATGTCTTTAATGCAACAGGATAGTGGAGAGTAACAGGAAGTAAGTGGGAGAGAGAGTCGGGGTGGGATCCGGAAGGGACCACGGGGCAGGAATCGAACCCAGGTCGCCGGCGTATGGTGCAGGTGCCCCAGCCAGTTGCGCCACGGCAAAAAGTCTACCAATGTTTTAGCCAAAAATAACAGAGCTACGCAAACATACCAGTGCACAATGGTGTAGGGCACTTGCATAGAACAGGGGTTCTCAATTAGGTTTTGGTACCAGGGTCCCCTTGTGGGAGAATTTTTTTTCTGAGGACCCCCATTCAATTGTATCTTGATGATGTGGACTGACAGTTAAGCTACACAACAGGGAATGGTTCGTTATGACCTGAGTGAAGTGATTAGTACTGTAGATGCAATAGTCTGGAAACACAAATATTTCTCCATACCCTTGTTTCTTTTTTCCATACTTATCCAGACCTGGAAATTACTAAAATCAAATTCCATACTTTTCCAGGTTTTCCATACTGCGTAGGAACCCTGCCACTTTCATAGGGACAATACAGGGCATATGGGCATAGGCTAGTGTCCAACCCTTATATTACACAGTTCCTTATACAGGGCATATGGGCATAGGCTAGTGTCCAACCCTTATATTACACAGTTCCTTATACAGGGCTTATGGGCATAGGCTAGTGTCCAACCTTTATATTACACAGTTCCTTATACAAGGCATATGGGCCCATGTCTCCATAGGGCTCCTGTACATGTTGGCTGACCCCTCATAACACCTTGAGCCTATCAGTGGCCAAACTGGCAGTGACAGATGAGAAGCAACTGCTCCCTTATGAGCATTGCTGATATTAGCAGTCTACCTAGCTTATTAACGAATGAATCTCCACGTTATCGTCTCTAATGCATTGCTGATATTAGCAGGCTACCTAGTTTATGAACGAATGAATCTCCATGTTATCGTCTCTAATGCATTGCTGATATTAGCAGGCTACTTAGTTTATTAACGAATGAATTTTCATTGTTATTATTTGTAATAACAGTATGTACTGATATCTAGGCCCCCAGGTTGAAAAATGATGGAGATCTACAGGAATTAACCCCAAAGGTTTGGCCATCTGATTGCAGAAGAACACTGGATTTAGCAACGAAATCTATTCACCCTATCAACAATGACCAACATATCTTGAATGGCACCATAGCATTAAAACCATTTTCACGTCTATTCACACAGACTAACACACGAAACTCACGACTTACACTCAGTGATATTTAACAACTATTTAACATGTTTCTACACTGTCTGTACTAATTAAGCTACGTATTTGTTATCATTTTCGGTTTCCCATATGAAACTCAGTAGTAGTGGCATGATGCAATATGACGCTCTATCCGGATCTATCCAGTGTTCTAGTGATGCGTGTTGGCAGAGCTGAGTGCCATGATGGAATATGACGCTCTATCCAGTGTTCTAGTGATGCGTGTTGGCAGAGCTGAGTGGGGAGCGTGAGGTCCGCTGACCTGTCTGCAGGTCTTGGTGCCGATGAGGCGTGCGATGGCGCAGTAGTTGTCGTAGTAGGTGCCGATGAGCACCCTGAAGAGGGAGGCCTCGGCGCCGCTCCAGTCCACACTCTCCGGCTCGGCGCTCAGCTTCAGCTTCACCGGCGTCTGGCACCGCGAGTTCGCCTCTGGGGAACAACACACGTCAACATGACAACAGCAACAAGATACATCTCCAGTTCACCTCTGGGGGAACACACGTCAGATGCAGAACAACAACAACAACATCAACAAGCTATATCCCCAGACTACAGCAACAATGTTGACAATTCTAATGACAACATGACTATCATCACAACGTCAACATACGCCACCATTAAAACCAAGGACATTTTTTTGTGCAACAACATGCATAGACCTACACAACAAGCTAATATTGAGTGATTCACTGGTGTTCAGTCATAAGTACTAATAGTCGACGCTGGGAAGGTTTTAAATAGCCATGACCCTGGGAATATTTGGAAATGACCGTGGGAATATTTGGAGGTTATGAGAAGTGGGTCAGTTGTCAGGTGACCACCAGCCTCATTCTGTGGTCTCCTGATGGGGAGCCAATGATCCTCTACTGGGAAGGAGCTAAATCAATAGCCACTACACCCCCTGCTGTGTGCACCCAAGCACACTAAACTCCCAACGGAGCTTCAAATTCTCAGATAACAACAGTCACATTTGACCCAATATCCAACTAGAGCAATCCTGCTGTCTGTACTGCCTCAATAGACATCCAACTAGAGCAATCCTGCTGTCTGTACCTCCTCTCAGTACACATCCAACTAGAGCAATCCTGCTGTCTGTACTCCCTCAATAGACATCCAACTAGAGCAATCCTGCTGTCTGTACCTCCTCTCAGTACACATCCAACTAGAGCAATCCTGCTGTCTGTACTCCCTCAATAGACATCCAACTAGAGCAATCCTGCTGTCTGTACTGCCTCAATACACATCCAACTAGAGCAATCCTGCTGTCTGTAGGCCTCTCAGTACACATCCAACTAGAGCAGAACTACTTAAGTGAAGTTCAGCGACAGAATAAAAGTGTCTGTTTAATACCAAAGCGACACAGACTCCTAACAAATTGTTCGAAAATGAACCTGGGCTGACACCAACTGTCAGGTAGCAGCCTCTGCCTCAACTCCACCACATATTGTTTTTTTTGCGCATATTTTTTCAAATTACATACACCAAAGGTTCACTTTGCCATCAAGGTATTAATATACAAAAAAAAAAGCTTTTTAAAGAGCCCTTATTGATATTGACCAAACCACAAAAGATAGATATGTCACAAGCACGGTGATGGTATTGTCTGGTGGCTCTACAGGAAGTCTGGTGGGCCTACACGAAGTCACTACCTGAAGAGCTGGTGGTCTCATCCTTCTTGTCATCGTCATCTTTGTCGTTGGAGTCGGGCCCGTCGGTGCCACCCTCGCGGTCACTGTCCGTGTCCTTGGTGTCGGTGCTGATGGTCGGGGTGCTGGGCCGGCTGCTGCTGTTAGGCTGTCGCCCCCGGCGACGGCCAACCGGCCGCTTAGACGGAGTCTTCGCCCGTTCTGGCACTGGGCCAACAGGGTACTCACGCACCACGCTGTCCTAAAGAGGGAGGACGGCACAGTTTGACATTAAAAGGGACAATGTGCAATTCTTAGGTGTTTTTGTTACCAAAGATTGAATATAGTATTCATAAACACAGGTTGATTAGAGTCTTAACCAACAAAAGCTTAGCATGAGTCCTTTACAAAGACCGGGGAAGCCGACCTCATAGAGTTCGCCATGTTATGCCGTTATGCTGTATTGATACAGTGACAGGGAAAAAAAAAAAGAAAAAGAAATACTCCACATTTTTATTCACATTTAAGTGTTGGCGTGACGAGAAAAAGTAAAACTTACTTAAAAACCTTACGTAAAACCATGTAACTCATCCTACAGTCAAAATTCAAGTTATGTTTTAAACCTATTAGAGGTCGCTACACAAGAAATAAATGCTAGGCTAAGCTAACCTGGGCTTGGAACCCTTTTGTAATCTCTCTAAGCACAAGTCCGTTTAAAAGAGACATCACATGTGAGGAGCTTCTTTACCTGAGCCAGGTACATGTAGCAGTCAACACCACAGGGTTTACTGTCCACCAGGTTCTCCATGTTCTTGCGCTTGTACGTGTTTGGGGTGGCATGGAAAGCTGGGAGATCATGAGGCAAAGAGACAAAGTCAAAATCCTCATCTTAAGCTTATCCATAAACAGTGGAAAAACATCACACTATGAATGAACTATGAATGACTATGAATATTAACACCAAACTAAAATCAAGTGGGAAGGAATGGATGAGAGGGGTCACACACACTCACGGTGGAGGAAACAGTCGTATTTGAAGCAGCGCCGGCAGAAGAGTGTGTGGAAGGAGTGCAGACTCTGCTCGCGCTGCACAGACTTGGCGTTCGGCCCGTCGATGTTGGGGGTGCACTCGGGCGGCAGAGCTCCAGGAAGCTGCTGTTCCGTCAGCTCTTTATACCTGCAGCACAGACGAGACGAGACGAGACGAGGAGAGGAGAGGAGAGGGGGGGTGAGAGGAGAGGGGAGAGGAAAGGGGGGGTGAGAGGAGAGGGGGGATGAGAGGAGAGGAGAGGAGAGGGGAGAGGAAAGGGGGGGTGAGAGGAGAGGAGAGGGGGGGTGAGAGGAGAGGAGAGGGGGGGTGAGAGGAGAGGAGAGGTGAGAGGAGAGGAGAGGTGAGAGGAGAGGAGAGGGGGGGTGAGAGGAGAGGGGGGATGAGAGGAGAGGAGAGGAGAGGTGAGAGGAGAGGAGAGGAGGAGAGGAGAGAGGGGGTGAGAGGAGAGGGGGGATGAGAGGAGAGGGGGATGAGAGGAGAGGGGGGATGAGAGGAGAGGGGGGATGAGAGGAGAGGGAGGATGAGAGGAGAGGGGGGATGAGAGGGGAGGAGAGGAGGAGAGGAGAGGGGAGGAGAGGGGAGGAAGAGAGGAGAGGAGAGGAGAGGAGAGGAGAGGGGGGATGAGCGGGGGGGTTGTGCACACAGCTCAGCTGCTCGACCGCCAACCACAGCATACTTTCACTTCATACAAACAAACAAACAAACACTCAAACACACTTGCGTGTGTGCGTGTGTGCGCGCACTGATAGCATCAACAAGACTGCTTTTTTTCCAGAAGACTTTTTGGAAGATGGGGGCTAGATCAGTGCAAAAAGGATGTGGTGATCTAGATCAGTGCAAAAAGGATGTGGTGATCAGCGGTCAGCAGCAGCGCAAAGACCACAACAACTCTTACTTCTCTTTAAGCTCCTCAGGGGAGCCTTTGTCAGGGAACATGGAGGAAATCGCCTCAAAAATCTTATCCGAGGGGAACTTCTTAGAGCAGTCGTTCGGTCTACCTGTGACACAAACAACAAGCAACAATTCAGCATGGCAGCATTAAAAACAAACAAACAAAAATCAATTCATCAAAGCAAGAGCAGTGTGATGCAGTGCTATTGAGATTTCCACAGGTTGGTCTAACCCAACTCACTCTCAGAGTTGCCCTGCTGGTCCTTGTGGGATTCGTCCGTGTCGTACTTTCCATCACAGTTGTCCACCTTCTCCAGTTTAAAGTCCTGGTGGTCATCTTCCTCATCATCATCCTCATAGTCGCTGTACTGATTGAGTGCGCTGACCAGCTCCACAAAGATCTCATCGTTTATGAAGCCACACTCTACAAGAAAAAGAATCAAAAAGCTCATTGTTTATGAAGCCACACTCTAAAAGCAAAAGAATCTAAAAGCTCATTGTTTACACAGTCACACTCTAAAAGAAAAAAGAAGCAAAGCTAAAGTCCTGGAGCCGGTTGCACCAAAAGGGATTAGCCTGGTCTTAAGCTACGCCGGTCTTAACTCAGCGTTCTAAGTCCGACCTGATAGACGCGCCAGTTGCACCATCTAGGCTTAAGCCTTCCTCTTGCTAAGATTGGGCGTAAATATTACGCTTATTCAGTACCAGACGTAAGTCAAAATTTAAGCACTTCACAGTCGTTTCTACAGTGCAAGCTACACTGCTAACAGTCTCATGCTTGTTTGTAGCAAGCTAGCACTCATGTTAGCTAGACACTTGACTAGCCCAGCCAGGCAATAGTTTAAACTGGCTTTCTCGGCATCACAAATAAAAACCTTTATTGTACATTATTAAGATAATCATACACTTGGAAACACTTCAAAGGATATTGTGCATCTAGCCCATCCTTTAGCCTAATACGTTGGTGTACCTAAAACAAACTAAGTTAACATTACGTTAGCTAGAAATAATTGCCTACCCGTTACTGCCTTCCTAGCATTAACGTGGTTGGTTGAATAACATTATTTTATGATTGTATCAGAGAATGTCTAATAAGGGGAAAACTGCCACTCTCGGAAAACTTCCGGTTTCTGAACTGGTTGCAGTGCCTGCTGTGGTTCCACATGAGGGTGCTCGTCCACGAGTGCAGAATGCATGGAGGTCTATGGAGCTGTACCCCTCAAAATCCACTTTTCTTATAATTTTTTTTCAAGTAATTTAAATATTGTATTCGAAAGGGAAGGCAAAGAAAATACACTTGGTTGAGTATTATATTTTTTAAAGTCACTTAATTGTTCTAAAAAGCCTTTCAAACGTGTCGATGACGTCATTCATTAGCACAATGCTAGTGTGTTATGGGCAACAATGACCCAACCTGTAAGAAATCAAAAGGACATAAGTACTCGTTCATTCAACTTTTGACCTATAACCCATGTTGAAGTTATACAAACTACAATCAAATCTGAGATTTGTCAACGACAATCAGGTGAAAAAGACAAATTTAGCCGTCTAGCTCCATTGACTCCCATTCATTCTGCACTCATGGCGGTCGCCCCCAGTGGAACTCTGGTGAAACTGCAACCAAAATTCGGTCCGTAGACGGGCTCTGATTGTATTCTGTATTCCAATGGGGTATTAGCTCTTTCAGTCTGGACGCTATACCATACTGTAAAGACATAGCCTATGTAAACTTTTTCACCTGTAATAAGGTGTAGATAACGTAGCGTCCTAACAGTCATTTAACATTAACGTTAGTGTTCTGCCATAGTCTAACTAAGGTAGCCTACATGTTTCCATTGTGGTCTTATCTATGAAAAGATAAAGCAACACATATTGCATGTCCTTTGCTTATTCCATACCAAGACGATACCAAGAAGGCACGAATATATGTTCAACTTCGAAGCATTATAACAGTATCTCACACATTCACCACCAGTCACTATTACTGCTGTTTCCTCCAAAGGGGGGCGCAGTCGCCCTAACAGATGGCAAATAATCTTTGCAACAGGCAAATTAATGCTTGTCACCATTGTTCCGTAGGCACTGGCGCCTTAATGCAGGGGCCTCGACCAATGAGGGGCCTCTTAACAAAAATAATTGATAATGATAAACGGACGTGTCCGTATTCGCGGTAATTACTCTGGAGGTAGCCCACCAAATCATCGAGCACATCGCACTGCTCTACAGTGACATCTGGTGGAGCAAGGCCCCCCTCGTCTTTTCTTCATAAAGTGTAACAAAATGTAACAAATTCCAACGGACGAGAGAAAAACTGAGATTGAGTTTGAGAAAGATGAAGCGCTCACATCCAAGCGGAGCTCAGAAAAATAAAAAAAATTCAACATATTCAGTTATTAAATGAAGCCTTGCCAAAAGTAAGTGATTTTTTTAGTAAGCGATCGGAGGATATCGTTACCAGCACTCTATCTCTCCTGCCTAATGAAGTGGATAGAATTGAGGATGGGGAGGACAAGTTAGGCTAGGATCAAGCTTCTCTGTTCATATGGCTACCTAGCAGTTAGACAGTAGGCCAGGTAACTAGCAATAGCTGGCAAAGCAGTGACAGTATCTGTTTATTCACTATTAAGGAGAAGAACGAGGACAGTGAGGCAGCAGGAGACCAGGCGACTGTCGTTGCATACAGCTGTGCTGATGAGGAAGAGGTGGAGGACAGAGTAACGTTATGTGCAGCTAAGGAGGGGACAGGCGGAGATCAGGCTGCTGAAGGAAGAGTAGACGAGCCACGTAATGTTACACTGGTAGACGGCTCAGTACCGATTTTGGTGTATTTTCAACGAAAACTGGGGAATGGGGAGTCTGTGGCCAGAGAGTGGCGTTGCTACTCTCCATCTCAGGGCAGTGTGTTTTGTTTTGCCTGTAAACTGTTTCAAAGAAACGAAAAATCCCTGTTTGCAAGCACGGGTTTTTGTGACTGGAAGCATGCAATTGAACGCATAGCAGAACACGAAAACTGTGGCCTCCCAGGGCTCCAGACTAACTTTTTGCACTGGTTGCACTGGTGCGCCTAACTTTTTTTCTTAGTTAGGTGCACCCAAATGTTCAACCACATCGCATTTAACACCGCAGCAGGTTCACTTTTTTTCCTTAATTACGGTCCTATATAGGTTGTCCTATGACTTATGATTTACAATTCTACAAGAAAAGTAACTTAATGAAGTGTTGGTGCTTTAAGTGCTTCATTGAGTTTAAATTTAAACTTAAAACATCTCAAGATGAATTAAATAAAAATAACAGTGAGTAAATTAACAGTGCACGTCTTTTAAGGGCTTCAAACTGCACATCTCATGGCTCAATGTCTTACATACTATCCTTCATGATCTTTAGGCCTTGGCTAAACCAGCTCGCCATGCTACCATCTTCCATAGAAATGTATTTGAGCACAATTTAAAGAGATGTTCCAAGTAGCCTGGGGGATTTTTATGTGATTTTGCAATGATGATTGCAATAATCATTTGACAGCCCCACAATGCAATTTACTTTTTAATTTTAGTATTTTAAAATTTTCAATAAGAACATCACTATGGTTAATGCCGTAACGAAATGGTAGGCCTATTATTATAGGCTATTGCAATGACTTGCCATGCTCGATCTAAATGAGTCCATTCAATTCACCGTACACAATGACCACAGTTATACATGCAGGGAATATTCGGGCTTTAAATGTAGCAGCGATATTCGGTTTGCGCCAAATACCGGATTAAATTGATTGATGCCATCAGAATGAGTTTACACAACTCGCGCGCAAAACGAATATTGCTGTTGAAAACCGGGTTACTCCCTGCATGTAACTGCGGTCAATGACGCACTCCTTTTCGGCGATATCTGTATCTCTGTCGTTCGGGAAGGCCTTGTATGCATTATTCGCAATTTTAAGACGTCTTTTCATCTGCAATGACTCCTATAAATTTGGCGTAAGTGGCATTCCTGTACGTCGGGTTTACGTCCAAACTATTTTTCTGGTGAATAATTATTTCGGACTGAACTTGGTGAAGGGAAGTTTCACTAGGCCTATCGTAGGCAACGATAAACTTGATCATGATCGGTTTGCTGCTGCCAGCCGCCGAAAGGCAGTGGGGAGAGGGGACATTTATCTCGGCCTATGTGACCACACTGTAATGCAACTACATCCACTCTGTTTATCTGACGGGTCTCTGACCTCTCTCTCTCTTTTCAAATTTACACACAGGCACTGGGCCACGGCCAATCAGAGCGGAGGTCCCGCCCTTCGCTATCTGTGATTTGTTTAAACCACGATATTGGCCAAATATGTGTTATTGAACCAAAGGTAGAGTTTCAATGCGGACACTTTTTCCTCTCTCGAATAGCTGGTCGCATTTTTTTAGTCGCACTTTTGAAAAAGTAGGTCGCATATGTTATTCTGGACTTATTCTGAGGGGACACACAAGTTTTATTTTATTTTAACCAAAATATAAGCCTTTTCCATAAGATTTTAGCAGTATGGTTGTAGCGAATAGAACAAATGTATCAAAGGTAGCGAATGGTAGCTACACTATGAGGTGATGGTTGGGGGGGGGGGCTCAGGTGGTGTTAGGTCGCCCCTGTCCATAGGCATTCACATGAACACGCCTCGCTAAGACCGGGCGTAAATAAGCCTAGGCAGTTCAGTTGGTGCAACAGACATAAGTCTAATTCTTAAGACTGGTCTTAACAAAGACCAACTTAGCAGTTAGGACCAGACGTAGCAAAGACCAGATGGTGAAACCAGCCCCGGGGCTGTGAAGAGGAACTCCTCTGTAGAACTCCTCGTCAACAACTGCACAACGGTGACTAGTTGAATGTTGAAATGTTAACCTACACCTACCTCTGTCTCCGTGGACTTTGCCATCATAGTTCTTTATGAGCTCTTCAATGAAGGTCCCGTCTTGGTCCAGGATTTCATCTCCCATGTAAGGGATGTTATGCAAAACAGTTTCATCCTCCACCTACAAAACCAGAGAGCATCGTGCTTCATGTGTCTACACCATACACAATGCTTTTAACCGCTCTAATGAGATCGCACTTGTTCAGAAGTATGCTTTGTTGATCGCAGTGGCATTAACAAACATGTGACAGTGCGGTAACATTACCATGAAGTTCTGCTGGAGGGGGGACCAGGAGTACATGACTGGCACGGAGGCCACAGCGTTCAGCGTCTTCAGAGGAATGACTTGCCTGGAGAACTCGGAAAACCCGCTATCCACAGTGCACTGCCGGTTGAACACAAATTACATTGATTTACCATTATGGTACACTGGTAACATCATAACACAGCTCCCCGAGGAGAAACCATAAGATGATATGTGGGCTGTCAAAGAGGAAGAGGCAG
Source organism: Alosa pseudoharengus (assembly GCF_046254945.1). Taxonomy (NCBI): domain Eukaryota; kingdom Metazoa; phylum Chordata; class Actinopteri; order Clupeiformes; family Clupeidae; genus Alosa; species Alosa pseudoharengus. The sequence continues at coordinate 3,992,578 of NW_027468650.1, read as the reverse complement.
AACGCAGGCGAACAAAGTCAACGTCAAGCGGCATTAAGATTTATCAGTGATAAAAGCAAGGGCTGCAAGGGGAGACACTGAGCAGGCAGAGAGTCAATGCAACCCATCACCTGACAGCACAACCAAACAGCACAACTAGAGTCAATGCGACCCATCACCTGACAGCACAACCAAACAGCACAACTAGAGTCAATGCGACCCATCACCTGACAGCACAACCAAACTAGTAATAGAATCCCGGCTGGTTTTCAACATGGTTTTAGTGCAATATACATTCACAAACAAGGAAATGGTATTGTTGACTTGTCAGCTAGCTTTCCCACCCAAATGAACTATAAGATGAATCATTACAGACAGAAGCACTCGGAGTGGCATAGTACACTTTAGAATAGCCAGGCCTGTGGACCATGATGCCGCACAATTCATCTACATCTGGGCTCTGTGTGTGTGTGTGTGTGTGTGTGTGTGTGTGTGTGTGTGTGTGTGTGTGTGTGTGTGTGTGTGTGTGTGTGTGTGTGTGTGTTGGGGGGGGGGGGGCAGAAAACTGCAGTACTGACCTCTCTGGTCCCCCGTAAGGAGCTTACAGATGTCATAATGTGCACAGGCTGGATCCGCCTGGTCTTCCACTCCTGGTTCAGGACGTCCGTGCGCTCCATGATTTTCTGCCTATTGGAATTGAACATGCTCTACACAAGAAAGACCACATGCCCAGGTTAGAGCACATATCCATTAGAGTGCGCTCCATGATCTTCTGCCTATTGAAATTGAACATGCTCTACACAAGAAAGACCACATGCCCAGGTTAGAGCACATATCCATTAGAGTGCGCTCCATGATCTTCTGCCTATTGGAATTGAACATGCTCTACACAAGAAAGACCACATGCCCAGGTTAGAGCACATATCCATTAGAGTGCGCTCCATGATCTTCTGCCTATTGGAATTGAACATGCTCTACACAAGAAAGACCACATGCCCAGGTTAGAGCACATATCCATTAGAGTGCGCTCCATGATCTTCTGCCTATTGGAATTGAACATGCTCTACACAAGAAAGACCACATGCCCAGGTTAGAGCACATATCCCTTAGAGAGGGAGTAGACTGCTTATTCTACTCTTAGCTCATACGTATGATCAACACAGAATACTCAAACACGGTATTGTGGTGGCGCAGTGGCGCAAGCGACCGCAGCATCCATACCCCCATTTGGGTCCAAGCACGCATTAGAACCCAGGTTCAAGCGACCGCAGCATCCATACCCCCATTTGGGTCCAAGCACGCATTAGAACCCAGGTTCAAGCGACCGCAGCATCCACAGGGCGGAGGGAATTCCCCCCTTCAGTGCTTCACACAGGGGGGATTAATAAAGTTGGGGGAGGGGGGGCATACATTTTACAGAAATCGCATTTTCCATATTACAGGCGTGTTAAATAAAATAGTCTTTAATTAGGTTGATTTTTACATTTTCTAATAGTGTTTGTGACAACACATTTAATGATACATTTGATGATGTTTGATTGCTGTTTTGGCATGAAGCATCTTTCATGTAATGAATGCGCAGTTTGCGCACTCTAGAAAGTGAAATTAGCCTAGGCCTACTTTGCGCTCTGTGTCTGTCTGTGCACGTCCGCAATCGATTACGTTCCTCAAATGGAGAACACATTCATGTTCCCTCGCGTCTCATGGCCAATCTATGTAATCCTTCTCTATTTGCAAAATTCCTGACAGTTCCTGATCGCTAAACTTTTCTTTTCCTTTCCTGTCGGTTAGCAGTTGATGTAGAAGCATCTAGTATAATTTGACTTCAGCAGTGACAGCTGCTCAGCGAGACAGAGAAAGAGACACAGACAGAGAGAGACATAGAGAGAGAGAGAAAGCAAGCACATGTTCTGTGTGCATGTGTGTGTGTTTGCATGGGGTTATGTTCGATTCAAGTCAGAAGTTGGTCTGTCCAGGATTGCGCTATACCCGCAATCCTGCACTGAAATTCAGGCTCTGTTCCATACCCCATTTGGGTCCAAGTACCCACTAGAACTCCAGTTTAAATCCCTGATCCATACCCCATTTGGGTCCAAGTACCCACTAGAACTCCAGTTAAAGTCCCTCATTGTCCTTTCTAAATCAAGCCAAAAAGCCCAAAAATATCCTGTTTTAAACAACTGCTGTGCTCCCACGCATCTGTAGAGCGCTACAGGACACCTACAAGATGGGTTGGTCTGATGTGCTCCCACGCATCTGTAGAGCGCTACAGGACACATAAAAGATGGGTTGGTCTGATGTGCTCCCACGCATCTGTAGAGCGCTACAGGACACCTCCCACGCATCTGTAGAGCGCTACAGGACACCTCCCACGCATCTGTAGAGCGCTACAGGACACCTAAAAGACGGGTTGGTCTCGTGTACTCACCTTGATCTCGTCGGCCCTCCTAAAGCGCTTCAGCTGCCGTAGGCGCATGTACTCCGACTTCACCCGTTTCCTCCAGCACACGGGGCGCTTCTCAGATCTCTTCCCGGTCAGGCCCATCACTACCCTGCAACATCACACAGGAGATCACCAGTGGAAAACTTATTGGACAACATGGATGACATTTTTAAGCAACAGAAAGAAATGAGTGATGTGTACTCTAAATCTCAAGCAAACAGGAATATTTACTCTATTGTAACCACAGTTTGGGGGACCAGGGTGTGTGTGTGTGTGTGTGTGTGTGGGGGGGGGGGGGGGGTCAAGAGTGGCACTGAACTGAGGCTGTTGCTGGTTCAAAACTAACCACTAAATGCCAAAGCTACTGCACAGTCACCAGTGCAAAAGCGACTGGTTTACTATAGAAATGACAGGTTATTTGTACAATACACACGTGTTTCATTTCCTGTTGTGTAGGAGGATGAGAGGCAAGACACAGCACAGTATCATTGTTAGATCTTGAAACATCCCCAAGTTCCTTTGTCACCACTATTAAAATACAAGTTCGATAGACTATATGATGCAAATCAACTGATAGACACTTCTTAGAACTGTTGAATTAAAATGAATACTGTGTTAACAGCAAGCATGTGTGCTGGGGAAATTACAAGCAGACACAGAGGATCTTGGTATTGATGTAGCGCCCCTACTGTCAAACAAGGGGCTTTTCCACATTGCAAAGCTAGATAGCCTAGGCAGCATAACAATCAAAACATAGCTACACCAAACGATCATGCACATCTCTGTAGTTGTGAGGTTATTTGAAAATAATTGTGATTCACAGTTATAGATTCAAGAGAGCGTCGCTGTAGAGAGCAAGCTTCCCTAAATAACTGCCTGTCTTGCCTGTCAAACCGCTAGCCAGCGAGGTAACTAAACTGAGCATTACCCTCTCGGAATGTTTTGTTCCAGTGATCAACGTTAGTTAGTGGACGGTTCCTTGAAAATGTAACGTTAAATTCGTTTGATAAGCCTAAGCAAGACATCTTTAAACGTATTTTCATATAAATGTTGTAATTATTGTGTCTAACCAAAAAAGGCATCAGCTGTAATGCAGTGTATCTGAGCTCTTTGAGGACCTGTTGTCTCGAATCTATCATTTTCTGACTATGTTCTGCTACCGGTAGGCCAAATGTTGAAGTTTTAAGAACAAATTTCGACTAATATCCATCAACTAACCGACTACCTAAGGTTAGAAGACACACGTTTCGGTAAAAGAGTATCTGATGACTGAGGATACAAAGATAACGTTAGTGACATTCTACCAAGCCTGATCTTTGTGTTCCATCGTTGAGGTTTACGTTGCTCGACAATGGCGTAACGTTAACGTTAATGTTAGCGTTGAAGAACTTATCTGGCCAAGTCACAAGCCAACCGATTTTTGTAACGTTAACCGTCATTTGGCTTGCTGTTTGGATCTCTGGCAGAATAATTGACGTTAACCGTCTAAGTATCTGGTTAATTACAGACCAGCGAAGTAAGCCAATCATGCTAGCTAACTAACTTAATAACCTATCTGAAATGACAATTGAAGTGTCAATTTGGCTACCACAGATACATGCTAACATAACCAACCTCTCTAGGTTAGTTAAAGAAAACTGCAAACTGGCAGATAAGTGTGTAACATTAATAATGACCATTTCCATTCCACAATCACAACAATGAACACTACTACAACCGGGTAGAATGCTAGAATTGTGGCTTGTAACGTTATTGTCTTAGGAAATGGCTACTGTTACAAAAGAATCTATGGAGAATTCATGTTAGCGAGCTATCATATCGTACTAAGTTAACTTCACGCTAACGTTAGCAAACGCTATCCATGTTAAACCCGCGTGACAATTCGTGGGTGACAAGTCAACTGTCGCTAACTTTGTCTACTGTCTGACACAATCCACCTAACGTCAGCATATGTAACTTTCGTTACCCGCTTACCGACCAAGTTGAAGCCAAGCAATAACTGTGTCTTCTCAGTCAAACTGCCAGATTCATAATACAAATGATAGCCAACCGAGCCCTCCCGGTATCTCAATTTGAAAGTGTTAGCAGAAGCTAAGTGCTATCCTGCTAACATCTCATTAAACACAATAACGCAAACCAACAGCTACGCTGAAACTGACAGTTGCAACAAAATACTGCATTCTCCCGGGTTTTCTTACCTGCAGGCGAGGTCTACTCCACATTCAAAGAAATAACCTGAGATCTGTGTCTAAACCCGCCAGTTCGAGATTAGTGGCTAGCCGACAGAGCTAGCAAAAAGGGGGGTCGTTTCACCTACGCGCGTCCGCGACAGCCAATACCGGCGAGCTTAACTCAATACACAAAACAAATTGTTATGTTTGTTCTGGAATGCGTGTCGATAGTTATTCTACTGTTATACAAATATTACTCGGTCAGAGTGTATAGAATATTTCATGTGCTCTCTCTGATTATGCTCAATATCAATATTTCCGTTTGAATAACTATTCCAACCTTCTATCGCCGTCTCTTTCACTCAGAATTCGCCGCCCACTTCGAACACTGCAGATTCATCGAGCGCCAAACATATTGCCCAATCATAACAAGTGATATTTCAGCGTCTCAATGTCGAGAGATCCGACTGGTCAGTCTATATCATGCTTTGAGCCAATCAGAGACGGTTCTGCTATGGGGGCCCCGGTGTGGGGGACATGTGGAGAACTTCTCTTTGTTCTTGAGGTAGAGCGAACGGATTTTTTGATCAAGACCAACGTCTGGTCAATTTAATGTATAAATGGTGCATTTTAGGATTACAGGTTATTGTTATTAGTGGCATGCAGGGTGCCATTCTTCGATGTTCTGTGTAAGACAAGATGAACATCGCTTCTATACATAATGCAGGACGACATTCAATAAGTGTAAAAGCTGTGCGTAATTCTTAATCAGCATATGTAATTGCCATGGTGCAGCACTCGCATAGATTTTCAATTAGATGTTGTGCAGTGTCTTAATCTCTTTGCCCTCGATGTTTTCCGCTTCTCTATGTATGCACCGAGGTCACCCGGTTTATTATGTCCCACCCACATGAGGACCACAGCCACTGAAACTGCAGTGACATCAGCATGTATAATCTATAGAGCATAGCCTACTGCTTACTAATACAATTCACCTCCATCGAATTCTTCTGTGCTCTGTATACAATTGTGCAGTGGTTAGAAAACAATTCTCTAATTTATCATTCTTTCTAATGCTGTGATAATATTTACAGCATTATGTATATATACTCTTTTGATCCTGTGAGGGAAATTTGGTCTCTGCCTTTAACCCAATCTGTGAATTAGTGAAACACACAGTGAGGTGAAGCACACACTAACCAAAGCAGTGAGCTGTCTGCTACAGTGGCGCTCAGGCAGCAGTGAGGGGTTAGGTGCCTTGCTCAAGGGCACTTCAGCCGTGCCTACTGGTCAGGGATCGAACCGGCAACCCTCCGGTCATAAGCCCGAAGCCCTAACCAGTAGGCCACGACTGTCCCAAAATTACAGACAGTCTTGATCAGTATTTTACTTGAACACTGGAAGACCTGGAAATTGAATTACAATAAAACATAATCAAATGATTCTGATAATGAATAATATCAGAATCATTTAATGAATATTGACCAGGGAGGAACAATTCGATTAAGTGCAGGAATATCAGAATATGGCACCTGGAAATTACATTAAAAAAAAAACTTGCAATGTAATACATTCTAGAACTACTGCCATAACAAAGACCCGAGATTACAAATCCTCCCTGGTTATACTGATCAAATGGCATGACCTTAGAACGTATGCATTGGATATTTTAGATTGTAATATAGTTAAACGAGACTTCCTTAACATTTTCAAATTTTATTTAAAAAGAACTTAGAAATTTTGTTTACAGTGCTTCCGCAATGGGAAAAAAAGAACATCTCAGTAACAACTGTTACAACCGCATCAAATCACCCCTTTTTTTCTGGAAGTTCATTCATTGCCCCAGAAACTGCAGTTCATGGTCCTTCAAAACCCTTAAAGTTCATCTTTCTGGGATAACTTTGTAGCATGCTCCTCCATAAATTTGCTAAGCGTCTCCACATCTCGTTTGCCTCCTTCAAATTTGATAGGACTCTCCTTTTTGTTGCTGGGTGCAAAATATATTGTAGGGAAGCCCTCCACTTTGTAGCTTTCGTGAGGCACATCGTTGGCAGTAGTATCCATTTTAGCAATGACCAAGTTTTTCTCGTTCTTGTACTTCTTGCCCAGAGCGATATAATCAGGCTCCAGCTTCTTACAGTGTCCACACCAAGGGGCGTAGAATTCTATGAGGACGTCTTTCTTTTTGTCCATGACGATTTCGTCAAAAGTCTTGCCAACCACAACCTTGACTGGTCCCTTGTTACTTTTTGGAATGGGTTGCGATTTAACAATTGCTTTTAGCTTGCCTGCAAATATAGAAATAAGATACATCACTGATCACTCAAATACATTTGGCAAGAAATATACATGCTCCTTGTTGGTGCCCCCCCCCCCAATCCCAATCCTCCCCCACCTTTCTTATGCAGCCCTTGCCACTTAATCTACTAAACCCCTCTTCTATTGCACTTTTTACTACCCCCCCCCCCCCCCATAAATGCACAAATAGGCTGACACCAGACTTAATTTCACTGCATTTCTTACTTCCAGTAACTATATGCATGTGACAATAAACTTCCTTGTATCCTTTTCAAATTTTAAACCAATGTTTATTTTAACCCAGTTATAAAAAAATCTTTATATATAAAACACATATCCCTTACCTTTTTTAAAGGCCATGACAAAATCCCTGAGCACTTCGGAGTCAAACTCCTCAGGTTCCATTGCATACTTCTTTCCCCCATCTCCAAGAATAGCAGCGTTCACCTCCTCCCCACTGTCATTCAGCCCCAGGCTCTTCAGCTCATCGGAGTAGTCTTCCTCGTCAGCGATGGCAAACATGTACTCAGGGAAGTCCTTCGCCACCTCCAAAACTTTACTCCTCCAGAACTGCGTGGCTGCACAATACAGAATGGCAGTCGTCTAAATGTGGCTTATCTGATACATTTCTTTCTAAAGCATCATGGTTTTAAGATGAGAAATGGGCTTAAGACTAAAGAGCCATACTCTAGTCTGGACACAATTCAAAAAGTACATTCCAATTGCAACACTTGGCACAACTGCAACACTTACCTTTTCTGTAGTCAAAGCTAAAATCCACACCATAATACACCACAACCAGTGGCCTCTTTGTATAACGCTTGGCATCATTGCTCTTTTTTCGGTGACCAACTAAGGGCAACACATTCTTCTTGAAGAAGTCTTGAATCTCCGATGAAGATGTAGAATCCTGCAAGGACACGTCACTATGAGACCAATTTAAACTACACTGGGACGAGTGAAATTAGACACATCAGGCATCGTAAACGCACCTTAATGGCAAGTGACTTGGACTCTGGCTCATGTTTGGAGCGGAACTTCTCCGGCTGCATCATGACCACATGTCCAGATGAGGCCTTCAGAAACTTGGCCACATCGCTGCTGAAAGTGTGCCGGAACTTGTAGTCATCTCTCAAGACATTGCCTTGAAACAAACAAAAGATGTATTGATCATAGATTATGGTTTATGTTATATCCCACGGCACACATCAACTTTGATCTACTGCAAACTTGGTTTAAATCTATAAAACTACCTGGACAAACAGGGCACACAGTGTGTTAAGCATTAGGGGGGAGTTTGTCATTTAGAGTTAGTCATCAGTTAGACCTAACAGGGGAAAAGTTACGATGCCTAAAGATTATACGCACAAGCTTCCATGTATACTTCAAGCGCAGAGTCTCCTTCACTTGAGAAAACACCTACAATGATCGCATCATCTCCGTCTTTGACTAACTCTTGGACTTGTTTCAGAGACTGAATTTGCTTCGATGGAGGTCCTGCCTGGTCACTCATGTAGTCCACAATGCCTAAACAGACAGCACGCAAACCACAGATTATTCAACGACACAAATCACAAACAACACAAGAAGCAAAACATGACAGGTTTATGTGCAGTTATGTGCACAAAAATACCTACCAAAGTTCTCTCTTGGCCCATTGTATTCAAAAGGTTTGCCCTTTCTAAACATTTTTAAGGTTGGATAACCAGACACGTCATATTTAGTGGCAAGTTCAGGTTCTACAGTGGCATCCACCTTGGCCAGAGGAATTGGTGGCGTGCGAGTGCTGAGCTCCTTGGCGGCCTTCTCATACTCAGGGGCTAGGCGTTTACAGTGGCCACACCTGGGGGACAGAACAAACATGTGACATGCTTACTTTTCTGTCGTACTGATTACAGAACATAATAGCGCTGAGACTTAAGGACAGATCCAAGTTTTTTACTAGCATACGTTTTATGTCAGGGTTCTCACTCTAAGTGAAATATAAAATTCCATTTACTTTTCCCTGACAAAAAAAACTACATTTCCATGACCTACTTTATAATGAAGATACAAGATTTCAGAACAGTCGTGTAGCATTCAAGAATATTTTACTTTTATAGAGCGAGAGATGAATAAATGGGTATTGAATGAACAAAGTTGGGCAAACCACAACTACTCAAGCAAGCAGTAAAGCTAATAACCAGATATAAACCAATTCTGAATTCAAAATTCCCTGATATTCCATGACCTTGCCCCCAAAATGAGAAAATTCCCTGACTTTCCATGTCTGGAATAGACTTTCCAAAATTCCATGATATTCCAGAAATGTCATGACCCGTGGGAACCCTGATTTGTTCTTTTTGGTACTAGTACATGACCTGACATGAGGCTGTACACCACCACTATGTACACCACCACCACCACTACTGTACTGTAATAAACTCATGGCACAGTTTCAATAAACTCTTAGTGCAGCTCTTAGTTCCGTTGATTGCAAGTGCACTTGCATGTGCACGCACAGATCTTACTGCAAGAACTTTGCTAAAGGAAAACGTCATAGGTGACCAAATCCTGGTGCTCACCATGGGGCGTAGAACTCCACCAGGATGATGTCGGCGTTGTTGACTACTTCATCGAAGTTGTCCTTCGTGAGGACCAGCGTAGCCTCCGGTGGCGGCTTCCAGTCTGGCTGTGAGACTTCTTTTACCCTCGCCACAATGGCTGCATTCAGAAATGAAAGTGATGTTACGATCGGGGACTGGCCATTATGAATGGGTCATAAAGTTTGCCAGCAAAGTTTTAACAACACATTACACACAGAGGTCGCCAACTGTTTGACTACAATCATAAACACTGATTGGGAAAGAGAAGTTTCATACATACTGAAACAGAAGTCATACCTTCCTGTGACCGATCTCCGTCATAATCCACAGTTTCCCCCTTCTTCAAAATTTTGAATGTAGGATACCCTGAAACTTCAAATCTGCTTCCAAGAGAGCTCTCTTTGGTGGCATCGACTTTTGCAACTGGAATAGGTGGATCATTTTCCTTCAGGGTCTGTGCAATTTTCTCATATTCAGAAACGAATTGCTTGCAGTGTCCACACCTGTCCACAAAAAAGTATGGATCTCTGGTAAATCTTATAATAAATACATCGAGTAAAAGGACTGTTACTTTAAGCCAAACAGTGCAGTCTTACCATGGAGCATAAAACTCGACCAGAACAGTGTCTTTGTCCGTTATGAAAGTGTCAAAATTACTATCTGTGAGTATCAGCACTCCGTTTTCATCTTTTACTTCCGTGCTATCTTCATCATCGTCGTCATCGTCATCATCCCCATCATCGCCCTCTTCTCCAATGTCCTCTACTGAATCTGATGACACATGATTTAGCTTTTAACACTCATGACAGGAATAAGATGAAAGCCTTCATGCACAAGGTTTACCTTGTTTTCGTGACTAAACTAACGCCAAGTTACCAGCTACTTCAGAGCTGCATACATAACGTTGAGCGACGCCTTCTTGTCACAAACGTGGCCCAGAATGAACCAGCCCATCATCATTACTGACAGTATAACATTAACGTTAGTCTTTGTGTTGGTAAATTGTGGGAAATTTCTGCATACTGCCAACAGCGGTGAACAAACAGTATTGTGCTATAATGGCTAATACTGCAGACAGCACATTTTTCTAGCTTGATGGTGCACTGCAAGTACATGCTGTCATGGAGTGGCAGCAGCAACTAGCATGCTAAAGGAACACCCTTCTGCCTGAAGTAAACATCAGTTTACATATTTGCAATGATAAACATAGTTATCTGGATAGTTGACATAAACGGTAACGTTGACGTTATTGCTCCCCTCACATTAGGCTAGCTGCTACTTACCAGCATCATCTTCACTTCGGCTGACCGCCACAAAGTGTGCTATGCCCAGCAACACAATGAATAACAATGTGATCTTTTTCATCCTCAACGGGAGACGTTCTCATACAACAGTCAACCTATGGACAAAGAATTCAGTCAATTGCACCTGATAAGAAGAATGATATTGATTCCTGCGCTAACGTTACTAGCCAAGCTGTATAATGAAGGTAAATTACCTCAATCTCGAACAACGTTTTTATGCAAGTTAACTTGTCTGACTTGCCATCCTGTCATTGGCTTATTCCTTGACGTTCTATCCAATCGCACCTCGCCACTCAAGTCTGGAAATCAAATACGTTCAAAAGCTCAATTGGTTGGATCAGTGCCGTCGCTCCGATCTGAGATTTCATTGGATGTACATGAATGAACAGGACAAAGACGTGACAGGAAAAGGATGCAAGTTTATCAACGTATCCCAAACCCATGATCCAAACCAAACTTATCAAGCAAGTAAGCTTTTGCTCCCACGTCCACTCTGTCATGACAGTAAAATAAAGAATCATTTCTTGTAAATGTCTATTTCGCTTCTGTTTTTTGAAAAATGGCTGACAGCCATGAAATACAGCTCGAGTTTTGGTCTAAAAATAATGCCTGAAAGAGCATACACAGATACACCTTGTAGGCTAAAACCCAGGCACTGCAAGAAGCTTGCCAACATTCTAACTGGTGTCTTTTGTCGACCTAGTCAGCAATGTGAAAGGGTTTCTTTCACTTTTGCCATGTGTGCAAGCATAGTGCATATTCTGGATGACAGGTGAGAGAGGCACATATGTTTATCTGTCCTGCATATGACCATGTGCCATCAACAACATACATTTAAAGATGAAAACTAGGGTAATTCTTGAGCAAATACTCAAAAAAGTGTCAAATTGCATAAAAGCAATTAACACAGATTATAACGTTTCTGTATCAGACTAAATGAAAACATTATCATTTTTGTCAACAAATTAATTACAAAGCATGAATTGTACAGCAGTAAAGTTTATTGATATTAGGCCTATATTACAGCAACAATGTGTCAAGTTTTGGTAAAAACTTAAAAGAGTTGTCCAAAGTGAGCTAGGCTATGCATAGTTGATCCAGGCTGCTGTAGCCTAGGCTATGACAAAGATGCTAAACACAATTTTGCAATATCAGTCCATCTGTAGCATGTCTCCAGTGAAAGCACTCATTTGACCACTTTCATGTTTGTCCTACTGCTTGATTGGTGGCATCATGATGTCATCTGTAAGTGGGTAGTCCTGCAGTGAGACCTTAAACATAGCAAGCAGGTTCAGTATGACCCATATAACCTAAGGATGTGTTCATTGAATCCATATACAAATGAATAAACGCAAATCTGCATTTATATTTACTTCTGATTCAAAGTTGCTGTTCCACCCAGACAGCAAAGACACAGGGCTCTCGGACGCTGGGTCTTTACTGGGTAAGGTATGGTGAAGGCTGTTGGAGAAAGCACTGAGCTTAGGGCTCTCGGACGCTGAATCTTTACTGGGTAAGGTATGGTGAAGGCTGTTGGAGAAAGCACTGAGCTTGAACAAAAGTTCATCCACAAGGTCTTCAAACTCCTCCAAACTGAAGGTCTGTGAACAACAAAAAGGTTTATTTGGAAAATACACCATGGACTTCTAACCATAGCTCAATTATGGAGAGAGTGCATTCTGCAGTATGAGCCATAATCATTATATTTCCAATCAAGTAAGCCCTTTAAAAATGTACTAAAAACGAACTTACATTTACAAAATGATGATCTTCTGCCCAGTTTGTTCTACCTTGTCCAACAAGGGCAGACATCTTATTTGTTATGTAGTGTCCAAGCTCAGACATAGTAAGACGTTGTTTCCTCCTTTTAGTTCTCTTGTTCATGTTTACAAGTGTGGTTACCATTCCCTTTATCTGTGAATATAATTACATAATTACATAATAATTACAAAAATGTGTCCATTTGCTGTAAAGTTTAAGAACTTGTGAGTTAAGTTGACATGAGCATAACTGATGTATCAATTGTAACAAATCTGACCTGGTCAGACCAGAGTCTGAGTCTGAATGAACGTACCACAGCAGTCCATGCCCAGCTGACAACACAAATCAAAGACCCAAGGAAGAGAAGGCCGTAGATGCAGCCAGAGCACTTCCATTCAAACCACTTCTTCAACCCTCTGGGTCCAATGGTGTACGCCAGCACAGTTGTAACAGATCTGAGCAGACTGCTGTAGGCATGGGAGCAGTGGTGGAGAAGAAGGGTGCCCATGGAGGACAGGGCCATTATGAGGATGGCTCCTGCCATCTGAAACAGTGTGTGTTGCCACATGGCACAGGAATTAAAAGCATTGAAGTGAATTTACCACAGAAATATAATTATGCAGTCCTATATATACTGTTTATCTTTACTGATTTGTTTTCACTTTAATCATTCAAAGTATGTGTATATTGTAAGCAGAGGCGGACAGAGTACACAGCTTCATTACTTGAGTAAAAGTACAGATACCCTTTGCTAAATTTTACTCAAGTACAAGTAAAAGTACAACAGTCAAATGTCTACTTAAGTAAAAGTACTAAAGTACTTGTTTTTAAAAGTACTTGAGTATCAAGAGTACAAGAGTAGGCTAGCCTACATTTTCTAAATATTCCATTACTACTGCCACAGTGCTCACATTTATTTACAGAAACGTCCGACATGGAGTTATGAAAAATGTTAATGTTAATACCTTGGAGAATGTAAAAGGAATTGAATCAAGTCATTTTCATCTTTTCACCATGTTGCCAGGGATGGGCAGTATTTCTAATACATGTATTTAAAATACGTATTTCAAATACAAAATACTATTTTGTAATTGAAACATTTGAAGTGAAAACTATCATTAACTTGTTCAGAAAATTGAAATAGTCTGGCGATGTGGGGCCTCAGGTTCCCGGGATGGACCTGCTGCGTCTTCATCCATTGTTTCGTCTATGGCTTCGTCTCTTATCTAAATCTGACCATGGAGTTGACTTTGGCGGAAAGCTGAAGGTGATTGCTGATAGGCTGTCTCAATCAGTGGCGCCTGCACAATCCAATCACGTTTGAGAGGGAAACAACAAATTGAGGGTTTCCGAGATTTAATGGATACTCACGGTTATGGATAGAAATGTAGTGGAGTAAAGAGTACAATATTTGCCTCTCAAATGTACTTGAGTAAAGTCATGAGTACTCCCCAAAAATGATACTCGAGTAAAGTACAAATCCCTCAAAATTGTACTGAAGTACTGTACTCAAGTAAATGTACTCCGTTACTGTCCGGCTCTGATTGTAAGTCGCTTTGCATAAAAGCATCAAAATGTAAATGTAACTAAGAGAGCAATGCTTTTATCCTCCTCAGTTGTTATGGAATGGAGGTTTGCATTGCACATGTCGTAAGGCATTCCCATTCTCTTTTATTTCAACTTTAAAAAATGATTTACCATTGGCCAGGTTAGGTTGGAGAGCACAGTCTTCAGAGCGTGCACAGGCAAACACATGGCTTCATGCATCCCCAGAATAAAAAGGCTTTTGAGCAAGAAGAGAAAGGAAACAACTCCATGGAGGGATACAGTCAGCTGTAAATGAACACGACACAGTGGAGGAAGTCATTGAGTACCGTGATCATATGCAAGGGCTCGCATCGCTGTGAGCTCTATCAATCTTATTCTCATACCTCCTCCCAAAATGTGATGTTTTCCAAATCAATGAACACTTTGAAGTCCTCCCTCAACATTTGGTCGATTTTTTCTGACTTCAGTGTAAAGTGATAAGCAAAACAAATATAATAAAGAATGCTCATCATAATTATGCTTCCCTGTAGAGGATAAGAACAGATAGTTTAGAGAGCTTGTGCAAAAATAATTACCATCAAAATATTCTATTAAAGTAAAGTACCCTATTTCAGAGAGTATCACTCACCTCAAGCCAATTTCTCAGGTCTAAACAGTAAGGGAGCAGTCCATTCTGACAGATGATCCATATTTGGAAAATCATTTGAGCCATCACGATCAAGAAGAAGAGCAACTGTTGACAAGAATGTGCTACATTTAATAAAAGAAAATATTTAACTTTTATAGTATCACACATGGTAGAAAACACACACTTAAAGTACACATTTTATATCTTAACATTTTACCCTAATATTTTATATATCAACATTTTAAAACTCACAATGCAGTTGTATTAAGTGGAATACTGCAATTCAGTCTTTCAGGAAATTGTTACAATGGAAATGGGTTAAAAAAAAAAAAAACTTTCCACCTCCCCATAATAGTGAGCTGTGACTGTATATCAAACACATTTGACCGGGCAGAGATAAGATAAGCGGCCTCACGTCAGCGGTCACGCTGGCACAGTCAAGGGCACCCGTGGACAGGAGCAGTCTGGTGGACTCCACGCCAGCTCTGAGCCGAAGGACCCCAGCGAGGTCCCACTCCGCCAGCAGAGTGACTGTGCTGAAGAAGCCGCTGGGTGGGTGGTACAGGACGAACTGAGTGGCCACTGCACGCGTGTGCTGCCCGAGCCAGTCCGAGGCTTTCAAATGAGTAAGAGTGGTGCGAGCTGCGGACCTAAACAGACCAGGGAGGGAGCAGTTAGGAAGGAAACGATTTGGAGCAAATTCAAAAATGTTACCCAGGATAGAATCTTGTAAAAAAAAAAAGTTTAAACTTTATAATTTGTCCATGACATGAAAGTATACGTGACACATTTTTGACAATATAATTTACTTTAATGGACAGAAAAATAACAATACTCAAAAGTCCATTTGGATACTGTTTATTTTGATGTTATTTTCTGACCGTGTTTGTCCAAGGCTCACAGTGCTCTGTGTCCTGGCATCACATCCAGTCTTTCCAAACACGTTTTGGCTGTTTGAAGTGATGACAAATTCTCCCAACTTTGAATACATCTCCTGTAGGAAGAGAAATTTACTTTAATAAGATACTATAAAAATATTCATATATAGTCGTCCCATAAACATTTTTGCCTACACTAACTTATAAACAATCTTTTTAATTACAATAGATACAAAGCCATTAGTGTTAAACAAAGAGCCCACTATGAATAAATCAGGTTAGCAGGTACGTTTCTACATATAAAATGACTTGCGCAGGTTTGTACGGATAGTTGGTCATATCTAACAATTTACCTGACAGCGTACGTTTCTCACTGTCTCTGTTTTTTTCAGAATCGGTTCACCAATAAGGATGTTCGCTTCCACCACAGTTTGCCACTGCAAAACAAATCAGTGGTACAGATGGATCATCACTTTCAAAAACAGGTCAGATGTCTGTGTGGTCATGAAGTGGATTTATGTACTTCTATTCCTGAAAAGCTTCAAACTTTACTCTGTTTTCTCTGGAGGCGCTGTCGCTCCAGGGATTCTTATACAACTCTGCCAGCAGCACACTTGAGGTCCAGTTCCACCACTCCTGGTGGTCTCTTATGCTTTGGAAATGTTCATAAGGGCCTCTGAAATTCATCATGTAGAACACAGAATACAATAATTGCTTTGCTTCTATGTGATCCAAGCAACATACTGTACATATTTCTGTAAAAGAAGCATTTTTAACTTGCCCTTATACTACATATTTCCGTAAAATAAGCATTTTTAACTTGCCCTTATACTGTACATATTTCCGTAAAATAAGCATTTTTAACTTGCCCTTGTACCTTCTGAGCTGTGTTTTGATGGCTTGAGTCAATCGGTACTTATTGTTGCATGATTTTCCATGTGCCACAAATAACAGCAGGACTAGCATGGCCACGTAGAGTGACACCTCACTGTAAATTCAAACACATGACATTGCTAGAGTTCAACAGCACTTCCACATGAGCACTCTTTACTTCAGCTAGTGAATACTGAAGGTCAATTATTTTCCCGTAAAGCACCCCACTTGTGGTAATAGGTTTAATAATTGATATAGTGAGATGTTACTGCATTATTGATTGACTGAGAGGTGAAGTAGTGACCTGAGGAATCTGCGTATGAGAGTGGTTTTCCTCAGACGCTTGAAAGTGCGTCTCAGCAGATCTGGACTCGGAGGACGCGCGAGGCGCAGGTACCGAACCCTCTGGCGAGCCCGTACTACCTGTCAGTCCAACAGACAACAGACAGCGGTGTTATGAAGACTATTATATAACTTACTTATTATGTCTACTGACTTTTTCAGCAAATACAAAAGCATCGCACTCACTGGCTCACTCAGCACTTTTACCAGTGTGTATTGCACAGATGCAGGAAGTGAGGTAATACCACAGTGTGTATTGCACAGATGCAGGAAGTGAGGTAATACCACAGTATGTATTGCACAGATGCAGGAAGTCGGTAATACCACAGTATGTATTGCACAGATGCAGGAAGTGAGGTAATACCACAGTATGTATTGCACAGATGCAGGAAGTCGGTAATACCACAGTATGTATTGCACAGATGCAGGAAGTGAGGTAATACCACAGTATGTATTGCACAGATGCAGGAAGTGAGGTAATACCACAGTGTATATTGCACGGATGTAGGAAGTGAGGTAATACCACAGTATGTATTGCACAGATGCAGGAAGTGAGGTAATACCGTGTCAAAGTATGTGGATCTGGTCACAGACTGGTTATGAAGACCGAGCACTGAGGAGCTTTGCATCCAGTATTTATGTGCTTCCACAATAGACTTGGTCTGACTTGAGACATCGAAGAAATCACTTCTGTTACGCCACCACATAGATACAACAACAGCCACCATGAAGATCTGTATCACAAAGTAAACAAAATCAGTTGAAGACAGCAAAACATGGGGACAAACATTGAAGATATCAATGCTGAGAAGACTCTTCAAATCCATAGAAAAAAATATTAAACTAATTAATATCAGTTGAAAAACAGTGACTGATAACTGATAAAACATAAAACGTTTTGTTCTTTCAACACTGCGATGATTTCAAACTGTACCAGCGCTGGGTAGATAACTAAGGCACAGGTGAGGACAGAGAAGAGCAGAGAATATGTCCACAGCACACTCTTAGTGGGACTGAATCTGAGAGGAGAGAAGGGACAAAGCATGTCACAAAACACAGTCATTTCTGGGGTTTGCAAAAAATCACATGACCATCTATTTTATATATATATATATAAAAAAGAACGCACTTGAGACCAAGAATTCCCGTCAGTACTGCAGAGGTGACACAGAGACACAAGCACAGAGACCAGGCCACGTAAAAACACCATCCCAGGACAGGTGACTTAAAGGAACAGCCTCGCTCTGGGGGAGCAAGCAAACAAACAGAAAGAATGAGCAACATCTGCATTCATCTGGACATAACATCTGCATTCATCTGGACATAACATCTGCATTCATCTGGACATCTTCTCAAAGAAGACCAACCGCCTACTACCTGAAGAGGGGCTGCTTTGAAGGCTGCCTTTGAAGTTCTCACTTGGCATCTTGCTTCCATCAAAGCTTATTGCGATAGAATCAGGGGTTCCTAGCGCCCTCTTGTGGGAATGCACTGAAGCTGCAGCATATCCAAGTCTGCCAGTATTATGCTGTTGTGATACATACAACCTTTAAAACCTTATTTATTTATTTATTTATTTTTTTCATTTTTATCTCTGAAGTTGTTATGTCTAACCTCATATCTGTCACTCCAAGCCTCTTGAGCCAGTGACTGATTTCCCTGTGAAGACCTGGGCTCACACAAACCCTCATGGAAGGCATCTTGATACGCTGTGAAGACAGGAAAATGTTTCAAAAAAAATTTTTTCTTTTCAAAATATCAACCACTATCAAAGAAAAACACTCAGTATCTACCTTCAACAGTGCTGATGTCTGACACGGAACAATCTTTGAACAATCTTCTGGCTGATTTCTTCCTCTTGTCAGACTGTTGAAAAATCAAGAGCACCAACAGGTTGAGCCTCATGCCTGGGGCCAGAATTACCATGCTTACTGTTTACATGAATAATCATTGATGACTATGGCTGGGTATTAGGACTGAACCATGTGGGGAAAATATCTAATTGCGATTGCAATTTGATTGCCAGTGTTGCCAGTTACCCTAATTAGTTGTGAAACATTCTTCCTTTTGTTTTCTTTATCATTACACAACTTTTCCAGGATTTTGTTACCCCCGTCCCAACTTGAAACATGTTGCTGGCATCAAATTCAAAATGAACATATATTTTCCATGAAATGGTCAAATTTCTCATTTTAAACATTTGATATATTGTCTGTATCCTTTTTGCAACTAAATATGAGTTTAAGAGATTTGCAGATTATTACATTCTGTTTTTATTCACATTTTACACAATGTCCCAACTTTTTCTGTTTTGGGGTTGTATTTTTGAAAGTCAAGCTTCAGTTCAACATTCACTATATAATACATTAAAAAGTGACTATGAAATATTGCTGCCTAGTGCTTTTTAATGCTGGTACATGTGCATTGTATTGCCTCAGGAAGTAGCAAAATAATCAGTTGTTACTTTGCAACTTGCTAATTGCATGAGAGTTTACATTGCGATTTGGATTAAAATCCGATTAATGTGCGTGTGTGTGAGACAGGCGTGTGTGTGAGACAGGCGTGTGTGTGAGACAGGCATGCCCCATGCTGTGGGTGTGTAAGACAGGCGTGCCCCATGCTGTGGGTGTGTAAGACAGGCGTGCCCCATGCTGTGGGTGTGTAAGACAGGTGTGTGTGTGAGACAGGCGTGTGTGTGAGACAGGCGTGCCCCATGCTGTGGGTGTGTGAGACAGGCGTGTGTGTGAGACAGGCGTGTGTGTGAGACAGGCGTGTGTGTGAGACAGGCATGCCCCATGCTGTGGGTGTGTAAGACAGGCGTGCCCCATGCTGTGGGTGTGTAAGACAGGCGTGCCCCATGCTGTGGGTGTGTAAGACAGGTGTGTGTGTGAGACAGGCGTGTGTGTGAGACAGGCGTGCCCCATGCTGTGGGTGTGTGAGACAGGCGTGTGTGTAAGACAGGCGTGTGTGTGAGACAGGCGTGTGTGTGAGACAGGCGTGTGTGTGAGACAGGCATGCCCCATGCTGTGGGTGTGTAAGACAGGCGTGCCCCATGCTGTGGGTGTGTAAGACAGGCGTGCCCCATGCTGTGGGTGTGTAAGACAGGTGTGTGTGTGAGACAGGCGTGTGTGTGAGACAGGCGTGCCCCATGCTGTGGGTGTGTGAGACAGGCGTGTGTGTAAGACAGGCGTGTGTGTGAGACAGGCGTGTGTGTGAGACAGGTGTGTGTGTGAGACAGGCATGCCCCATGCTGTGGGTGCTGCTGCTGGTGGTTAGTGAGGTTCCTCCTTCACTGTAAAGCGCTTCGGGTACCTTGAAAAGTGCTGGGTTGCTGTTGCCAAATTTTAGACTTGCAGCCAATCGAGACCACTGAGGAAGATACAGTAGCTCTAGCCCACACTGAGGAAGATACAGTAGCTCTAGCCCACACTGAGGAAGATACAGTAGCTCTAGCCCACACTGAGGAAGATACAGTAGCTCTAGCCCACACTGAGGAAGATACAGTAGCTCTAGCCCATTACAGATAAGGAAGATACAGTAGCTCTAGCCCACACTGAGGAAGATACAGTAGCTCTAGCCCACACTGAGGAAGATACAGTAGCTCTAGCCCATTACAGATAAGGAAGATACAGTAGCTCTAGCCCACACTGAGGAAGATACAGTAGCTCTAGCCCACACTGAGGAAGATACAGTAGCTCTAGCCCATTACAGATAAGGAAGATACAGTAGCTCTAGCCCATTACAGATAAGGAAGCGGTTAGGTGGGAAAAAAGAAACCGTCAGAACCTATTTTGGCCTTTAAATTACAGTGCGAATCTGAGTCGTGGATGCAGTGTGAGTTACACAACTGGTTTAGTTCCAAATATTTCCACTGAGAAAAACAAAGTTTCAGCTTGAGGGTAAAAGGCGAGCCAAGTTTTTTTTTGTGTTCCGCCCATATATTGAGGTACCCTGACAGATTTAGCAAATTATCTGCTGTCAGTGAATAAATAAAAAGAAATTTGGTTAACAAGAAATTCTGATTTGTTCACACAAAATGCTGACAAATATTTTTTATTTTTTTTCAAATCAGGACCATATAATTTTATGAACATACATAGAGTATTTTTTAAATGTGACAATGTCAATAACACATGAGGAGAGTTGTGGTGGACAGATGATAGACGTCTGTGGTGTGAACACTGACCTGTCCGAGGCGGAACAGCAGCGAGATCAGAAACCCCGCCGGCAGCACGGACAGCGCACTCAGCAGCCCTGTCACCATGGAGACGTCCATCACACCCTGCTCTAAAGAGTTCTGCCGTCACCAGCAGCAAATCAATGAGGAACACAAACAAAACGCTTCAAAATCAATTGGAAAGAGAGTAAGAGAGATAGAAGGACAGAAAACAAGAGAGAGAGAGAGATAAAGAGAGAAGGAAAGAAACAAAGAAAGCCTGAAAGAAAGAAAGACAAAGAAAGAAAGAAAGAATAAAATGAAAATGAAATATATATATTCAAGAAAGCAGCTCACAACTTTTTTCTATTAATTTAAGCCCAATTTTAACGAAGTCACAATAGCCTACAGTGATTTGAGCTGAGACATTGCTGTGCATGCAGATCTCATAGAGGATGCGTCCCCATCCCTAATGTGCCAGGCCGTCTTTATGGCTGAGAAAATGTGACTGTGCCCAGGCCTCTTTATGACTCTTCATGTAAATGTAAATATTATCTGACCGGCTCGTGTTGGCCGTCGACGAGCGCCGCGCTGGCACACATGCAGCCCAGGTGGAGCAGCAGGCACACGGCCAGCCGCTGGACACGCGTCAAGGCACCGCGAGGACAGCTCAACACGGAGAACCACGGGTGGACGTCCTCCAGGTACTCCGTCAGCTTCATGTAGAGGAGCTGGCCAGAACAGAGAGAGAGAGAGAGAGATCAGGTTTCACATCAGATACACAAAGGAACGGACATTTCTGTTCAGTTTGTGATAGCAATTTGTGATAGCAGTTTGATTTTTTATTAAGGTTCGTTGAAAGGAAATTTACATTTGTTGTAAGAATATACGCAGACAAGTGTCAGATAAGACACAAAAAAATGCACAACAATATACAATACAAGATCAAATAGTTTAAGTTCTGACTAAACTTCTTTAGCCTATTATAATTGAAAATTAGCTATAGAACCTGACTGATACCATCAGTAAATATTGTGTTTTTAATGATTTTATGAAGATAAAATGTGCTATAAAACATTATGTATATTTCAAAACATAAAATATTCTCCTTGTGTAGTGTAGTGCTCTGCTCCCATGTACAAAACACATCCCTCTCTCTCTCCCAAGTACAAACCACATCCCTCCCTCCCTCCCATGTACAAAACACATCCCTCTCTCCCATGTACAAAACACATCCCTCTCTCTCTCCCATGTACAAAACACATCCCTCTCTCCCTCCCATGTACAAAAACGCATCCCTCCCTCCCATGTACAAAAACACATCCCTCTCTCCCATGTACAAAACACATCCCTCTCTCCCATGTACAAAACACCTGCACTGGCTAAACTACTACGCAGCAGTAACAAGTCGTCACCTTTCCGAATCCGAGTCCTTGTTTGCAGACTGTGAGTTTCCTCTCCACCTTCCCATCGTGCTCGTCGACGGCCAACCAGCACTCCCCGAGGAAGAGCCAGCTGCTCCAGCTTGGCAGCTCCCTCACCAGGACGTGGCTGACGTACCAGCTGGGTGAGGGGCCGGCGCTGTCGTGCCAGAGACGCACCTTCCAGATGGACCCCAGACGCTCCGCCGTACTGTCGGAGGGGCACAGGACGCACGGCGTGAATAATAATCCTACCGGCCCTCAGCGCAGAGAAATCATCTTTTTGATGTAAATGCGCTGGAGCCCAAACAGACGCATGTGGAGATCCAGGGGATGAGCGCGGATAAATATGTGTGTTGTATGTTGTGTTCATATAGAGATGTGTTGTGCTGTGTGGGGATAAATATGTGTGTAGTATGTTGTGTTCATATAGAGATGTGTTGTGCTGTGTGGGGATAAATATGTGTGTTGTATGTTGTGTTCATATAGAGATGTGTTGTGCTGTGTGGGGATAAATATGTGTGTAGTATGTTGTGTTCATATAGAGATGTGTTGTGCTGTGTGGGGATAAATATGTGTGTTGTATGTTGTGTTCATATAGAGATGTGTTGTGCTGTGTGGGGATAAATATGTGTGTTGTATGTTGTGTTCATATAGAGATGTGTTGTGCTGTGTGGGGATAAATATGTGTGTTGTATGTTGTGTTCATATAGAGATGTGTTGTGCACACTAACGGAGAAAAAACAACTCACTGGAGCTCTCTGGCATCATCTACACTCGTGTTTTTTGCTTCCTATACGCACATTATTGATCCCAAAGTGACGTTTTGGGCTTCTTGGCTCTTATAGGTTTCATCCATGAAAAGCTTTTTTAAATTGTTTAGGAAAATGGAGGTTGATATAATTAAACTGGTACCTCAGAATAAAGGTGTCTTTGGAATTCCTTGAAAAAAGGGACCTCTCTGGGATGTAAAGTTCTTTGGTCTCAGACACTCCTTCCTCACCATACAGCACAAGATAAACCTGACATTTAAAATGTAACGTTAACACACTAAAACCATACCCACCATAATAAAAACGTTTTAACTAACAATGACCAGAATTGACCATGTTTACATTTACAACCTGTTTACCCTGTTTACATAAACGCCGGGTTCAGCAGCTCAAAAAGCTGCACAGCTATAGTGCACTAATAATAAAGCACTTATTATACACAAATGCTGACAGTATACATAAACAGATAAGTGGCAGAATGCAGTGATTAAAAACCCTTGTGGGCATTACCACCACTGTGAACAAACATTTAGGCCATAAATACAAATCCCCAATTAGACAAACAGGCCTATTTAAAAACCCACCGCTAACACATTTACAATTATCCAAACAATGTCAGACGTGTGTAGGGAGAGTGATCCGGGCCGGCTGGCATCAGCAGCACCTCCTCCTCGCTACGCTCGCATGCAGCCAACATCTGGCCCGGCAGGCCTCCATTTGCATGTCTTTAGGGAGCACGCACACAATACCTTGGCTGTCATGATGGAGCGCGAGCGCAGGCCTGTGTGGATGGTGACAGAGTACAGCTGCTGGTGGAGTGCCGCACAGTCTGGCAGGACGTGCGGAGCGTCGCTCCGTTCACAGTGGCCGTCGGCGCGCTTACAGACCATCAGCATCAACGCGTAGGCGACGAGGGACAGGGCGATGACCCAGCTCAGGGTGAGGTTATTGGAGGGCCTGCAAAATAACATTAGACAGTGTCTTTAAGAATCAGAGTGCGTTTGTTAGTCGCTAGTTGCAGACAGTGCTTCAGAAATGCTGCCGTGCGGTATGTGCAAGTGAATCATCGTTTGTCCACTTCAAGTGAAGGGGCCTGGCTTACATGGCATACACAGCGGCGTCCCCCACATCGACATGGCTCAGCACGGCTCCGTACGCCACCGTGAGTGGGGAGAGGTGGCTGCAACTGAAGAGGGATTTATCAAATGTCACATCAAAATTAAAAATGAAATTAGTCAAATTGAATTTAAACAGCAGTGGAGCTCAGGCAGATTGTTATCACAGATGCAGTTCCTTCAAAGAGGCCCTTGGGGACCATCAAAGACCAGACGACTGTCTGAGAGAGCAGTGGTGAGCAACTCTCACAAATCTAAATTGTATCACGAGAATAAAATCTATTTAACAATTTTCCATTACTTAAAAAAATATAAATATTTTTTTTCTTATTTCTAGAAACATCAGCACCAAATAAAACACAATGGCCCCTGTGTTGTACCTGCAGTTGATTCTGACATGGGATGACCCAGGCTGGGGTCTGCAGTCCTCGTGGGTCCATTCTCTCTGTCCATCCCAGGAGAGACAGTGCACAGATTCAATCTGAAGGGTGTAGTTCACAGACGGAGCCACATACTTATTCCTGGATGTTTTTCCGTAGTCTGCGCTAAGGATTGAGACGTATCCAGTGCCACCATCTGAGACATCAGAACAATCCAGATATTAACACACGTCAGTTGAGCTCCTAAAACCGATATGTGAGGCCTTCTGCCTGGACATTTTTAGTATTATTTGTGATACATATGATCAGTGGTACATTAATTTTTGTGATACATATGATCAGTGGTTGGTTAATTGGCTAAACGGATCAAAAGAATGAATTGCAACCTTGCAGATGAGAGGAAGGGAAGAGCATGTGGACCGTGTCTCCGTCCCACTGATGCATCCTCTTCATGCTGTACAGAACAGGGGTAGGCCTCTCTGACATCCTAATAAGGAAACACATTCCCACAATAACACATCCAGATGTAAGAAATAGAAAGAAATCTATTCGTCTTTGAATTCCTAGATATCTAAGTGTCTGCTGTGACGGTGGGAGACCTGAAGAGAAGCATGATGGTAAAGGTGCGATTAGCGGGCCGTCTGAACACCACCGTGGCTTGCACGGCCTGGCTGAGGAGCTCTGGGGTCACGTTGAACTGGTGGACATTCACCTCTCCGTGCAGCAGAGTGACCTCTGAGGCTCGGGCAGTCTGCTCGAGAGAGAATGTTTGAGTGAGATTTTAATTCAATTCATTCATGGATGGTTCAATAATGATTTCAGTGAAATCA
Source organism: Alosa pseudoharengus (assembly GCF_046254945.1). Taxonomy (NCBI): domain Eukaryota; kingdom Metazoa; phylum Chordata; class Actinopteri; order Clupeiformes; family Clupeidae; genus Alosa; species Alosa pseudoharengus. The sequence goes on along the minus strand of NW_027468650.1, from coordinate 3,967,093 downwards.
GTGGAATTTTCATAAATCATTTATCCTTTACTTCAAGGGTATCTCATAACCCCAGAGTAAATACAAACATTAAATCCAGTTCATGATTTTGATTTCAAATACATTTATCATGAAACCTGAATATGAAGTTCTAATATCAGTCACTGTAATATTAGTCCTCTTAAATATAGATTAATTATGAGGTAGTAGCCTACTGTGTCACATCTATGTATTTCATTTCTACTCACCAAAACCCTGATGTGAATTACCATGCAGTGAAACGCTATGCATTGAGCTGCCTCCTTTATTCCTGCCTCACTACAGCTTACAGGTATATGGTCAAAAGTATTAATACATTGAAAGAAGGTGCATCCCATACATTGGTCGGCTTTCTCTGGAATTCAATAGACAATGGGAGGTCCAAGTGCCGTACTCTTATTTTCCTCCAGGTGGTGCAGTTGTACAGTCTCAAGTCAGCAATATCTCCAGTCAGCTTAAAGAAACAGCAGGCCAAATCAAACATTGTACTGGTACAATAAATTCCGTCAAAACGATTTGAAAATCTGACATTCTCACCTCCACTGGTGTTTTGCCCCAGTAATATGGATTCTGTTCAAAATGCCAGAGTTGGGAAATTAAGCAAGAATTTAATCCATCCCTGAGACCAGAGATAAAAGTATCCATTCCCACAGGATGATGAAATGTTGCAGGGCCGATGCTGAAGCTATTGGTGGGGAGTTGGTCACATCTCCATGTTTTAATTTCCAGGAAGCTGGTGTTAAGGAAGCATTCAGAAGCTCTGCTTAACGTGATGTCCTTCTGTGTTTCAGAGAGATGATATTAAATATGACAGGATGAAATAGGAATGAAAAGCACTACTCCACAAGGCAACAAAGGGGCAAAGGAGTCTAGCACCAGTATATGAGATACTCATGCCAGTCAAACTGACCTTCAGTGTTAATAAACCTCTTTTAATCAGCTTTCACGTGACCAGGAAATGGAGGGACGACAAACTATAACACATTATTCTAGAGAGAGATGACTCTATAACACATTATTCTAGAGAGGGATGACTCTGTAATATTCTCACTCTCATAAATCTAGGTCACAATGTCAATGTTGTAAGAAAAACAAAAAACTACAACAATTGTGAACAATATATTGGCACATTCATTTGTCAGAATTCTGAGTGACAGTCTTACTGCCTTACCAGAGACACATCTGTGATTGTGCGAAGGACATCAGAGGTGAGCTCAATGCCTTCCTTGGAGAACCGACGCAAGGCTGTCAAGGTATGGGACAGGGCAGAAACGAAGGCATTAACAACACGCTTCTCCAGGGAAGGCACATCTTCAGATCCTCTCTCTTTTGGAAACAGGGCAGAAAGGTCCTGAATGTGCTTGATGAGCAGCTTGGCACTGTGCAAAGTCACCTGAGACAAAAATAGATCCACGTTAGATGCCATGAACGTTGGCATCTTGCACTTGGGAGTAATTGTCTGCATCAATTCTTTTATAGTTAGTAAATGGAAACTGTGATGAAGACCAGTCACTTGTCTTGTAAGGGACAAATAGGTGAAGCAGCCAGACTGCATATACTACTCACTTGATCTGTGACTTCCATGAGATCTGTCAAGATGTTAATGTTTTGGGCCAGTAATCTCTGCTGAACAAAATCACCTGTTACCCTCAATCATAACACAGAAACAAGGTCCCTATTTACAGATACAGCATAGTTCAGCATTGCTATGACTGCATAAACATACCAAACAGAAATATGCAAATATATCATTCAGAAGTCTGGGGAAACATGGGTAATTTACTCCCTATAGTAAATACTATAAGATCTCTAGCAGTTCTATGGTAGTGTATAATATTCTGTGATGTTCTGTAATGCCTCTAGTGTATAGTGTTCCTATAGGACAGTCTACACGTTCTATAGTATGTCTCAAAGTTCTATAGCAGTGGTCCCCAAACTTTTTCTTCCGAGGGCCAGCTCACTATGCCTGGCTCCAAGAGAGGGCCAGAGACTCGGAGTAGTTCTATATCAGTAACCATAAATAGCTTAGTGCTGTGAACAGCAGCAGTCTACCTTAGTTGAATATTCTATTACATTTAATCATGGCCTATTGCAATTTAATACCATTGTTAGCTGTGTTTATATTGTCATCATGCCATATCAGTGTAAAATTAAATAATACTAATAAAAAAACGTTTGCATTCCCAAAAATATTAGCAGGGAGTCCCAAAAGTATATTTTATTAAAAAATGTGTGAACTCTGAATTCTGTGTCTTTGCATACACAGCTCAAGTTGTGAATATCCTACAAATAATTTAAAGTTCTCAAACTATGAGAATTTTATGAAGTGATGAAGTGGTCTGAAATGACCACCATTCTAACTTTCAGTCACCTGATGAGAACTTTGTGAACTCTTTGTATGAACATTTGAACGAGTGAATAAAAAATAGAAATAATTATCCCAGAAAGTCCCAGAAATATGACTTGAATAGAAGTTAGTTAGTTATTAACAATTAATTGATACATTTTTAAAATACTTTGAGCACTGATGCAGTCAGCATAGGCCTCCTACATTGTTTGCAGGTAGGCCTACATTTCATTCCGTTTTCGATGGCAAACGCAAAACAGCGCCAAAACAACCACCGGTGGACAAAAAGAGTATTACATGTGTACTGTTCAGACTCGCCATAAAGAACGAATGGGGGAAATTGCGGAGGTTTTAGTTTGACGATGTTGTACTCCCGTGCGGGCCGGGTGATATATACTACGGACATGTTTTGGGGGGCCACCCAAAATGAGGTGGCGGGCCGTAGTTTGGGGACTACTGTTCTATAGTATGTCTCAAGTGCTCTAATACATCTTTCTAAAGTTGTTTTTCATAAGGGCTGTTTTATATAAGTATAAGTATATATACTTTTTTGCTCACGTGAGGGAAATTTGGTCTCTGCATTTAACCCAATCGGTGAATTAGTGAAACACAAACAGCACACAGTGAACACACAGTGAGGTGAAGCACACACTAATCCCGGCGAATTGAGCTGCCTGCACCAACGGCGGCGCTCGGGGAGCAGTGAGGGGTTAGGTGCCTTGCTCAAGGGCACTTCAGCCGTGGCCCACTGGTCGGGGCTGGAACTGGCAACCCTCTGGTTACAAGTCCAGAGTGCTAACCAGTGGGCCACGGCTGCCCACCCCGTTGTTTGCAATTCAAATGTCATGGTGTGAGATCTCACCTCATCCCTGGGAGTCAGGCAGCATAGCGCCGTCACAAGTGCATTGTGGGTAGCCCCCAGCAGCTCCTGAGAGGACACTGGCTCCTGGCGTAACCTGCCGAGCACCCCCGCCAGTAGGGAGACGGCGTTCTGGACGTCCCGGACGCTGCCCATCTGCGTGAGCCTGCTGAGGTTCTGAGTGGTGTAGGCGAGTCTGGGGGGGTCAGGGGAGAGTGGTCAGAGCGGTGTGGTCAGGTCAGTGGTCAGAGCGGTGTGGTCAGGTCAGTGGTCAGAGCGGTGTGGTCAGGTCAGTGGTCAGAGCGGTGTGGTCAGGTCAGTGGTCAGAGCGGTGTGCAGTCTGGCATTATGAATGAGGTGGTGAAGGATGTGCTGTTATCTTACAGGTCCTGCTCAGGGGCGTGGGACAGGGGCGCGCTTCTCTGGAAACGGGGGAGAACCCTCACGGTGGCTGCGCATGCTTTAGTCGTAGCCCCATACTTGTTCTCAATCACAGTGTAGACGGTTACTGTAAGAGACACAGGCGAGGAGTGTTGTTTTGCGCTTGATATGATTCCATTCCCCAAATACTACTGACCTGAAGACATGACCATGATCATAATACCTGTATAGTGATTTTCATGACCTCCAGATGGCAGGTGGAAATAATGCTGGAAGTCTCGGCCCTCGTACAACACAACAGCAGGGCTCTTGCCAACGGTGTAGCTGTACTTATAGAGCAGATCCTGTTATGACACATCAAACAGATTTGAAATTAGTGCTGCTAGTGATATAACACACAGGAAAGTACCAACTAAATTTCCCAGTTGTCCAGTCCAGTTGTTTGGGCATTAAAAAGCCATTTGAGCCCTTTGCTGTGTTAAAATGCGACAGATTTCAGCGTGGCAATGCACCTCTCTTCCAGACGCACAGAAGACGCTGAAGTGCGTGAGGAGCTCGAGCCCCTCGCTGGGTTGCACCAGACATGCCATCCCCTCAGGGGCGGCCGCAGGGAGCGTCCTGAAGAACAGCTGGGACTTCCCCACCGCTGTCCAGCGCTCACCTGACAAGGCGCGGAAACACAAAGACCTTTAGAAACGTCTCTCTGAACGTGCACTCAAAAATACTGAGAACAGGACAAACAACATATGACATGTTTAAATGATGGACAATCTGTTTGTTCGGACCCAAAAAATCCCCTATCCCACAATTTTACGTTTTAAAACATTTTCCCTCACAGATAAAACAATTAAATCTGATAACCAAGCTTGACTGGATTTTCCAACTGGTCTTACTTGCGGTCACGGCCAGCATGTAGTGGCGGTTTGGGCTCAGTGAGTAAGGTTTCAGTGTGATGACAGATGAAGAAATTCCTGATAAAAAACAAAGAAAGTACCCCTCTCAGAAAAGCACCCCTCTCAGAAAAGTACCACATCCAGGTACAATGAGACACACACAAGCACACTTTTTATAGCCACTGCATCCCTAATGAGTGTAATGAAGAATAATGGTTGTTAATATACATTCATTTGTTCATTTAGCATAAATAAATGTACGTGAACAACCATTATTCTTCATTACATGTACTGCAGTCATCTCCCCACCTTCAGTACCTGCTACAGCGTGAGACTCCAACACCACGGGATCAACGAGCTCTCTCCCCAGGTCCAGCAGAGTCCTCTCTGCTGCAGCCAGACCAGGGCGCTTGGAGTCCATCAGAAAGCTCTCCTCAGGATGGTCCGGCTCAGACAGGTCTCTGCCTCCGTTCTCCCAAGCGAAACCCACGCCTAAATCATAGAGAAGAAACCGCCTAAATCATAGAGAAGAAACCCACGCCTAAATCATAGAGAAGAAACCCACGCCTAAATCATAGAGAAGAAACCCACGCCTAAATCATAGAGAAGAAACCCACGCCTAAATCATAGAGAAGAAACAGACGCCTAAATCATAGAGAAGAAACCCACGCCTAAATCATAGAGAAGAAACCCACGCCTAAATCATAGAGAAGAAACCCACGCCTAAATCATAGAGAAGAAACCCAGGCCTAAATCATAGAGAAGAAACAGACGCCTGTCATGTTAAGGAACTCAAACAGCAACCTGTTAGCTTAAAGAAAATAAAAAAGTAAATATAAAAAACTGATGATAATATTTATTGAATTTTGAAATGACAGTGGTCATTCTCTCAGCATTTGTGATACCTGTCGGTCTTCCAGCATATGTTCCTGAGTCGCCCTCTTCGATCCCAATGAAAGGGAAATCATAATCTGAAATACCAACATTTAGACTTCCAGTCAATCACATAGCACATAATTACATATAACACATAAAGCAACATGTGAAACATTTTGCTTTATGCTTTATTTTTGCTTAATTATTGCATATGTAAGTTTTATATTTATTAATGTGCAATGTCCATGTCAAATAAACCTTAAATAAGAAATAAAAATAAATCTAAAAGGAAATCACCTGTGAGATAAAAATGACCACTTGAAGTTTCTTCTGCCTCAGGGTAATCACTGTGCCCAGTCCTGAGTAGATCTTAAAGGCAAAATACATTTCATTTGCACTGATTATTATTCTTTTTTAAATTACACAACTCTTTATCACTTTTTAATCTACATTTAATTTGACCTAGCAGGCACATGATTTCATCCACACTACATGTCAGATATTGCCCACACTGCTGCAGGTCTGTAGATGACCCAGAGGGGTCTCTGTAGCGCTACCTGGCTCTCCGGTGGCACTGTGGTGTTCCCGGGTCAAAGGTCGATCAGAGTCGTTTTCAGCTGGGGCACCACTACCTCCCTCTTCAAAGATCACAGGAATCCCAGAGAGGTGTGAATCAGTCTCCCCCATCAGTACTAGATCTGAGGCATCATCTATGCACATGGAAACATCAACAGCACATTCACTTGTGACATGTTCAGCAAAGCCATTGGAAAGTAATGGAAGACTAGGCTCAAATTCGGCCACCATCTATTGATTGACTGCACTGTTGGAAAAATATCAACAGAAAAAATATGCCTGAAGAAAACCCCGTTGGGTTGAAACGTTGCCGTTTTATATTTATATTTATATTATTGCCTGTGTGTGAGCATTCACTTTTGTTTCGCCTTATCGTACAACTTGTCCTGCACCTGTCCTAAACGTGAGTAGGATGTGCACACAACCTCTCTACCAAACTCAGAATATGAACCCAAGCCTTTGTATGTGTACTAATTCTTCAAACCTTTTTAAATATTAGCTGTGTTCAATTGAAACACTGAATAGTCATTTCCTCTCTGAACCTGGATTATTGCTCTACGTAACGGGAATATATCAAACATCACTGGATTATTGCCCTACGAAACGGGAATATATCAAACATCACTGGATTATTGCTCTACGTAACGGGAATATATCAAACATCACTGGATTATTGCCCTACGTAACGGGAATATATCAAACATCACTGGATTATTGCCCTACGTAACGTTATAAATTTATGACGAGCAGCCACAGGACTGCACTGTGTACCATAGTCTCCCGGCGACTGACGGGCATTCCACACATCACCTAAACGTTGGGTCACTTCATCAGGTTGGTCGGCGGGCAGCGTCTGTGCTTCCTCATGCTTGCCTTCTGTCCTCCATCTGCCCCAGCTCACCAGGGCCTCACCCTCCTCATAGCTGCCCCGTGGGTCGGAGGGGGCAGGGGAGTGCCCATGTGTGCCCCGGGGTTCCATCCTGGCGGTGGGCACATGTGGACCAGTGGAATCGGTCTCCAGGGCAACAGGGACTTGGTGCTCTGGTGTGTTAATGGACTCGAGTAGAAACTCAGAGAAATCATCGAAGGTGGTCTTATGGATGCTTTCAAACGATGGCGTTGGGGAGGCTGGCATATGAAGTTCATATGAGGATGATGATGATGATGCTGAGGATGATGATGGCGTATGAAGTTCGTATGAGGATGATGATGATGTTGAGGATGATGATGGCATATGAAGTTCGTATGAGGATGATGATGGCGTATGAAGTTCGTATGAGGATGATGATGGCGTATGAAGTTCGTATGGGGATGATGATCCTTCGTACAGCTCCACTGCTTCTTGGGTGTAATTTGGACTTTCAATGATTTTTGCAGGTGCGCCTTGATCAGCAGACCTGCAGAACGGCACTAGGGGAAGAGACAGGAATGACAATAGGATGTATCCCATAATATGTTTCATTTTGAAATCTATCTGAAAGCCCAGCAAGCAGGCAGCAAGGGGGGTTGCCATCCTCTTACCTTCACTGATTACTCTACTGGTGCCATTCACTATGTACAGCTTCCAAGAAAACACAACGTCCTCTGAGACAAAGGTGTCTTTCTCAAAGAATGCTTCAGCAGAAAACTGCTCATTCCAATGCACTCCAGTACCCTGGCAGTGACCACAGTTAATCTGAAGATTCCTGAGGGGAAGAAAATATTTTGAGAAAAAAAAAAATAAAACATTCAAAGGATACAGTACACAGTGGCACGGATCTGACCTTCGGTCCTACCTCATGGCGTTGGGTGTGATCGTGACAAACATCTCAGATGAGGAGGAGCGGCCCCCACTCTGAACGGTCAGCGTGAATTTGAACTGGTCGAATGTGGGATTCAGGGCACTGGCTGGGAAGACGAGCTGTGGGAGAGATCGAGGGACAAGCTGGAGGGACTCCTGGAAGCACCGGCCTTCTGTTCTGCTCAGTGGCCTGCAGTGCCAACTGTAGCTGGACAACAAAAGCCACACTTGAGCTGTGAGCATGTACGTCCCGACAACAAGATGAATAGAAAATAATTTCAAAGAAAACGATAGGAAATAAAATTTAAAAAAAATATATATATATATAGCAAGTGCCATGTGGATCCTTGAACGAGCAGAAGTGACTATTTACAGTGAATATGCTACAAATCATGGAGCTGGACTGTGTTGGTTTGCCTGTGATGGCGGTGATGTGGCTGCCTGCTTTACCCTATGGTTTTACCTTAGTGGGATCTGTGATGGCGGTACCCTATAGTTTTACCTTAGTGGGATCTGAGGGAAATCAGGGTCGTGTGATTGCTCTCCATTCAGGGTGATTAAGGTGTTGTCATGGCGACTGATGAAGAGGTTTGTGGCTCCCTGAATGATGCTAATCGGGGGGCGGGGCCCCACCTCCACACAGACGGAGTAATTACTGTACACCACACTTCCCTTTATCTGAACCTGCACACACACACACACACACACACACACACACAGCAGCAGCAGCAGCATGGGGTCAGGTGAAGCAAGACTAGACACACAGCAGCATGGGGTCAGGTGAAGCAAGACTAGACACACAGCAGCATGGGGTCAGGTGAAGCAAGACTAGACACACAGCAGCATGGGGTCAGGTGAAGCAAGACTAGACACACAGCAGCATGGGGTCAGGTGAAGCAAGACTAGACACACAGCAGCATGGGGTCAGGTGAAGCAAGACAAGACACACAGCAGCATGGGGTCAGGTGAAGCAAGACTAGACACACAGCAGCATGGGGTCAGGTGAAGCAAGACAAGACACACAGCAGCATGGGGTCAGGTGAAGCAAGACTAAACACACAGCAGCATGGGGTCAGGTGAAGCAAGACTAGACACACAGCAGCATGGGGTCAGGTGAAGCAAGACTAGACACACAGCAGCATGGGGTCAGGTGAAGCAAGACAAGACACACATTTTATTTTACATTTTACACCACAAAGTGTCTACTGCAGACCTAACAAAGAGTTGCATCAATGGAAAATATTATGATTACAGCAAAAACTACAACATACACAACAATAACAACAATAATGATGATAATAAAAATAATAATTTCATTTCATTTAATAATTGAATTTGAATAGCAGTAAATGTCTGTAGAAGTTTAGTTACCTTGGCTACGGCTCTGTAAATGCCATAATGAAGGAAGAACGCTGGGAGCTCAATGTTTTGTTTGTGGGTTTCAACTGAAGCAAGCTGAATTTGGCTCCCGCTGGAGTCGTAGGCCACCCATGTGTACTGCAGTCCCTGGTACATGTCACACTGGATCTCCGCCGCCTCGTAGGTCACAGCCAGACGCACAGACTGATCCCGCTGCACCTGGAGCGGAAAGAGACACCCTCTGCGTGATTCCCTACTCACTGGGCAGACCTCATGTATGTCCACCAGATAATGTGAAGTTCATCATCTCTGTGACTCAAGGTTCTCGTTAAAAGAAAGAAAAAAAAAACACTTCAGCTAAACATCTCCTACCTGTATTTTATGAGGGCCCATGTTCTTCACTGGCGGAGGCAGACAGTGTTCACTTGTAACAAATATGTGGTCATTTAGAGAGGCAGAGCTGACCAAGTTGTGCATCGTCACGCCAACCACAAACTCCCCGAGTCTGGAGATGACGAAAGGGGAAATGGTATGGTATAGGATTTGATTAGGTCATGCCATGCCTTACCATAGAACGTCATACATTATACTAGCTTGATTCCCATCCCAGCATGCATCATATGATATGGTGTTGTTACGTGCACAAGAGCTCACCTTGAATCCCATCCCAGCATGCATCATATGATATGGTGTTGTTACGTGCACAAGACCCCACCTTGAATCCCATCCCAGCATGCATCACATGATATGGTGTTGTTACGTGCACAAGAGCCCACCTGTCAAATATGTGCCGTTCAGTTCTCCACCCATGTCGTGTGGTTCCATCACCAAATCTCCAAAGGTAGGTCACATCACTCCCAGCGCTAACTCTACATTTGAACTCCACCGTTGTGTTTACGAGAACTGAGGTCTGAAACTGCAGCTTGTTGGGTTTAATAGCCCTCTGCACTATCACAGCATACACATCTGAAACTGCAGACGTTTGCCCACTGAACACTCTCACAGAGATATTGTACCTGAAAATATAAAAACACAAATCACTAGAAAACATAACACATACAACATAACTAGAAAATATTACACAATGAAATATGTTGATTATGATAAGTAACCTTTTAGGAAGATGGAATTTTTTGGTGATGGCTCTTAAGGTTGTTCGGACAGGTTGTCTGTTCCCAAAGTCCCATTGGAACTCAAGAGGGTCGGGCTCCTCAGTCATTGCCAGGAAGGTTATTTCTGTGCCTGCGACATAAGCCTGCTTCTCCGTATACACCCGGACAACTAAACAAAGAGGTTATTTTTAAAAAGGCCAAAGAACTTTCATCAAGTCCTGGAAGAAGGAGACTGCAGACCATAACTGACATACAGTACATGTCTTCATACACACGAATCCTACACAGATGACATGAATGAGAGTGCTAATGTTCGCACTCCTTAATGTGCCTTGGTGACAATACCGTGTGTGTAGGCTACACAACACCGGCTTACTTAAACTGGCGATAAGGCTTCCGACACATCAGCAGAGTTAAAACGTTTAGGCCTATAGTGAATATATAATGAATTAAACAATAACGTCTTGTTACAACCTGGGTTCAGATCATTCTCAACTTGAAAAGGAAGTATTGGTCAATTGTTTTTGCACCTGCTATTTGACACTTACTAGTAGTAACCTAGTAGTTTCACATTCGTAACAGTGAGCGTATACGAGAATGCTGATGTAGATGCTGTGTAGCCTACTTACCCATTTTTGAACCCTCTCCTGATGCGAACACAGCCATTATTCCGCAAATAACCCAGAGACGCATTTTGCCTGCATGCGTGCTGTAGGCCACTCATCCAACTTAAAACAGAGGAACCGTGCTACTCTCTTTTGTCCCTTAGATACAGTGAATGTTAAATTCGAAGATAGGTGAGAAATGCTGTTAGGCCTGTGCATTCAATGCCAATGGCTGGCATTGTCCCGTTTGTCTTTGGAGCACAGAACACACAGGAAGCACAGAACAATAAGAAAAAATAATGGTTTCAGGTGCATTAAATCGCATACGACAGAACAAATTTGGATTGATGCTTATACCTCTTTAAATAAATGTGCTGATACTGAAATAAATACCAAACATGGTAATTACCCTCGCGGTTTCGAGGAGGGTCAGAGATGAAGACAATGTGCGAGGAAGTTTTAACTAGTTTCACGATTTCCTGTTGGAAAACTGTAGAATGGATTCCCGCAACTCACTGTCTAACTGGTGCTATGCGTTGACCTTTGACGTGGTGGCCTATTAACAACTGTTGTCTGAATGAAAAATGGTTGTAAAGGATGAAGACGTTTAAAATAATAAAATCTAATTATTTTGCAATGCAATTATGCCCAGGCCTGTGACCTCTTTGGATGTTCTCAACTTAAATCACATTCAATGCCAATCAAGCTAAAATCAATCAACTATTAATTCATTCATCTCGCACATCACTACTGATTGTATTTAGGAATAATTTCTGCATTCTGAAAATTGTATACTACCTTATTTAAAGACTTGTGTTGTCCGGATAAAACTGTAGCCCACACGGCGTTGCTGTGTCTGGCATGCTCATGAAAAGGAGAGGTCAGGGTGGACTCTAAATTGCGTTTCTAGTGGAGATAGACTTGCAAAAACATGCTCTGACTTAATCAACACCGTGACAATCCCGGGCACTAATTCACCACCTAAGGGATTCCGTCCTACTGACCAAATACTCTTTAGCATCTTCCAATCTGTTGGCTAAATACTTTCCCATCTCAGAGAGAAATAGCGCCTATTTATCTCTGTTAATTAATTTCTTTATTTCAAATTGGAGGTTATCTGACCAATTTGATTCTTTGCACAGCAATTTGTGGATAGTCCGGTGTTTATTTTCAGGTATGTTATTTATTATTATTTTGATTAGACTTTTTATATAATTCAATTAATGAAAATCTGTAATCCATATTTTCGTTACTTGTAGCCTAGGTTTTATGGATTGCTATGTGTGTGGACCTTGACCAAAAGCTGCTGCATCTTGATGGCTGTTGTGTTTTCTTCTCGACTTCTTTGTGTGATCAGAATCTAAAATCCTCTAAGGTTTCTTAAAATAAACTTCAGGGGGTAATCTTATTAGTGCAAATTCTCCCTAATAATACGGTGATTACATTTTAATAAATCTATAATGGTCACGGGTAGGTCTAAGAGGCGTGAAAGTGAACTGCTGCAAGTAGCTTGCAAAAGTAGAAAATGCTCAGGTGAAAATTGCAAGCCACAAACGAGCTGTCAACGGAAGCTAAATGACTGCTTGTCAAGGTTGTTTCAGTATTTGATTTCTCTGTTAACTTCAAAGTCACCCATCAAAGAGACACCGTCAGGCTGTATGAGAAATGAGAAGTTCTGGGCTGGGGGTCTGAACAGGGTGTTAGTGACCCAGTCAAGCGTAGCAAGTGCTGACCCAGCCAACGGGTGAATTCCAAAGGAGGAAGCTGGCGGCTCTGCCAAAACGCTCCCTGTGTTGAGGGCTGTCGAAAAGCGGTCGCTTCTGCATTTCACTGTGATGGATAACATGAGAAGTGGACTGACAATGGCGTGGGTCAGAGAGCCCAAAAGGCAAAGTGGATGACAAAAGTGCAGAAAACATCTCTTAGATTACTGAGACTTTTACACTTAAAGGTCTGCTGCTGGAAGGAAATGCGTTGTTAGGTAAATTATTGAGTTATCGTCTTGGCCTTGCGTCAAGAATATCCAATTGTTTTAGCCAAACGCATACAATTGACGCAGACGGTGGCCAGGTGACTAAATATTCTGCGCCCCCTACTGCTAACCTCGGCCACGTTTTTACACTGGGAATGTAGATCGTGGGCATAGCCTATTTTAACAACATATTTATGAACCAGACATAGCTTTAACAGCTCATTGGAAAATATGTTACACATTCACAAGTTAAACAAACCTGCGGAGGCTGTATGAAACCCCCTTTGGCCTCAAATTATAACACATGCTCTTTCTAGTTTATTTAGCAAGTAAAATAAGTCCAAATAGGCCTTTGTAGACAAATAAATTGAATTTTCCAGCCAATATGTTTGTGATCTCTTGATAATTTATAGCCTACAAGACACAGTAACTTTGCCTGTCAAACGCAGTTTTCTTAATTTGCATAATGTCAGAGATTTATTTATTAATAATAAATTGAGATCGGTTGCGTGTTGCGCTGTCAATCAAAACACAAACCCGTAGGCCTACGTCCATACCGAAGACTCAGAAATAAAATGTATCACCAGACAGCTCTGTTTCTCTGGGGAGTTTAGCCTTTTATTAATGAGGGTGCTTGGTGTAACTGATGTAACTTCATACAGGGAAAGGGAATATTGTTTGCCCAATATAATTGGCCTAATTTTTGAAGCATGCTGTTTAACGACAGGCTCCAATTTTACCAAAAATGTAATGGATTGTAGGCTACATCAGTAATTATTTCTAGATTTACAGAACAAGGTCCTACCTGCACCTCTTATTATTTGACCTGAATGGCCTTACAATTCATCACGACATAAGTGAATCGGCTGAGGGGAAAACATACCATGTCCCTGTAATGCCTGGCTGGCACACACCATATGCTACTGATCTCAAAGATCTGTAGAAAATGCCTATGGCTACAGTTGGGGCACTAATGATTTCAAGATTTGAGAGCTGTTACGCATGGAATTGATTAGGCTATGAATCCGATGCCACCACTAATACACATTCCGACTCTGTTCCTACCGGCCACCCTAAAGGTACTACCTTCGAGAAATACAACGATAATACCTGTCAATAATATGATGGTCTGTCGTCATCGGAAAATAAGCTGTTATGTATGTCATTGTATTCTGTCACAGATATATATACTTTACCCTAACAGACTTTAAACTGACCGCGGTTTGGTTCAAATCTTTTCAGGCTGTGAAACTTTGGTCAGTAGGCTATAGTTTTTTTTTATACAGCCTAATTGTGAGCTGTGATTGCGTCAGTTTTAGAATTGGAGCCAAATTACGATTACAATCAATTTTTTTTTTCACTTCACCAATTAAAGGCATCGAAGTGTAGCCCGCACTAACCACAGTCGGGTGGTCTAATAAAAAATGATAGAATTATGAGAACAGCCAGGTTCGAAACAATAAACAGTTTACCATATGCGGTACAGCTGTTTTTCCAGTACATTTGAGGGAAAACCCGACCGGCAGGGGGCAGTACGTAAAGACAACGCAGGGCCTCTCTGACGTCAATCTTAAACAACAATGCGAAGCCGGGAACGCGTTTGAAAGTTGCGGTTAAGACATTAAACATTAGTTCATTATTAAGTTGTTTTTTCTTTTGGAGATGCAGTTGGTTTATTTCATTCCAAATTCTCTTGATAACTAACTCCATGAACCACAAAATATTGCAGAATAAATGTCTTCAATAGACAAACTGGTTTGACAGATTTTCCTGAAATAACTATGGCAAAAATTGTAAAACATTGTTGCTACTATGCTTTACGAACATCTATTTACCTTTTTTCAGAGTATACAATGACATATGGAAAGACAACAACTACAGTTATTACACACATTCAGGTGGACAAAGACAGCAATTCATTACTAAAGGATGACATTTAATTTTCTATCATAATTCACATAAGGCACTGTTTTCCATGTAGATATTGGTCCTCTTGTGGGTAATGGAGATGCCTTCTGAGCATATTACACTGGCTGATACTTCTCAATCCTCTCTAACAGGGTCTCAGAGTAGCCCGGAGAGTAGTACCTGTGGACACAATATGGCATCATCACACAGTGGTACGGACACAATATGCCATCATATCACAGTGGTGTGGACACAATATGCCATCATATCACAGTGGTATGGACCAAGAGTTAACCATAGAAAGCATACGTATAAAAATCCATTGGATGCTTTGCATGTACTGATTTAGCTACAGACAGTGAACTCCCATTTTCCTGACTACCAATGTCAAAATATATTTAATGATCTATAGAGTTAATTTGAGTTAATGAG
>NW_027468650.1:3911975-3946975 GCF_046254945.1 Alosa pseudoharengus | reverse complement strand
CGGGGTTGAGGATCATCTGTGCCAGGTGAGCAATGGCTCCTGTGTCCACCACCGTCTGGGCGAGCTCGGGGGAGTGCTTGGCGATGTCGCTGAGGGCAGAGGCGGCGATGCGCTTCAGAGCGATCTCGGGCTCCTGGACGCAGAGCACCAACAGTGGCACTGCCCCAGCATCCACCACTGCCTGGGACAACTCTGGCCGCAGCACGGGAAGGACAAACACAGGGTGGGGGAAGGAGGAACACAGGGTGGGGGAAGGACAAACGCAGGGTCGGGGAAAGACGAACACAGGGTCGGGGAAGGGTTGGAAAAAAGATTCCTCTTACACTTCCTATTAGGTGACATTAACGTAGCCGTTTTGGCCATCACACAAAAATAATGCACTACTAACTGATAGCAAACTAACTATCGTAAACATGCTAATTACCAACCATTTCGTTTGAAAATTCTAAAACAACGATGTTTTTTAATACTTCAAAATAACATTTTATAAATGAACATTACATTTTTCAGTAGCCATTGTTTGCAGATTTGAACAAAATCTAGTTTGGTTCTTACCGGAGCTTTTACTGCCTGAAATATCTGATTTTGTTTACCGCGCTCGGAGTTTAGTGCTGGGCTGGTGGGTGCCTATTCCCAACCTTTCTCACTGCACATCAACGGTTAGCCCGAGAATTTTCATCGCAATTCAAAATTCCACACTGTTTACAGCTCTTCGAGTCACGGTAAAATGTACTTTTTGGTACATAGCTAATTTAGATACACTTATGGTGTGGGTGCTTGCGTTTATTTAGGAATCCGCCGTCTTGGTTTGTATAGAAATTAACATTAAGTGACACATACACGTAAGAGGTTGGACATATGGGACGGTTGGTAATATGTGACGTTCCGATAACAAGTATGCAAAATAGGATTATGATGAATTAAAGAGCGGATTAATTCAGCAATATGGCACGGGTGGGAATGGTGTTGGTAGCAGATATCGCCATGGCTGTGATTCAGCTCTACTTCCACCAGACCTAAATATTATGTAATATTAAAGGAACTGAATCTAACTCAGAACACAGAGGAGACTCTGTAATATTAACTCATTGAATGCCAAGCTGTTTTCGGAAGCTTTGTCCTAGAGTGCCAGCAATCTAGACCATTGTTGATGATTTTTGTACAGCCACAGCATATTCTGTGTTATAGCTATGAACACATACAATGGCTCGTTTAAAAGGTGAGACTTTAAGCTCTCAGTGGGTGCAAACCGTGTATTTCTACACGCCTCTGTTCCTGAGAAATCCCAAGCTAAACAGTGGCTAGTTTTCATCAAAATCGCTCATTTTTTTCTAGAAATGGAGATATAACGTCTTTCATGAAATATGAAGTGTTGCCTGTAAACTTTCCGGGAAGTGATCAGCGAGACCTGGCGAGACTGTCACCTAGTGATAGACCCACAAAAATGGCCTGGTTTTGACCTGACGTGCAGGCGTCACTGATTCGACCCAAAGCGGCAACCGAGTTATGATAAAATGTCCAGATTGTGCATTTTCATGAGTTTTCGATCGTCATATATTTCATTTCCATTCATCACAGAGTTCCCAAAATCACATATAAGGTGTGTTAGAGTGTCTAGTTTCGTAATTTTTAAAAAAAAGCTAAAAACGTAATATTACGTTTTTGGCACTCAACGCATGTGAAAGGAAAAACGTAATATTAAGTTTTTGGCACTCAATGAGTTAAAGGAACTCAGTCTAACTCACAACACAGTGGAGACTCTGGGTAAATGTCTTGAAGTCATGTGGTGCTGGCGTTGTTCTTACCTCCATTGTGACGAGCGATGTAGCCCAGAGCCCAGGCGGCCGCCTCTTTGACCCCCGGGTCAAACTCCTCCAGAGAGATGACCAGAGCCTCCAGAGCTCCGCAGTCCACCACGGCCTGCGCCAGCGCCGGGGAGTGCCTGGCCACGGCGCGCAGGACGAAGGCGGCCGCCTTCTTATAAAACCTCTGTGGACCAAAGGGGGATGGCATGAGAGAGGAGGAGGAAGTGTCAGCTTCACACAGGGGCATACAGTATGCAAACTAATGGAGGAAGGCCAGTGTGCCAGAATTTGCCCTTCCAAATTGATGCAGGCATTGTGCCACTGGAGAGGATTTGCAAGAGTATGGGTAATTGGCAGTTGTAAAGTGAAAGAAAATAGCTAAACATGAAGTGGGGGAGGGGCACTGTGGGCACGATGGAGGGAGCAGAGAGAGGATAGTAGAAGGGATAGAGAAAAGTGAGTGAGAGAGACAGAGAGGAAAAAAAAATAATTAATTGACACCCCCCCCCCCCCCCCCCCCCTCCCAGTTCAAAACGTCAAGCCATAGTTTTGACAAGAATGTCTAGTTAGCAGTGGAAAAGCTGCACATGGGAAAATAAGCTGAGATGGAACAAAAGCATCTGAGTGGCAAGCACCCCACTCCTGTTAAGGGGACTCTAAGTGTGTGAGGGACCAGACTAGGACAAAGCTTCCTTCAACAGGGACAAGAGCCAATACTGCATCTGTGAAAAGTGACAGTTATTTCAGCTTAACCGAAATCAGGGCTAAAGGGGAATCTTAACACATCTCATCATTTTCATTAACACTCATATAATGAAGACTTTTTTTCTGCCAAGACATTCTGATTAAACACCAATATGAAATTTCAATATCCGGTTTCAGCTAAAATTACACCTGTACCCATTTCACCATTATCGATACAATCAACTTTCCTTCTGAAGTAAAAGAACAGATTCTACTACATCCTGTAAGTAGTCTGCTTCAGTTGAAAAGATTTGACACTGAACAGCACAAAAGCACCTCAATGTACTGAAACTGAACACCGGCCCTGGCAGGTTTGAACTGAGAAAAAGCCTTACATTCTGCTCCGCCAAGGAGTACACAAGCTGGGGGAGAATGTCTCCCTTCACGATTGCCTCAGCCAGGTCATCGTTGTAGTTGGCAAGCCTTCCAAGTGCGAGTGCTGCTGTCTGCTGAATAGTTGGGACCACGTCCAACAGAAGAGGCCTCAAAAGGGACATTACACCTAAGCCAAGGAAAGTATGAACTTAGCATGGAGAAGAGAAGGCTAACGTGCTGGGTCTACCTGAACATAAATTTAGTATCCGACCTACCTTTAGTAGCCTACATGCTGCTCTTGTTTGTTTGTTTGTTTATAAAATACATGGATGTACTCTGAAGATAATCAGCATCTTAATTGTTTTCTTAGGTATAAGTAAAATACAAAAAAAAAATGTGTACTTAAAAAAACGGCCTAAAGCTTAAACTGAAAATGATGGCTAACGTTACAATAACTGTAAGTTAGTCTCAATGATTGTAGATAACACAAGTTAACACAAGGACAAACACATCTCCAAGAGCAGCCCCTAGACAGAGATAACAGCAAATAAGTATACGTATAAGTAAGTATAGAAATATAAGTAAGTAAATATAGGCTATCACGCGTCTGCTGTGGATCCAAGCCAAGCTACTAGTCTGGATGGCAAATTATCACTCACCTGCATTTTGTAAAGTTTCAATATTCTGTGGTCGTGTTGCAAGCTCCGCGACTGTCTGCACGAATTGTGTCCTCGACTTCTGGTACTGCTCAAATACTAAGGAGTAATTCAAGGATGAGAGGTATCAACGTTAACAACCTTCAACATTTATCCTGACCATTTAACATTAATTCTATACCAGAATTAGTTAGCTACCATACAACCTACTATAACGTTAACGTTAGCATAAAGTGTACTGTATCGTAACAGTAATGTTATATATTTCACAGTCTAGCAGTATTCACACAGCTTACCCTGTAAAACCTGCCGTTGACTCATATTCGCACAAACATTCGGCGAAATAAATTAAATCTGTGACACGACGATAAAAGATTTAGTGCTATCAGATTTATCAGGGCAGGTTAAAATGCCCTAAATCGATGTTGTGGTGTTTAGTTTGTCTTCGGCGTTTTGGCGTTGCCTCGGTAACCAACCGGAAGTGCATTTGCCCTTACGCTACCATGTTAACCGCTGTGCTTTCACGACCACGGCTTGTATTTACATGTAGGCTACTAGACTTAACGACCGAGGATCTCAAATCATCATGTCTGGCAGCTTTTGACAGGCGTTAACGTTTAGCGTAGTACAAACTGTCGTAGTTGTCCACTTTCGCAGAGGGAAGCGGGCAGCTGCAGTGGTCATTCCGCTGTCAACTTCACTTTCTGCCTTTCATCGAAAGCTTTCTGTAGCCTAAGTTTAGGGAACATGCTTTATGGTGTCATCTCCGTACTTGCTGATAATCCCATCGGTCAATGATTTGTTTAAATAATTGTATGACTCGTCTCATAACTCGTGTCCGATTGTTTCCCCTGATGGCATAGGGGTTGTATGTAACATTGTTGCATTCATTGACAGATTACATCCGCACGAAAGTGATGAAGTTACATTGTTTCATCTTTGTTACAACAAGCGGACTGGGCGCTGCGATTCGAACGCTTCATCAAAATTTCGCACGATGGAACTTGTTAAACAATTAATTGTGTTTTGGCAATTTCTTGCATTACATAGATCACTGTCTCTGTCTCTAGATTAATGCAACAGTATGAAACGGTAATGCACTGATGATAAAAAAAAATAAGGAGAAAAAAAAGGGAAAATAAGGAAGGTAGTCTGGGTGTAACTATCCAGAAGCATGTGTGGCCTATAGTTACTTCATTGACAAAATAACCTGAACCAAAACTAAACCATTGTGTCTGTTGAAATAATTGAATTTTAAATATTTTACTGAGCCCAATCACAGTTTGGCTTTAGCACACTGACGTTTATGTAAGGTAAATATGGGTTGGGGGAAAAACGCAGTGTGAGGCCAGATATAGACGTGGGTGTTACAGTTTAGTGGATGTCAAAGTTCAACTACGTTTTTTTATATCAATGTAGCCTGTAACAAATGTTTTTCATTAATTGTCTTAATTGTCTATTATTGCGGATGACCTCTTTTGTTCTCTGGGCAAGATCCGTTTATGTTGATTTTTTAAAATAAATATAAAGTTGAAATGATAAATGTTAATGTTTTGGAAATATTGTTGGCTGGAAATACTTTAGTTTGAAGCAACTGTCTCCATCAGATCCGTTTTATGATCACAGATCACATAGGCTATAGCCTGTAGGTTATTGCTTCTTCACGGACTTTCCGATAATGGGGTATTAGACAGCCTACACTAACGAGGGATGAACTCGTTAGAGTTCAAACCATTCTGTCCTAAATAGATTCAGATTCCAGCCACTGTCAGCCTGAATGCTGGCGATTCATGTGAATGGAGGAATGAACCCGTACCTGTCCTCTAGACATCCAAAACATTCCAAAACTGTGATGTGCAGCCCTATTGAACTCCGTCAGTAGGCTAGGCGTTAGGCTACTTTAGACCATAAAAAAGCTGCGGTCCGTTGAACTAGAGTTCACAATGTTCATGCTGCTTAGATAGTGATAGTGATGTTTCGCCCCCCCCGTGCCCATAGCTCAATTGTACGATTGGATTGCTCCCTTGTGAACAAAGCATTTGACACACCGAGTTAATTGGAAATTAGCCGACATATGTGCGAGATCAAAAGGAACTAAGTATGAAATGTTAAATAATCGACATTCACAAGATAATTTAAACATTGTCTGTAGTCCACTAAGTACTTAATTTGTCCGTGCATGCCTCAGAGGCGTCAGGTAATTAGTAAACATCTAATAACGTAATCCGACTAACCTTTCCAGTTTGACAGTGTAGAAAATCCACAATTGTTTGGACGTAATCTTCTTTAAGTGACAAATGTGAATGCTATTTGCGGTTTGACATTTAACCACCTATTTTAAGGAGCAGCGTTTAAAGAATAGATAGCAACAATCAATTTACCATATGCGTTATTATGTTTACCACGCACGCCCCATGCGCAGAAAGCTAATGTTTGCTTAACGCGTTTCTGACAAGTGAAATCCTAAATCTTGCAATGATGGTCATTCATGCGGTCTTCACTGCAAACACTTCGTCGGGTGATTCAAAAGTCAGTTTGAGTGGAAATGCATGAGTAAAACACAGAGCTAACCAGGCTAGATCCCTGCATTAGCTCGGTACAGAACCCTTTCAGTCGACGTTAAGCTTGTCTAATTATTTTGCCTATGGCACTTTAAGCGTTATGCATTTTTTTTGAAGTTCAAAATCTATTTTCAGCTGCGCATTGTCACGGACTAAAGAGAATGAATTGTCGCCCATCGTTGGCAGGTGATTAATGGCGAGAAAATGAAACCGCATACGTAGCCAAAGCGTAAAATGTTTTATTTAGACGTTTTTATGCTGTGCAACAGTCACAATACAACAGTTGTCCATACAGTTGACTGATACAAATAGGCTATATTGAACACTGAAGACATCAAAACAGCCAAATGGAGGATGAGATCCGAGCTTCATCGCGGCCTCCTCTGCTGCAAACTTCTCAAACTTTGAACATTAGATGTCAATGCTTATTAAATATGCATTTAACTATATACATGGTTGTAGAGGTTGACCTCTTTGAAACTGTCTTTATTTTTTACACTTGATTTTTGCCGTCCTACTGAAGAACAGACAGCATATTATAGATGAGCGTAACCCTTTTCATAGTCCAAAATCCCAAACAGATAAGGGCTCTTTTCAACATCTTTAAGGGGGGGCCCCCAACCTGACCTTTCTTTTGTATCAGTGGCCCTTGACAGTTTTTAAAAATGCAGGCCAAATTAATCTGGAATGTTTAAATAGGTAAACTAAATTCAAATGCAGCCTACTCTAAGTGTCTCATGCTTCTCATAAACAATGGACTTTGAAATACACACTCAGTACAGGCAGACAACATTTTGATTTCAGCCTTAGGAAAAAAATTAAGACCAAAAAGTAAAAATATATAAAAAGGTTATTCTTCAGTCATTTATGTAAAGAAACAGTTCTCATATTTTTTGTTATGAGTACATCGTTATTCCAACAATTCAAATGAACGCCCGTCATGAGCAAAGTCTTCATCTGCAAGCCGACGTTGAAATAAAAAAATTCCAGCAACATTCCAGATGAAATGTCTTGCACTCACTACATACAAATCAACATACAAGTCTTACATAGTCATATACAAATGACAACAACCAAAGAATAAAAAGAACATCTACAATGGGACTGCAGAGGCTTGATGAAGGGCAAGGGGCCTGGTGTTGGCAGGGCAACGTTGGTGTGTCTGTGGGGGGGTGGGGGTGGTGGGGTGGGCAGTCATCCTGATGACGTAGAGGAGCCATTGAGCGAACCTTTCCGCACTTTGTTTCCAAAGGAATACTGTCGACTGGGGGCGCAGCCCGGAGATGAGCCGTTGACGCCGCTGGAGATGTGGGGGTACGGAGCGTGGGCAGCCTGGGAGGGGGGCGCGGGGGTGCTGGACCCAGGGTTGGGGCTGGGGGGTGGGTGGGGGTGGGGGTGGGGGTGGGGGTTGGCACTGGGGCTCGGGCTAGGGAGCGGCGAGGAGGTGGAGGGCACAACTGCGGCAGGACTGCTGGCTTTGTCACTGGCCGAGTCGCTCTCAGACCGAACGGAGCTGTTGGGGCCGTCCTGGGGGTGACTGATCTTCATCTTCTTGCAGTTGGGTCGAACACGGTACTTTAACGGCAGCGGCCCATTCTGGGGGACAGCAGAGAAATGGACGACACAGTCTTGATATATCAAGGTAAGTAACTACACAGTAATAAACTCTACACAGTCTTGATATATCAAGGTAAGTAACTACAGTACACAGTAATACACTCTACACAGGGCATTCATTCCAGACTCTGAGAAGTCCTCCTTCTGTCCATGGTCAAACAATTAAACTTGTAATTCAGAATCAGTTGATTTAAAAAAGAAAGGAAAAACACATTATATGGTTTTATACTTTAAATTATGCAAAGCACAGGGCAAATTGCTCTGGAAGTTGTCTATAGACTGCCATTCATTTTTTGACTAAAAATACCAAAAATTCAGGTCATCAAGAAAAACATGCCTCTTACCCTCCGCCAGGTATAGATGTAGGCTATGTCCATTAATGTGTAGTAATCTTTTAGTGGCTCATCTTCATACATTACTTCAACCTACAGGAAGGTATAACAATGTGATTCAAAAAATTGCTTTTAGCTTTCAAATCCAGTAATTCAAAAGCATGTTTCTCTACCTAGTCACAGGAAAACATAGTAGTTCCTTAACATTCAATTTAATCTGATTCCACAGATTAAAACATCATATTTTAAAGGTAAAAAAGTACAAGTTCTTTCAATAAATGTTTGCCCTATCTTTCCTGTATGGTAGATCGCTCACCTGAAAAGTACATGGTATGTCCATCTTGCTTCTGAGAAACTTCCTCAGATGCATTACTGTCATTGCTGCTGGACACTGCAAGTATCTCTTATTATTCACCTGTGTAAAGGACCTCTATTCAATACCAATATTCAATCAATTCAATCAGGCAATACTCTCAAAAAAGTTCTGCAATAGATTTAGAATGTTAAACACACACACAAATAAAATAAATAAATGTTCATAGTAATTATTGTTCAGGAATTGGATCATATTCAAATATGGGATTACATATGAGATGTATGATATAAGATATGAATAAAAACACATCGTATCAGATTAATGTGTGTATTAGATCCAAAGCTTGTAGAAGACACTAGATTCTGCATGCATACCTCCTCCTGAGCTCCTTTGTCCTCCACACCACTCTGTGCTCTGGGCCTACAACAGCATCAAAGATCAACACATACTTACAATTTACTCAAGTTATACTCGTGACTTACTAAGTTATACTTGTGAAAAAGTACTTGCACCCATTTCTGTATGGACCATATATACATATTTTGTTTTAATCAGAAATTGAATTAAGGCCAGTGTAAAAGCAAACAGACAAGACACAAAACTCAGGTGTCTAACACAATGGTGATATGAATTTCAATTGTAATTCGATCAACGTGATGGAGACACACAACACAGAGCCATTCCAACACACATAAGCAATGTACATGCACCGGGCACATACTTGGGATTGAAGAACTCAATCGAGAGACTGATGATCTCGTCATCTGTGATTATTCGCTTATCTTCATCTGACACTTCTCCACGGTCTTCATTTGACCCATTGGTAGCTTTTCAGAAAGGAAAGACATTTGGATTCTGTTTTCAGAGGACAGATAGTCCCTACAACAAGCCATATGCAAGAAATGTCTGTTGTACAAAATAACTGTCTCAAAAAGACTTTTCATGTGATAGGCCATGTTGTTTTGCATAATCATTTTTTAATGCATGTTTCTGTGGGATTTACCATCTACTGAGGGATGTGCAGCATAGAAATCTCTCCTCCTTTTCATCTCATCTGTAAAAGGAGAATAGGATCAGTCTCACACACACTAGGATCAGTCTCACACACACTAATGTCAGTGCTAGGAAAAAAAGACCTTGATGATCATCTTACTTTTGAAGAGTCCAGGCACCAACTTGTACACAATATCTTGCAGTGTTTTGTCAGACCTGGGCCAAAGCAAAATTGCTTTGAGTTATGGTTGCAAGGAATGTCATGTTTATAACCATGCTTGAGTAAGACTGCTGAACCAACAAGCACAAACAGCAACTGGGACTTATCTAAGAGGGTTGATTTTTTAGTCTCATAACTGGGGTGTACCCTACCATAGCAAAGTTAAGTGACCACAACACTGTTGTTCAAAACAGCAAGACAATGATGTGGTCATGACACACCAACATATTTACTTAGACAGAAGAGAAAGACGGCATACTTAGACAAAGGAGACAGATGACAAAGACAGCAATTTGTGGGAGTTTAGATTATGTTGATTGTCAAAAATACTTCACCTACCGAATATTCAGAAGAGGCTTTGTCTTATGAACCTGGACATCACATATTGGGCAGTATTTGCTGGTTTCCAGGTAACGAACAATGCACATTTTACAGACTGTGTATAATTAAAACAAAAAGGTATCAGTTTTACCAAATGTTATACATGCTTGTAGCTGAAAGTGAACTATAGGATTGCCAATAGCTTACTTACATGAATGCAAGCATTCAATGATGGTTGTAGCATCTATGAAATATCCACCACAAAGCACACACATTAAATGAGGGTTAAGCTCTGTAATCTTGATTCTTGTGGTCCGATGCATATTTGCATAGCCTTACAAAACGGCCTACCTGAAAGGAAAAAAATGGAAGATGCTGAGACTGACAGAATAAGCCGAAATATCTGTTTGAAAAACAGTGATTTGACAACACGATTGACTGTCAAATCGCACACTTAAACGCAAAACACATTTGGTCACAACACACATTTGCCAAGAAGAGTGAAAAAAAGCACTTATTTTCTTTCATGGTTTTACATGGCCAGGCTACATTTCTTGTTAACCAGTCTTATCGCTATCCTGGTTAAACATTAGGTTAGGCTATGCCGCTATGGCTTATCATTCTTCGTTCAATATGGGCTTACGATATATCTAATGATTTACGCACTGATTGTGATCGTAGTAGCACAGATCTTGCGCGCACGGAGATGCCGATGCACCGTCAAGAGTGGCGGCAAGCCAACTCAGCGGTGAAAACAACATTGAGTCACTGAAAGGTTGTCTAGGTCCGTGTGTGTGAGGGCTACCTTAATTCCGTCGATAAAAAAAGAGAAACACATGGAAATTCTTACCGTTTCTATAGCAACTTGGGCTGTACAGGTTGGCGGGATGCCAAGCTCGGTAAATTAAGCGCGCTCAAAAAAAGAAGCAAGACGCGACTAAATAGGAAACCTGAAATTGTTATTTGATCATGCAACAGCCTGGCACCTCCTAGAAGGAAATTGAAGTGACGTATTGGATCTGTATTTGACAGAATGGGACAAATCCTTTAAAAAGCACACAATGCCTGCGGATTAATTGGCTAACCCTCATCCCCTTAGGCTACTATGTTTCTCGCTCCTGGCTATAGGCTCAAAGCCTACAGTGTAGACACTGACTGGTATGAAACACTTGGCTCTCCATGCCATAGCAGACAGCTTTATCTTCATATGGGTCCGATTTGAGAGGAGGACACTGAACACCAATGACTCGTGCATATCTGCTGTAGACAGACACTCCTGGGTTGCATCACAGCGTGAAATGGAATAGCCAAGACATCGTTCAAAGGCTGTCGGAGTCCAAAAACTGGAATGTTGAGCAGGTGTTGCACAGCCCAATCATCCTCACATTAAAGCCAATATTATTTATCCAACACACATAGATGCTTTAGACATCCAATAAATAGCCCACCACAGCTTATCTACGTTTTCCTTCAGTCAATCGCTCATATGTTTTGACAGCTATGGCAGCCATGCTTGTCGTGAAACAATTAAATGTGACATGATGTCATTGGCACGAGAAAGACAGTTTGTAAGATATTCGAAAAGGAACTAAAAGCTTAAGACATGACACGGGGTGTAAAGTACCGTCATTATGTGAACACACACAGAGCCTTTGAGGTATTAACCAAATAATGTAGGCCATTTGAGAACAGTGCGGGCTATATTGCAGAATACAAGACCACCACAACCGCCTTGCGTGCTATAACTGTTGAAGAGCCCCAACAGTTTTAATCAGTAGCCTAGTCTTTTGTAAAGCACAACGATAGACTTCAAGTTTAAGTTTAACATCTGATGACTGGGTGTTCACCGACTTCTCCTATGCTCACGTCAATCTGCCGGTTAACTGGACACATGCAATCACGCATTCAGAAATGCACAACTAATCTTGCGTTGTATTGTTTTTTCTTGCCAATTAGGCTACTTCTGGCCATGGTCTCATAGCAGTATGCAGTAGGTTAAATGGCAGCCATGAATCCTCTATCGCAGCTGGCTGCAGCGCTTGAAACAAAGTTCTCCAAGAAAAGCAAATCGCCTATAAAGGCCCCTTTAATCGCATGGGTTCTCCAACACCAGACCGATGAAAGCTTCATCATATACTAGTCTGCCATTTACAGATCAGCCTTTAAACGTGAAACAACAGAAGGTAAATGAAATCCATAGCAAAGACAAACACTTCAATATTTACATGGTAGGCTACGGCCTAACTAACCAACAAAAAGGAACTTGAGCTATTTAGCCTACTTATATGTGAACCACAACGGCGACCTTCAGCCCCGAAAAACTCTGCTGTCATTCGCTGAGCGCTACCTCACTCTGGCAAGATGTTGTAAATTTGCAGAGAAATTGTAAAGCAGTTGTCTTACAAATGCATGTCTAGGCTAATAAATTCCAGAGACTATTTTATACTGTAGTCTAGGAAGATGAACCATGGCTTGCACATATTTTAAGTACATTGTAGAAGACCAACAGAACCTCAACAGAGACGAGTTAAAACATCATGATTATTTTTTACACCATAAAATGTTATATTTATATAACGATGAAAGACTCCGTGCATCTTTGGCATGTAGCCTGTGTTTGCCAGGGTTGTCGTAATTTCTTATTATCAGCCATTTAAAAAGTTTAGGTTGTCTTGTTTGAAACGTGAAGATGTCCGTCTGGTCTACATAGGGTCGACAGAGGATGAACTTAAGTTAATAAAATACTCTGAAGTAAACATCTGTCAAAGACAATGACGTCCAGCACTTCAATACACCCTAAAGATCGTATTTCTATAAAATGGAGAAAAAGTGCAATACTTGATTGACCAGGATATCCCTTAGAAGGTTGGTAC
Organism: Alosa pseudoharengus; assembly: GCF_046254945.1. NCBI lineage: Eukaryota > Metazoa > Chordata > Actinopteri > Clupeiformes > Clupeidae > Alosa > Alosa pseudoharengus. Next base: position 3,934,222 of record NW_027468650.1, on the reverse strand, counting down.
CTAGAACGTCTGACCAGTCTCGAGCTTAATTTGCTGGAACCTTTAGGTTCCATCAATAACTTAAGTATGGAAACAAACACCAAACTGCACGCATCAAGAAAATATTAATGCATAGACGCAGAAGAACGTTTTTCTACTATCCATGTGCTTCAATATTGGGGGATCCGTGAGAACAGAACAAACATTTCAAACGGTACTGATATGAACACTCTTAGGTGCGCGATCGCCAGAGAGCCTCGCATCCAGCACACGTAGCAGTCTAATGTACATAAAACGGCATAATATGGAAATATAAGAACAGAAAATCTTCGTTGGTAAGAGAACATAACGAATAATACATACCAGTTAGCTGTGGTGCGGGTCGTGAAAACTGAAGGTGTTCAGACAATGAAAGTTAGAAGTCGATCAGCAGAAAATGAATGCGAGCCAAGCGGCCATCTTGAAAAGAGCTGCAGACGCTGTCAATTGCAATAAGGGTACGCCAGACCGGAGCTCATTTTCGTAATGAAAAATCCTCTGTTTTCACCCAGTCTGCACTTGGGGATAGTGGATGGTTTAGAGAAGCGAATGATAATGTCCTTTCTTTGCCAGAATGAGCATGGAAGATTACGTTCCGTGAGAGCTTCGGTCTCAAATTGGCCGTTTGAAAAATGCTGCGCTGATGGCTCAGTGGAAACTGACACCGTCCCCAAAATGGCTTGTAGTTCGACCGCCCCGCGCATCACGTGGTCTTTTCCTTAAGGGTAGCCTGGGAATAAGTGTCGGTGTAATTGTGAGTGTGTGCGTGATTTACCAACTATTTATCAACATAGATTTTACACTACATGCTTGAAGAAAAATACATACGAGTGATATCTAGGCGCTTTAAGTAACAATTACACAGCCATATATTTTTCCATACAAAATGCATTAGGAAGACCCTCCCCCCCAATAAAATAAAATAAATACATGTCAGACTCAAGCTTATGCCCAAATGTATGATAATTACATTAATTATACTAGCCAAGTCATGCTGAAGGATAATAGCCTATTAGCTAGTAGCCTATTACAGTGGCCAAAATCAGATGCTCATGGAATGCGTAAGTCATGTCGGAGTATAGGCTGCGTCTGGGCACAGCTGGGCGCATGGTTGCTCTTTGCCCTTTATGATCAAGATCTTTAACCGCTCATACTGGTGGCATTACAGTGAGAAGCCTTACAAGACTCCCAGCCCAGTATGGCTTAGTATCTTGCACAAAGGTCAGCATAGCCTAGAACTGGTAGCCTAGGCTATAGGAACATTCAAGCGCGCCGCTGGTAGCGACGTGCCATATATTTTTAACCTATTAGCCTATGTGTAACATATGCGAACAGTGTCTATTGATCAGTAGTTTCAATTAAATGAAAACTGTCCACGACAGCCTATGCGGAGATTACCTGTCGAACACAAGAGCTGGCATACTTGACCTCACATCATGCTGACAAAGAGACGAATGAAACTGGATGTTCAGAAAACGATTTAATAGCAAAATATGCAACGGGTGGTTTAAAAACAAAGATTATTACAATTCATGAAGGTAAATTTACCAAGACAATATTAATCCACCGGCGTGTAGTCCTCTCTGGTGTGAAAACAGGAATGAAAAACATGGATCCTCTGAATCTTACATTTCTTTAGTCTTTCCCAGACAACATATTGAGCTTATGACTGTGTTGCTTTTTCCAAACTTTTTGCAGCGTCCTTCATCTTCCCCACCAAATCCTGAAATGACATTCAACAGTTGATACTGCAGGTAGACTAGCCTACTCAGCAAACTCTTTATTTTTAGAGCCTTTGGACATGGTCTTAATTGCAGAACTACAAACAACTTTGGTCACGTGTGACAAGGGGATATTGGCAGTGTGATGTTCAGTAAATCGTCACGCAATGTGATCAGGGGTTAAGGCTTGCGCTACGTTTTATCGACCGTTAAGTCACCCGAAGGTTCATGTCAATAAATCGTTTCGTTTAAACCATTCCTTAACAATAGGCCTACCACAACTGAAGTCCTCTCCTCACAGGCACCGCTACAAGCACACACACCACACACAGAGTAAGTAGCCTACCACAGTGCACATCTGCATGAATAGGCTGCTAGAAAAACAGTCGGTAAAAAACAACCGGTTATATCAAAACTGAAGCATAATGACCACCTCATGGTGAAACTGACCATCAACAATGACGACTGGTTGCTTGGTTGACTTTTTGTCTATGCACAAATTAATGTAGCCTAAACACACTTTAAAGATCAATAATTTAAAACGCATTCGCATTACTTTTTCTATTCTGTTGCCATTTCATTATGGTATGTATAGCTACAGTGATTGTGCCAAGTTATAAGGTATCATAGACCATAAACTATAGTCTATAGCCTACTAAGGCCCAAACGATGTTCATACATCAGGTCATGTCAGGAAATAAAGTAGCCTAGCCTTCCAGAGCTTTGTCTGAGAGCCATTTGGTTTAGAACACATTCATTTTATTTAGAGGGGGGGGGGGGGGCATACCTGAAGTTGTTCCATTGTACAATTAAAATTAACTTCTTTCGAGGATGTTCCACAATCACCATTCTAAAAAAATAATAAAACATCACTTAGTTAGGGACTGACTTTTACGAATGAAAGTCTGTTTCTTGCTAAAGCTGTTAGGCCTACATACCTCCACATGAAAAGAGATCAAATAAGACGGTTGGTTGACCTTGTGAACATGACTGTTCTGAAATGTGGGACACAATGTTTTATTCAAAAATGACCGTGGAAGAGATTTGATTAGCTAGACATCAGTTAAAGTCTCAAGGAGCCTATACCTTGATACAGTAGTCTAGTCGCCACAACACATCTGTTACGTGTGGGGGACTTCCCCCGATACTGTAAAACAAGTACAAATTTAATTAACGGGAATTCGAAAAGCAAAACTTGGTAGCAGGATAGAAAAAAAATCAATAGCCTACACATCATTGACCCATTCATGTATAATCACTTCAAAAGTCATCTGTCAACTTTATGTGGAAAGGGAGTGTAACTGGGTTATACACTAAACCAGCATAAGACAGGATACTTTAAAAGGTGTGCCATTATGCATTTTTCTTGATCTGAACTGAAGCACTAGATTAATTACTTTTAATAGCCTAGTGTAATTACTTATTTTAGCGCATAAACAAGATAGCTTCTGAAACAGATTGCTTTGTTTGTTAGTGCTGTAAAACGTAGAATTGCTACAACACCATATATAACTAGGCAAAATATATCTTTATTGCCAAAACCACGTCGACCTCAAGTCACTTAATAAAGAAGATTCTCAACCACAGATGTCGGCAAAATCACGGACCACGCACAGAAGTGAAATGACAGCTGTATGGAAAAGAGAAGAGAAAACAATGCAACTTGCCTCTCCAAAAGGGTTTCCAAACTTCTTTTATAGTGCTGCAGGGATAAGAAAAACAAGTCAGAAAAATATTTTCCTACGAAGGAATTAGTAGGAAATGAGTCAAGAATATAATTTATACTCGAAGACAATCAGTCACCTGGTACGAACTGTAAAACACGTCTATCCTCTCAGCATCAAATGAAACATCTTCTAGGCACGAGCTGAAGCAGCAACACAAAACATAACTTCCAGCTGACGCTTTCCCATTCAAGGCAAATATGTAGGCCAATATCAAAATAAGCACAGTAACCCACAGCCTACCTTAATGTAGATTTGTCAGCATTTTGCTTCACACCTTCAAGTATGAAAGTTGTCGTGGCAATGTGGCAATGCTTCAGAACACTTTGATCGATATGTTTCAATTGTGGGTGATCTGCAAGGTGAAGCAAATTGCAACTTTTACGCATCTACTTTTCAGACATCGATGACTACATAACCTATTTTATTTTTAAAAAATGAAGGTGGGTAGCCAAACCAAAATGAAGCGAGGTGTGTGAGTGGTAAGATGCCAGAGCCGATACTGGTTCTAGCTGCATCCAATACATGCTAGCAGCTGCACGTTATGCTTGGTTATGAACTCAGACATTCGGACATGAAGAACTTAATTAGGCATTCCTGTTGAGTTTGGTACCGTGTTACGCATCATTCCCACGGTCAGTACACCCAATAAATAACCCTAGGTGTGGAAACCGAGGGAGCTAACACATAAAGTTAGCATTAATGCTAAAACATCCGTAAGCTAACATCGACTGTGGCTCACACAGCAGTCTTTGACGACGTAATATGTGTCTATTGCAACGATTTCCCCACGCAGAGCATCTGGTACCAGCAACATTGTAACAACAACAGACGCTGGCTGAGATATTGACAGTAGCGTTTTCACACCCCAGCTCTCAATATGTCAAGTATGCACCGGAAGTTCCAAGACACACATTGGTTTGTAACAACACTTACCCAGACCACATTCAGACCGGGAGACCAAGCTCCCGAACGCTATCTCAGTAAATGCGGTGAAGCTTTTCAGGTCAAAATGCACTGCATCTGCAAGATATTGCAGACCTTTTTGCACAGATTCGGACAACTCCATTTTGTACCCTTAACTCGCAACAGTGAGTCACGTGATTTGATCAGCTGACTCCATGAATGGAATTTATTACATTTCTTCAGCTCACAGTCTTGCTCTCTCTGCAGTTGGGGTACCATCTGCCTCTGGAAGTGTTATAGCCTATGCGCACTATCCCCTGTTTTTCGCGTTTGTAACCTTTGCGAGATGAGATGGGTCTAAATCATGTATTGTGAAAGCCTATAGCATATAGTCTAACCTCGTAATAAAAGACAGGGGGTGTTCAGTTTTCGTATTCTGATGCTACGGCTGTCGCGAAATAGTCTATGATAAGGCTACAGTAGTTTAATAATGAGCTCTCCGTTGGCATCTTCCCCAGTATTTCGGGGGAGATCGTGTAGCACACTGTAAACATAGCATGTAGGCATAGGCAAGGTGCCCTTGTTAATATTTTGTTATATTCACTGTCATGTAATATACCTTTGTAGGCTAGGTAAGGGATGTCAACCAAAAGACTTCGAAAAGAAAGCTTAAATCGCGTAGAGTCCATAAAAATACTCTCTTTGATTTGGGCTGTGTAGCGACTGTGCAAGTCCATACGACCTTAAAACCTTTTCGGGTCTCTCGAAGTGCCTATTCTGAGCTTTGAGACAGAGACAAGAGACAAGCAGACTGACCCTTCTAACGCATACCCTACGGTGTAGTCAATTTTGGGACAATGTAGAACATCTTAATAACTTATAATTTCCCCTAGTAGCAGTTAAAATGACTAAACCTTGTAGAGCGGATTACGTGCGCTCAGAATGGTTCCGATGCTGAGGACAAGTTCCGACATTGGCTGCAGCGACTGCTAGGCTATATAATTTCTCAAAACGATTAATAAATTGTCTTGTGAAATTGGGCCACTGTGCGTATGATTAGTCAATATCTTGGTGTAAACATATGGAAAATGGTTTGACAGTGATCGTTCATTATTAGGCTGTAGCACAGATTAACATGGCGCAACCTTATTGATTTCATATAGGCTACATAAATTCAGCAACAGGCTGTTGTCACGCGAATTAAGCATTTTTATATTATTTTTCGACAATCCAGTCGTATAAATTGTGCTACATTCAACGTCATAACCCATGGATTTCGTCTGATGTAGCCATACAAGAGACCGTACATAGGCTAAAAATATAAATTTGTCTGGATACCCGAAAGAGTTTCCTTATGGAAGTTATTATCAACTAGTCATGTGTTGTCTAAGTTGTTTTCTTAAATTGGCTATACTCTCTTAAGTTTACCCCATTTTTGAATTTCTTTGTTTCACTAAGCCTATCGCAGCGTCAGTTTTTGCCCTGTTGCAAGTTAACATTTCTTCTTTGGGTCGGTTTTATGCGCTCATGTTCCCTGTTCCCAAGCCTCGACTGTCGAGCATAATTTATTGTGAGTTGTAAGATGTGTCATATTTTCGGATAATTGAAGAAAACAAAAAAAGGACAGAATACAGTTGTAATGTCACAAGGACAGATGACTGCAGATTTAACTGAACATTCTTTAAACATGATTTGTGGCTTCATTTTTAATTTCTGAATTAATAACTAGTCGCAAATAAACGTTTTTCTTACAATAACCAAAATTCTTTGAAATTCGAAAGAAAGCAGTGCATGAAATTACGTTTGCTTTATGGCTTAGTTGTTTTCTTTCTTTCTAAGTGTAGATATTTGGACAGAAATGTTGTGCCAACGTCCTTTATAGCAATGTAATGGGTTTTAATGTTACATGCATTGGAAATTTGTATTTTATTTATATTCTATTTTATTTTATTTTGTTGTGTCAAGGTCTCTAATAGGTGTAGGCTATGCAATATTTTTCACTTTTTTTCCGTCTATATAAGACTGAGTTTAGTTTGAGGTGTGACGAGTTCTATAGGATTATATGGGCCTAGCAGATATACAAGTATAATTCATATCCTGCTCTTAAATTGGATTGAAAACTGAACGTATTAATGTAGGCGACCGTAGACCTGCAAGCAGACTCAAAACTGACTTTGCTGTCTTTGTTCGTCTACTCTTGTTATCACAGCTTAAACTGTCCCTTTGAAAAACAACTTGTCAAAGGTAATTATATTGAAATATGTTGATTCATTCCTTTAATCTCGTTTCATTTTAAAACTTAAAGTCAGTAGGAATAGATAACATTTTTAAACACTAGGCCCTTTTGTTATGTGGTTATGTGCACTTGTTGCGTCAGATTGCTTCCAATGTAGTCTTCAAATAAAACATTTACTATTTTGGTGATACTTGCACTGACTCATTTCTTCAGGTGTAGTAAGCTTAAACACTGTTCAAGCTTGTATAAGTATATATACTCTTTTGATCCCGTGAGGGAAATTTGGTCTCTGCATTTAACCCAATCCGTGAATTAGTGAAACACAGCACACAGTGAGGTGAAGCACACACTAATCCCGGCGCAGTGAGCTGCCTGCAACAACGGCGGCAGTGAGGGGTTAGGTGCCTTGCTCAGCCGTGGCCCACTGGTCGGGGCTCGAACCGGCAACCCGACGGTTTACAAGTCCAGAGTGCTAACCAGTGGGCCACGGCTGCCCTAAATATGTTAAGAAATATTATAATACACGTTTGTGTACAATATTTCTCCAATACAGCCTCCGCTTTGACTCAATGACCTAGCCTAGTCACTTTATATATCCAGGGGCTAAGAAAATAAAGCAAAGGTTTTAATGAACGAATTGGTCTGAATTTCAAAAGAGCATGCGGGTAGCCCAGGCTATGACTGAGTTAAGTTAAGTTTGAACGGTGCTTTGCATTACCTATAGCCGACATTTTTTCCCATCTGTGTCTGATCTTTTAAAACTTTGCCTACATATGGTTTTATCAATTGGTTCCTTTCTACATGAACACCTATTAGTATACCATAACATAAACCTTTTAGGTTAATGAACCAAACAAAGAGTGGACATTGGGGAAAGGCAGCTGTATCTTCGTCTCTAAATGTTATAAATGAGTTTATAGCCTAGAATGTAGCCTTACCCTGTTTGTTTTCAGAAATGTCGTGTGATGAACCATGGAATATTCTCATAGTAGATGTTATCACATGATGACTGATGTTCAGTCTTTAAAGAGAAAAGTGCAGAGTGCAGGGGAAAAGAGGCTGTGTCTTGTGTTGCCCAGTCTTGTAATGATGACTGATGTCATTGAAGTCATTTGCTGGCAAGATAAAAATAGAAAAAGGAAGAAGGAAATAAGAATGTTGAGCAACATAGGCCTGTAGGCCTATATAGCCTTGCACGATACAGTTGCGCTGAGAGAACAACTGTTAGAATGCTACTGCATGTTTTGTTCTGTGACAATCAAAATGCCACAGAATGTTTACCTGGTAATTGGTTAATGTCCCAAATAAACATAAAAACTAAGCAAACAAGAAAAGCATGTTCTTTCACTTGTTCATACTAAAGAGTCCAGAGTTCAAACAAGATATCTTAAGACTTTTCTTTAGTGATTCTGCCAAAACACCCATCGGGGTTTATAGCCTTTACCGACAAGGTGATCCAAACGTGTGTCCATTTAGTGCTGAGATGCACTGCTGCCAATTTAGGTCGAAGTGAAATGGCAGCGAGAAAAATGAACGAGAATGAACGAGAAAAATGAACGAGAGAGTAGAAATATAATTAATAGCACCACGACATAGCGACAATTGGTAGGCTAGGCCTATACGCTACCGCCTATAGTCAACAAAATGCTCAGTAGCCCACCATCTCAGCACGTCCTTTTAAGGCAATAATAATGAGAACATTTCTGAAAATATCAATGTCGAAATGACAGAAATGACAGAATGATTATATTGTAGGCAAATGTTTTCACGTGTTGTCATTTAAAAGCTTATTTTATATGACTATTGTTCTTTAAATACATGCAATGCTTTATTTATTTGTAGGCTATTGCATATAGTTTAAATATCAGTGACTTTGGTGAAGTTACAGAGTGTTTCAAATCAGGTCGTCTCGGAGGTCTGGTGTTCAACTATTGCCAAGTAGGACTGGCGCAAACACCAAGCACACTGCCTCAGCGAGCGGTGGGTGTGGGGCACTACGTTGGGAACAGATGAGAAACCGTGTACGTCTCCTTTAAGACTTGAGAAAGTCGAAAACATGTTCACTGAGGTAGAAAGGAAATCTAAAATCAACAGACAGAGCTGCAGACGAAATCTCGGGGTATAGAGGCTCCGTAACCGCTGCGTACATGTTAAAATGGTTAAAGTTTACTCCCTAGCCGTAGCCTACCGTACTATACAGTTTAACCATAATATACCATCATTTAATTTGAAGAAACGTATAGTTCTTCATGAGGGATACAACCATTGCAACAAAGTAGTGTAGTGGTCGATCCTGTAGAGCACCTCGAGAACGGTTCTAGTTAGGCTACTCCCGCACAACTGAACGATCAGTCAAATGACGCCTATGTGATGTGATAGATACAACGCAGCATCATATGATTCTGGATGCATAAAAAAATACAACATGACACCATGAATTACATTGATGTGATCAGGAATATTGCAACGATTTGTTAAATTGCTATTACGCTACCGACTTGGTAATGATTTTGGACCGACTATAGACAGAAGTTAATGGTTTCAATCAAAGCTTGCATAACTCTGCTGTTATGAGGCATATGAGAAAGGCTATCAGAGACACTGAAATCTCACCCCCCCCAAACACACACAGACACATGCGCACATAGACGCACATGTAGACGGAGGGAGGGGGCTGGGGGCACTTCACGCAGCCCAAGCTATTCGACAGGTCAGTTATTGTCGCCTATAAACACTGCCATGAATTGAATTTAACTGAATTCAAACAACACACGCCTTTTCACTTTGTCCAGAGCAGTGAATTTCCTGTGAGCCAACATTGCAAAAATATTTCAGCATTACTTTAATGATATTATTGACCTATAATGTCTTATAAAGTGATGGATTCGCAATAAATCTGAATGCAAGTAGAACGCAAGTCATTTACATGTAGATTACGCGGTAACAGGGCGTCTATTCCCCTCGTCTGATTTTATTCTGTCTTCACAAAACACGAGCAGATAGCACATTAACGGCGCAACAGGAGGTAAGCCCTCGCGCTCCTCCTCTCTGATATTGGGAATTGTCGAGCCCCCTCTGTTTTATGGGCATCTTTGTTAGTTCATCCTAAGAGTGCTCAAGTTTATTAGAAAAGGTTGAAATCACCTCCCCATGGCCCTGCCTAGCATGATGAGCCCCCGCCCCTTCATCAGCATACAACTGTCTTATAGGACCAAGCTGTTTATTTATCAACAAGCAAACTCCTTAAGAGAGTGAACAACAAAGAAACAACAATTAAACACAATAGCCCTTGATTTAGCTTAATATTAACATAACTGATGGAGGGTGTTGTGAGAAACTCATAATGCAAAAAATTCAAATGCTCTGGTTTATATAGCTAGTCCCATATTTTGGCATTTAAGTCAAGGGGACGGTCTTGTTGACAAGTTGGATAAATCAATTTATTTTCCTTTCCAGTCATTAATTTGCTAATATATATATATATATATTTATTTATTTTCATTAACAAGTCTACAGACATCCATCAAGTTCTGGTGACAATGTGTGTGTTAAGGTAGCCTAGGTTAGTGTATGTGTGTGCTTTACACGGACTGACATAAAACAAAGACGGACTCTGCCCCCTATGGGATCACATGGCGAATATGCTATCCCGTTAAAGCGATACTCAAGCCATAATAGAGAAGTTATATGTTTTCCGACAAAACATCAGTGTAGCAGCAAAATGTGTTCAAAACGTAACCTAGTTTTTATTTGAACATTATTCATTTTAAAGCCTAAGGCCTGTATGTTTGAACCAATGCATTGATGGATTGTTTTTTTAAGACACACATTAAAGCTTCTTTAGACGTGATTGAAAGGACTATATTTTTGTCTTAAAAAATGTGTAGGCTAGGTTGCTATCATGCTGTCCGATTGAACAAGGATAAGATATTGGGCTACCTCCACTAAGAGGGTCATGTTTAATGATTGGCCTATTTGGATTAGGCAACCGGTAGCCTGCTATTTTTAGGAGTGGTGTATGGGTCAAGGAAGATTTCATTACATTTAGGAGATGATCCGAATTATGATCCAGAACCTATTCTAGGCCCATATGCTGCAAAATAGGCCTTTCGACCTTGGCAGAGGCGTGTGGCCCCCGAGTGCCTTTAGTTAGGCCTATTTTTATATCTATAAAAAAAAACGTTATGTCTTTGCAGAAAACCTGAGAAGACAGCCAGAATTCACCCCACGGACATGCAACAGCAGTAGGCAAAGAACTTGTTTACGAATCCATGGAACAGATTAGGCCTATATAGCCTACTAAATTCCTCTAGTTTCCTGAAGGGAACTCCTCAGTGTAGGCCACCTAATGCTGTGTAATGCAACGAGTTTGCTTCCGGCTTCATCCTACAGTAGACTTCCACTGATTTGTGGGGAGAACGCCTCTTTCTCTCCACCTCACACCGATACACAAACCCAAGATCATGGAATTAAATAAGTTAAAGAAACTCGCACCACCCAAGACGCTCTCTGAGAAATGACTTTTGTGTTAACGGTCAGGGGGTAGGCTATGAGTTGTGCCTATATATATATATATATATATATATATATATATATATAAATGCGTACACCTACATTGTAGTGATGGATGCTGAACGTGTTTATCTGTAGGCCACTATATTTAATGTAAACGATTAGACTATACGCTGGTTCATGGGGTGGGGGTGGGGGGGGGCACGTCCACGGCCGCTTGAGGGCACTGGTGTGGAGGGAGTTGGCCTGAAAGCGGAGCGGGTAACAGCCTTTCATATAGATTAGGCTGGATTTAAAGAATTCAGGATACGGATTAAGAATATGGTCCACTGCTGCCGCACGGACTAGACTGTTATTGTTATCCTCTGGGATTGCTATTTAGGCACGTAGCCTACATTTACGCCCGTGAACAGTTCAGTTAGGCATAGGCCCACCACGTTTAAGCGATTTCTGTCCGACTAGAATCACCAGTGTCTCCACTCGCCATGTAGTCCCTAATGTCAACATTTATAATTTCACATATGGTGCAGGGTTTGCGCATGATGTAATTTGACAAGAAATGGTTTCATTTCAAGTTTATCCCGTGGTATCCATCGTCTGGTCTTGTCCTTATAGTAATTCTGTAAAGATAAAGATGCTTCAGACGCTATGGGGTATTCAGTTGCTCACATCAAACGCTTTTTTTTTTTAAATGAGATTAATCTGATGGATTCTACACGTGCAAATCTAGAGGAAAATTTTTAAAATTATGTGTTATTAAAATAACCCGTTGTAAATAAGCGTGAAGTCACTGTTTTGTGTTCATTTAGACTTGCACGCACAACCTGAACAGTAAGCCTTAGACATCATAAAAATTGCCCTGAAATTTAGCTCAATTAGCCTAAAATCCTCTCATTTTCAATTCGCACATGTGCTGTTATTGTTTTGCATATTTAAGGTGCCTTCTGGTGGTTTTTGCTTGAGGCCTAAGCCTGCTCTTCGGTGTTTAGCTGTTGCCGATCAGAAGGGACCCTCTACCGAGGTTTTCCCCTCCGACTAGTGGGGAATAGCAGACTCTGCTGCCGCCCACGTCTCTAGCGCCTCTCGCCGAAGAACCATCGATGTTTATACGCGGGTATCGACGGTTAAAATGTTGCTTTTTGCACAGTATTTTCTACATTTTATGTGCTTGATCGACGCACAGTTGTGTATTTCAGGAGCGAAATTTCAACGATCGCGAAAATAAAGACTTCCTTTTCCCATGTGCGCCCACTGCAGTTCGTGTTCCAGCGCGAGATCTTGTGTGGGCATGTGAATCATTTCTTACTAACCGTGTGTTTCCATTTCCATACATTTTGCCTAATAGGCCAAAGGTAGCCTACGCATTGTATCTTGAATCATAGATCAGCTGACCACGCTCGTTAGTTTACCTGGAAGAGAGCATTACACCTAAATGTAAAAGGGCAAATGGAACGTTTCACCAGCCCATGCGAAATCGTATAGAAGCCATTTTGTTATCGCGTATAGATCAACCGACTTGGTCAGCTTTGTAAATCAAAAGCAACACAAATAGGCCCCTCATGTCTTTTATTTCCTCTAAAATTCTAAGATTGGGCCGATATTGTTTTTGCGGGAAAATTGCACTTAGAAATTATGAGCGTGATTGTAATTTATTTAGACGTTATAAGGCTAGATGATTAATATGTTTATATTTAGGCTGCGTTTTAAGTTGGAACTACAGTGTAATACTGTTTCATAATTACTGAAAAATAGGGCAGCCTACTACAAGCCTTAAGCAAGATATTTAACTTCTCACTATTCAAGCTTTATTAAACTGCATTGTTGCGTAGCCTGTGTGAAAGAGAGAGAGAGAGAGAGAGAGAGAGAGAGAGTGTGTGTGTGTGTGTGTGTTGTCCCGCATGGTTAAACCATTTCTGCCTGAAAAGGGAGATTCTTGGATGAAATGTATGTCAAAGTCTTCATGTCAAATTTATGTCATCAGTCTAAATCATAAAGTGACAGGGAGGCATATATATCTCCTTTCTAACTTATTATCCACAACAACAACATTCAGGTGTGATTTTGTTTTACCTATATAATAATTATATTCTTTGTTTACCTATATAATAATAATATTCTTTATTTCTATTTTACAGGTCTTTTCATGGGCCACAAGCATCTGCAGACTCCCACATGTGAAATCAGTTCAGAATCAGCAGAATAGTTGCCAAGTGGTTTAGGCCCTGGCTGGTGCTCTTTGTAGTGGTGTGGGCTGCCTAAGCGTCCATGTCTGGCCGGGCTGTCAGGGATGTTGTAGTGCTCTTGTCACATGTACTTTTGACAGTCCTCCCAGTGTAAATCATAACAGCCTCCCCCAGGGCAGTAGCACTTAGCGTTAGAGCGTCTCAGCATTGCGTCCATTTTGTTGCTGAATGGGCTGATTGGGCATTGTTTTCTTTCAGGTATACGGCGTTATCATTTTGCATCTGGTCACCTTTTTCATGGAGCAGATCGAGGAGGGAGCTGTGTGAGGAGGAGGAGGAGGAGGAGGAGGAGAGGTTATTTAACACCCACTTTGTGTGGAGGTGCCACATGGCATGCCATTTTCTCCAGCTCATCCTGCACTGTGAGACTTATCACCCAGAAACCCCTCCGGCTACCAGTGCTGCACCTCCATATAGGAACACCCACAGGCACACAGCATAATTACTAGTGTGCTGGCAATGCCTATATGGAACTGCCATGAATGGTTTAATTAATATGGGCTATACATTCTTGGGTGGAAAAAATTAAATGAATCATTTTCAACCCGTTACTCATTTGCAATAGAATATATTACATCAAACTCTAATTGAAATTCAAACATTAGCAATTCATCAGAGGTCTGAAGCACCCCCCCCCCCCTCTCTCCAACCCATCACTCCCTCCCACCTCCAAAACTAGAATTTAGGAAAATGCCACAATAAAGTGGACAATGAGCAACATATCAACATCATTTGTAACCTCTAAGAGAAGAGTTAAGACTGCTTAAGGTGCATGTCATTCCTGTTGATTCACAAGAGGAAGGCTGGACCTTGTGCTTGTCCACCCCCCCAGTCTGCTGACCACCACCGGGAGAGCCCCAATCCAACGCAAATGTTTAGCTCTCAGGCTGTGCAGGGGGGTCAGACAGGAGGGTGCGGGGGGCTCAGGCTGTGGGGGGTGGGGGGTGGGGGGGTCGGACAGGAGAGCACGGGGCTCTCAGGTTGCCGGTGTTCAGGGTCTAAGCTGAGGCAAGGGGGTGAGGGATCAATTTTCATATGTGTGCTTAAAGAGAGAATGCCTCCTAACCACACACACACACACACACACACACACACACACAGACACACACACACACACGCACACACACACCCGGCACGCACACACCCGACACACACCGACACACACACACACACACACACACACACACACACACACACACACACACACACACACACACACACACTACAATACAATACTGAGTTCCATGCTGTTTTTTCTGCAAGAAAAAAGGATACATCTGGCATGGTGTGTGTTTTGGAGAGAATGTTTCTGTTTCAATTCCTGTTTTTTATTACTTGAATTGTCAAATAAATATCCACAAATTAATAAATAGATAGGTAACTTGTATTATTTCCCAAAAGCATTTCAACTATTTTTGATAATTTTAATATGAAATATATTGTATTTTATTTAAAATATAGGTATTTTTTCATGACCAATAAATAAAAAAATGATAAAATGTAAGGGTTACTTAAGGTGTTCTTAAGGTTGAGCTGATCATTGCCAGGGAGGCAGGCAGTCATTTTTTCATCTAGGAAAATTGTGCAGATATTTTTTTTTTAATGGAGAAAAAAAATCCTTATCCTTGCGGAAAAAATACTTCAAATATTATCTTTTTTAAATAGGTTATTTCAGTAAAAAAAACAACAGCATGACATTTACAGCATGTTGCACATAGAAACACACCTAGTTTCTTCTTGTGTCCTCCCCCCCCCTTCCCCTCCAACCCTGAAAGGACAGTTTTTCTCAAGAGGACCACACAAGCACGGCCAGAGCAGAGTCTCGTCTTGATTGACATGCCACGCTTTGTCTTCAGTGCACGCTTTCCAGCTACGGAGGTTGGGGATGGGTGTAGGGGATCGCTACAACACACATCCCTTACTAGTTTTATTAACGGCAAAAGACAGCACAAGAAGGACTTCCAATTTAACTTTGAGCTCTCTAGTCCCTCAGCACAAAGTTTCTAAATAAAGAGCTTACTCTTTGCAGCAAGTGGTCCTACTGTTTGCTATTGCAAACTCATCTATTTATGCAGCTTAATATATGGTGCTGCTGGACATGTTTTATTTTTTTCTTATTTTTTTACACATAGAATGTATGTTTAAAAAATATTCATACATTGGGCACACCATGTTCTATATTCATTTTTGACTTATACTGTAAATACTATTTGTCTTCTCTTACCACATTATCCATTTTAACTATTTGTGTAAAAGTCACCTGTTTAAAACAAATTCTGCGGGCTGAACCAAGCACTTGGCTTGCATGGCTGATATCAATCTGTGTTGTGCTATTTCTAGATAGATAGATAGATAGATAGATAATTTATTGATCCCCTAGGGGAAATTCTCAGATACGTAAACCTGATCCTCTGGTGCTTAAATTAAAAAAGACAGTGGCTTTTGGTGAACATTGTATGGGCTCACGTGAGCTTACACATGAGGTTTTAGGTAAAGAGCCTCGATACTGGGTGCCTTCACTATATGAACCCTATAGGTATATCAATCATACAGAATTGTTTACCATAACAATATCATACCATAGCCAATTCAGAATACAGAAGCTGTATTGGATATAGCCCATTGGGAACTTTCCATAAATGCCACTATCTCCCTTAAATGGCAAAGTACAATATAGAAAAGAGACACAATTCTATATTAGTCCTGCTCTACCATACCTTCCCTACTCTAGCGTAGGAGATTGTGCTCCTTCCCCTTTATACTCTTTTAAACTTAAGTCTTTGGTCAGTGACTGAGAATTATTGTCATGTTTTTGTGTGATTGTGTAAGAGTGGTCATTCACTGACATTTTCACACATTTAGATTGCATATTGCTTATTTGTGTGTGTCTGTGTGTGTGTGTGTGTGTGTGTGTGTGTGTGTGTGTGTGTGTGTGTGTGAGTGAGAGAGAGAGGGTAAAAGGTAGCTAACCCTTCCCCCATCCCTGACGCCTCCCCAATTTTCTCGCTCTCTCTCCCTCTCTCTCTCTCTCCCTCATTCTCTCTCTCTCTCTTTCTCTTTCTCTCTCTCTCTCTGTTGAGGTGCCTCTGTCAGCGTCCTGCCCCTCACCTTCCTCTCTGCCAGGCTCAAACACACATGCCCCTGGAAACACACATGCCCCTGCAAACACACATGCCCCTGGAAACACACATGCCCCTGCAAGGTGTCACTGGCACAAATACATTTCCTCACAGGTCGCAGCTCTGGGACCCAGAGTGTTAGGAGGAGGAGGAGGAGGAGGAGGTGGAGGAGGAGGAGGAGGTGGAGGTGGACTGTTGTGGCACTAGAACTGAAATAGCAAGCAATCACTCCAATCCCAAAGGGTGAGAGCACATTCACACACACACACACACACACACACACACACACACACACACACACACACACACACACACAAGCACAAGTTTAAGATGTCATAGTCAATACCTAATAGAAATACTGGTCCGATCTGATGGCTCCAAGTCCTCTACTTCATTCTTCACGAGGCAGTGAAACCCCCATTAAAGTTGCATGTGTAAAATACTTACTCTCCCATTTACGGGCCACATTCAAGGGAAAGGTATGTGATGGGATCAGGTTTCCAGTTTGGAGCCTGTAAACATTTAATATTTTCACTCCTAGTTTACTGGAAAATAACAGCGACTGAATTGGGATGGTGTCTCTCCTTTCTGCGACTGTATAAAATATAATTAGTGCTCTCGTTACACACTCTGATTTGCTCCCTTTGTGCCATGGACACACAGGAGGAAATGACATTAAAAATATATTGATAACTTTCATCCCCAAAGACCCCAATCAGGAGCATTGTGGGTATTTAGCGGGTGTGTATGTGCACCAGTGTGTCGCTCTATCTCCATCTCTTTTTATTTGCTGTGGCGTCAGACACCTGGCGATGACCAGAGAAACAGCAGTTTGTTTTGTCTCTTCTTGTATGAGGCATGCTGTGATGGACTGCATTTATATAGCGCTCTTTTAATGTAAACGGACTGCATTTATATAGCGCTCTTCTAATGTAAACGGACTGCATTTATATAGCGCTCTTCTAATGTAAACGGACTGCATTTATATAGCGCTCTTCTAATGTCCGACTGCATTTATATAGTTCTCTTCTCATGGGCGGATTATGAACTTTTGGGCCCCTGGGCCCAGATGTATTAAAGGCCCCCCACTAGTTGTCGCTCATGTGGGAGGGGGGGTTTGGGGGTCCTCCCCCCAAATTTTTTTCATTTGTTTGATGTGATTTCCTGTATTCTGGTGCATTTTGGGGATGGCCAATACTTTAATTCAATCAGATTCAGAGCCTGGGCCCGGTAGGCCCGTGCAGTAATCCATCCCTGGCTCTTCTACTGTAAACAGACTGCATTTATATAGCGCTCTTCTACTGTAAACGGGCTGCATTTATATAGCGATGTTATAAGGTAAACGGACTGCATTTATATAGCGCTCTTCTACTGTAAACGGACTGCATTTATATAGCGCTCTTCTAATGTAAACAGACTGCATTTATATAGTGGTCTTCTAATGTAAACGGACTGCATTTATATAGCGCTCTTCTAAATGGACTGCATTTATATGGCGCTCTTTTACTGTAAACGGACTGCATTTATATAGCGCTCTTCTACTGTAAACGGACTGCATTTATATAACGCTCTTCTACTGTAAACAGACTGCATTTATATAACGCTCTTCTAAACGGACTGCATTTATATAGCGCTCTTCTACTGTAAACGGACTGCATTTATATAGTGCTCTTCTAAATGGACTGCATTTATATGGCGCTCTTTTACTGTAAACGGACTGCATTTATATAGCGATCTTCTACTGTAAACGGACTGCATTTATATAGTGCTCTTCTAATGTAAACAGACTGCATTTATATAGTGCCCTTCTAATGTAAACAAACTGCATTTATATAGCACTCTTCTAATGTAAACGGACTGCATTTATATAGCGCTCTTCTGCATTTATATAGCGCTTTACAATCTCGTGCCACAAATTCACACATTCACACATACATTCATACACCGAGGGTGGAGGCTGCCATGCAAGACGCCAACCTGCACATCAGTATGTGCATCTTTCCTCCCCTCTCCTGGACCGACACACGTGGAGCTGTTTCCACTCCTCACCCGGCTTCCTCCTCTTCCTCTTCCTCCTCCTCCTCCTAGTCATGGCTCCTCCTCCTCCTCTGTCTCTCTGTCTACATCTGTCTCAGCGTGTCAGAGGTTGAGGGGTGACGAAATCTCTTTGCCCCCCCGGAAACAGGCGAGGCGTGTGCCGAGGGTAGTGAGGGTAGCCGCCTGATCCGTGGTAATGTCCATTGATAGGATTGATAGGAAAATCAATGGCACATTGATTCACAGCCTAGTGCTGAGCGAGAGGGAGAGAGAGACAGAGAGAGGGAATGTGCAAGAGATTGAGACAGAGAGAAAGAGAGAAAGACAGGAAGACAGAGAAAGGTAGGGAGCTAGAGGGAATGTGCAAGAGATTGAGACAGAGAGAATGAGAGAAAGAGAGGAAGACAGAGAGAGGTAGGGAGCTAGAGGGAATGTGCAAGAGACCCAGGGGTGGCACAGATAAACTTTGTGTTTGTGTGAGGCACCAAGAGAGAGAAGAGAGAAACAAGGAATGGTGAAGCAGGGGATGACAGAGGAGAGAGAGAGAGAGGGAGAAAGAAAGAAAGAGGGAGAGAGAGAGAGGTTCAGAGGGCTCCTCTCCTCTCTGTAAATATGCAGTAGGACTAGAAGCCTTTTATGCACAAGGCACCATTGGATGGACAATGGCTTTAAATGGAATTTGAGAGGAGGGGGGTTGGCAAAGAGGGGGGAAAAAAAATCAATTTCCTCGGAGGCCATGCGGTCTAATGGTGATCCGGAGCGAACTCTGCATTTCAGCTCTAATTGCCTATTCCCAGAACATGTAGTCGGTCTCTGCCACCACCAGGGTCAATACACCATCTCAATTCAGTTAAAGGACATTGTCTCTGATGCCATAACTTTGCGTCACACTAGAAACATTTTGAACAAATCAAAACAACACACCTTTTATGACTACCTTCAGCTGCAGATTCAATCGTTCCATGTAGCTATTTAAAATTGTGTCTCTCTGGATTAGTGTATTCCTCCAACCTTGGTTTGTATTGTATTATGCACACCTGGTTATAAACGTACAAGGAAGGCTGGATGCACCTCTATTTTCATGCACTTTAACAAATCAATTTCACTTTAAAATCAATGTTCTGCATAGATATTTTTTGACATAATAGACTGTAGGTAGATATTTCAGAGGACAGAGATGAAAAGTTTTTTTTTCTTTCCTCCTTGTAACACTAGGAGAACATAGGGGTTGCCGTGGTGAATAGCAGGTTTGTGAGGCATCTTGATCACTATGGAGACGCATAGATGGTTTCCCTGCCGAACACACTCCCTCTTTCCCCACTTGTGAAGTGAAAATGGGTGCCATAGCAACAGCACATACTGTTTACAATACGTAGTCTCACTTCATCTGTAGCCTGATGGGTTGTGTTTGCATGTATGTTTGTCTGGTTAAACGCGTCCTCCGTAGCTTTTCATTTTTACTCGGTGTGTAAATTGTTGTGAATTCTAGTTTTAGATGAGAAAAGACACTCCGGTCAGTTATTTTCTTGTACACAAAAAATGATTTTTTTCTCCTGATAGGTATAAGAAGTTGTGGCTTTTTCCAATCTACTGAACATCAAGGTAGTGCACAATATTATTAGTATTAATAGTATTAAATAAGACTTGTCAGTTATTTTGGCCACTGAAAACAAACATACATATAAGTCATATATATATATATATTTTATTTACAACAGATAGAAATTAAATGAGTTTATTTTGACAAAGTAAAACACCCCATAGGCTTGACCGCTGGTGTGTTTTCAATGGGGGAAATAAGCCTAAATTCACTGCTGGGGGAAAAAATTATCCCTGTGTTGTACAAATGTTCAAAAACCTTTTACAAGTATTTGTAATATTTCCCCATAATTGTAGTATTTATTTGATATTAAATTATGGCAAAATGATATAATATAAATTATTTTGGGACAAAATTTACGATAGGAACCCAGTATATTTCTGAGGTTGGTGAAGATAACAGCAACATCCACAATATGAGTTAAATGGCGTCGCGTGTGTTTTCTATCCTACACTGGTAGCTTCACAAGAGCTGGTTTTCCAACTTGTCAGTTTGCAAGCTTACAGCAGAAACAACATCTCAGGTCAAATATAAGTTTATATTTTAAGTTACTACGGCACACTTTTCAATTTTCCTCTCAAAACAACAATAAATATACATTACAAGAAAATATAGCATTATTTCCCATCTGAATCAACTGAATAAAAAAAAATCAGGGGAAAATGAGCTGGGGGGTGGAGTGTGTGTGTGTGTGTGTGTGTGTGTGTGTGTGTGTGTTGGGCGCGGGAGGGGGGGGGGGGCATGCTGAGCTGAATACGGAAAATGGAATCCTTACCAGGAAATCCATTAAATCATTGCACACCACTGTGCTACTCACAAGCAGGAATTCTCTGTTTTAAAAAATCTCCTATTAGTCTTAATTTCAAAATTGCAATCAACATGACTTGAATCTTAAATGGATAATAATACTAATAATAATAGCGTAGCGTTGGCCAGACTGCTGGGCAGCTGCTGCTGCTGCTGCTGTGGGCTGCTGTGGGGTTTGGGGCCGTAGCCTCCTCGCTAGCCGTCCGCACCAAGACCCGACCGCTAATCCGCCCCTGTGTCCAGCTCCGCGGAGAACCCTGGGGGGCGAGAGAGCAGGAGGAGCGGAGAGGGAGGGGTGTGTGTGTGTGTGTGTGTGTGGAGGGGGGGGTGAGAGAGAGAGAGGAGAGAGGAGAGAGGAGGGGGAGGGGGAGGGGAGGGGGTGGGGAGAGGAGGTTAATTTGCACATATTAGAGAGGGCAGAATTTCTCATTAAAAAGAGATTGAAGTTGATATATGCCCGTGTGTGGCTGACACACTGTACGTTGGGATTGTGTGGAGACCCTGGCAGAACAAAGGAAGAAGTCCCCTCCTCCCTCCCTCCCTCCCTCCATCCCTTCCTCCCTCTGCCAACGGATGGCGGAGCTGCTCTACCGCTGCAGCGGACGGTGACTCTCCCTCCCTCGGCACAACGGCACCCCAGCGCACCGCCTGACCCAATAACTGACTCACCAACTCATAAATACAGTGGGTTTACATGGAGGTGACGAGGCCTCTCCGCCTAACTGCTCACGTGTGGCCAGCGAGCATGCCGGGCAGGCCGGCACAGTGGACGGTAGCAGCCGACTCTACAGCTCCGCTCAGCATTGATGCAGGAACAGATGCACAGACGCACAGATGCACAGACGCCTTTATTTCCTGTTCAGACAAGAGATGCTCTGAAGCGCTTTAATAATCTCCTGCGTCTTTTAGTCTAATTTATTTCAAACTGATATCTATACACTAGATCATTTGTATAAAGTGTAAATCATCAAAGGATTTTTTGTTTTTGTCGTTGTCACTTTCTTAAGAGCATCCACAGCTGTACTTGTCCAGACTCTAGAGTCCAGTCCTGACCTATGGAGCAAGATGTCTTTAGGTTGTGCAATAAAAGTTACTGATTGAGGGGGGAGGCCTTGGCTGATAAGAAATGGGCTAATTTGGGTGCGGTCCACTGACGTCCCTAAAGATCGAAGCATTCGTAAAAAAGAGACCTATCAGGCCTGCTTGTCAGTATCTTGTCAAAGCGCTGCTGTTCAATGGTTGATGTGGAGGGGGTCAGAGTGGTGAGCGGGGCTGCATTGTGAGGCGGCAGCCATTAATAAATGATCCTGCCAGGAGCGGCCGC